>NC_092428.1:2500-337500 GCF_036169615.1 Heliangelus exortis | reverse complement strand
TTGCTGGGTTGTAGTTTCTGGCCATCTCCATGCCTCCAGAGGGTCAGTCTGCTGATGCAAATGCTTGTGGTCTGTAAATGAATCTGGAGGGTAGCAGCCTGCTTGATGTCAGCCACTGAACAGCAGTGGAAGCTGAGGTCACAGCCTTTCTTCATCACTGGCTCATGGTTGGTTTTGAATGTTGGCCCCAGAGCTGAAGTGGTTTTGGTGCCATCACCAGCCATCCGATTGCAATTCTTGATCCTGTGGTTAAATATGAGCACACAAATTTCTGGTCCACCTCAGTGCACAACGGTGTCTCCTTGGTTTTTGCATTCATTTCCTAAGAGTGAATAAATCATTCCTAAGCACTCGTTCCCAGGGAAGAAGCTGATTTCTTCCTACTATGTCCATGATGAACAAGGATACTCACATTATTTCTTATTATTTGGGTGCACACAATGTGCACTTCACTTTGAAGCATGAATGTTATTATTTATCTTTTGCTGCTATAAGGAGTGGCCACACACAATAAGCTTTGTGGGCATTGTTGCCTGTTTAATGTTCAAACAAACAAAAAAAAATATGTTAGTTTCTTTGTGTTCCCGTGCTGTGCTGAGGTGCTGGTTGGGACTCAGGTCCCTTGTTCTGGCTGTGGGGTGTGCATGGACAGAGCAGACACCACACGAGGCTCCTGGGACCACCCGGTGCCTTCTCTGGGCAGACTGCTCAGTTAATTTGCTGTGCTTCTTACTGCAGGGAACTCTTTGGTGGAGCCCAGAACTGAGTCTCCCAAGTGGTAATTCCGTGACATCCCCATCAGATGTCCCTTCTTTCACACAGGTCAGCAGTTTGTGCCATGGGGTGATCACAGCCCACCCGTATTTCAGTGTCCTTGCTGGCCGTGGCCAGGTGGCCATGGTACACGGGTGCCTGGAGGCCACTCTGCAGGGATCTCCAGGGCATGGGGCAGGGAAGATGCTTGAGCAGGAGCCATGAGAACTCAGGTCAGCAGCAGAGGTTCCTCTGTGTCCTCCTGGGGAGGAGCCTTTCCGATCTGGCAGGGAGGTGGGATTGTCTCTCTAGCTGCAGAGCAAGGAGAGCCCTGGAGGAGCAGGCATGGAGCTGGGGGCCCCTTCCTGCCTCCCCTTCCAGACCTGGCTCTGTGGCTCTGCAGCTCTCTTGGTCATCTGAATGTGGCACCATGGCAATTTGAGTGCCAGTGTAACTCGGGGCTTTGTGGCTGCTGTCACTGTAATTATCTGTCTGGTCAATAAAATGCAGGGTAGTGAGTCCTGGCAGTTTGGGGGAATGAAGACTGACTTAATTACAGGAACCACATCTCTCCCATCTCTCCTGTCCACTGAAACTCCAGCCCACCCTCGTGTGCTGCCCTTTACCATAGCTGCCTATCATGCATCTAAACAAACAAGGAGGGAAGACAGAGGGGAGATTGTTTGTCAGGGATGTGTCTTAGCGTGGGAGGAGCAGCAGTATCTGCAGGAGGGACTGAGGTGAAACCCAACATCAAAGGCAAGAGGCTGTCAGCACATTTAACTTTACAGAAACCCTTCTCCTAATAAAAAAGGAATGACCTCGTTACTACAGACACTAAGAGTTCCCAGGGGAACTGGGCTGCTGCCTGCACTTTTAATATTCACTTTACAAACAAATGGGAAACCTTGAAATAATTTCAGTGTTGTTCTTGGCAAGTTGTTACAAATGTTGCATCCTTATAAAAAATTACTGAAGAATTTATGCAGTGCAAGTTTACTTTTCATCTGCTGCTTTTCCTTGTTATCAGTCTCCCTCTCCCTGCCTCTGGCTGCTGGAGTCTCTGCAGGAGGGATGGGGATGCCTGAGGAGCCAGGCAGGTTCTGCAGGAGGCACCAAGGCATCGTTGGGCTTGGCCAGGAGAGGACCCACTTCTGAAGGAGATGCTCTAAAGCCTTGTCTGGACCTGGGCTGCAGAGAGTGAGCAAAGTCCAAGGTCTGAGTTGTCTGCAGCCAAGTCAGAGCTCTGCTCCTCCTGGTAAGAGTTATTGGCTCAGCCAATAATGCCAGGCAAACTAACCAGCAGGAAATCTCTTGTTTCTTCCAAGGCCCTGTGAAAGAATCGAGAAGATGGAGAAGAATGTTGCTGCAAACTGAGAGAACACTTGCAAAGTGGGTTTGAACCGTGCTATTCAGTCAGCCAGGTATCTCTACAAGTTATGTGAGTGGTCTCTTTTCATGCCCTATGCTTCTTCTCTAACTTACCATAGTCTGAGTGACCAGACGTCTTCCCTGATGTTTCCTTGGTGTCCTATCTGCTGTGGGATACCTGAGAGAGGTTTGCAGACATGGTTTCATTGGCTCTTAGTAGGGCAAAACACTCTGTGCTGGAAATAAAGCCTTAGAGCTGGTGCTTTAGAGCAGCCCACAAAGTGTAGCCCAGACTTCAGCTGGTCTGCAGCCCAGGGAATCCCCCTTCCTCTCCTGGCATCTGCACATATTGGTGGGCAGGATCAGGCACACCTCAACACACACATGAGAATATAAATCTGCACCCACATACATAATTTAGCTCCCCTGTGAGTGTCCACAAACGGACAGAAGAGAGCATACATGTCAGGAGGTTTCTCCTGACATCTCTCTGCTGATGCAGGGCTGTCCAGCCCTGGTGCAGATTTGCTGCTGATGCTGACACTCATGTGGAACATTTGTTTATGCTTTGGGTCCACCATCGGTACAGCCAGCCCTGGATCCAAACCGTGGGAAAGGTGGCTCCTATTTGAATATGATTCATGCTTTACCTGTGTTTCTAGACATCTGCTTATCCTCATGTCAGCCTCGTGTGTCTGAGCTGGGGATGTCTGACTCCTGCTGCAAGGCAAAAGGCAAGAAGGCTTCCGAGCAGAAGGGTGAAGTATAAGAGGAGGAAAGTGTAATGCTGGGAAGTAAGCTGTGGGAATGACTCTGTTCATTGGTACTGGAAGTACCAGAGAACCCACTAATGAGCAATTTGCAAAAGACACTTTTGAGCCACTTTGAAGGAAATCATTGACTGCTGTGAGCAGGAGAGTGCAGACAGCTCCATGCAAGCCTGAGCTGTGGCACAGGAGCCACGAGCAGCTCTCTCCACTCCACACCCTCTGTGGGTGTCTGGGTGCAGATCCTGTGGCTGCCCACATGTGGGCAGAGCTAAGATCATACTGAGGTCTAAGCTAAGAGGCATCTCTGGCTTCTACAATGATGAGACACCTTTCCTTCTACCAGCTGAACATCTCTGATAGGCATGTGGTTATAGCTTTTTTTTTTTTTTTTTGTCCTGATCTCTTTCTTTCTACCCAAATATAAGAATGGTAATGGACAAAATCTGTTCTGAAGGTTTGCCATTGACAATTTGTCCTTGAAAACCTTGACTAAATGGTCCCTTGGAAATGCAGAGAAGATTTTGCATCACAGTTGTTGCTTTGGAGGCAAGCCTCTGGTCCACTGCTACTTTTTTGCAACCCAAATTTCATGTCAAGTGGAGCTGGAAATTTTATCTCCTTTGTGAAGATCTTAGAAATCTCTCTTCCAAACACTACAGGAAAGCCAGATGTTCATAGGGGAAGGTGGGCCAGGCCAGGCTTCTCTGTTTGAGCAATATGAGTAAGTTGTCTTGACTAAGTGCAAAGGGAGTTAACCTGTGCTAAACCTCAGAGACAACAATAGAATCACTGAAATGCTGTTTTTCAAAGTCCTGGGCACTTCTATAAGGTCATACTTCACCAGGCTTTTCTCACAACTTGTGCTGGCATGTTTGCTTATTCTGATTCTCTGTTATGGCAACTTTCATCTAAATATTAACAGGACTTTGGAGACGTTAATAAAAGAGGAATATGCTTCAAAGTGCCTGTGCCTGTTTGTGCACATGGCCATGTATATTTAAATAATCCTACAGGCACCAGTGGATATTTTGTGTCTGTGGTGGGCCACACCATCACACCTCATCCTGACTGCTCAGCTCATTGCCAGCAAGTGAAGAGCAGTAGGATGGACTTGCAAAGACTGTCCTGTCCTGATCAGCTCCTCTGATTTCACAGACAGACTTTTACATGAACAGCAAACCTCAAGCAAAGATACAGCTAAGCAGTCAATTAAAAAACAGAGGCAGTAGGAAATTGGGGGTCACCACCTAGCTCTGCCACAGATTTGCTTTATGTCCTTGCCCAGGTCACTGAAATCCACTTGCTGTCTTCAGCTAAGGCAAGGAGGCAGTAGTACCTCCTAAGTGTCTTGTACCTTGAGACTTTGAAGAGGTAGGGTCTGACTCTCTCTGTGTTTGTACTCCCCTGGGTGAAAGGGAGTCCAGGTCAGAACTGCTCAGTTCTGCTGCTGGTCCCCAAAGCAATTATGTCAATATCTGGACCAGCAATAAAACTTCACAATGTTTATCCATTTGGGCTTGAAGGATGTATTTCATTCAGCAACCTGGAATGTAAATTTTAGCTATAGTTTAAAGTCAGCTGTATTTTCCAGGGAAGCCTCCTCGCTGGATAACTCCTTGCAAGGCTGGAGGAAAGGTTTGTGTAGCTGCACTGCAGGGCAGGTTGCCCTCCTCCTGCTTTAGGAGCACTGAATGACCCAGCAGAGAGACATCACCTGCAAGCAAGGAGGTAAGAACAAGTCCTTTTGGTGAGATGTTGCTATCCTCTGGACAAGCCTTCTGCCTTTCTAGGTGGGGCAGAGTGGCCTCTTTAACCCCATCACTGGATCAGTGCTCCCAAATTAGTGTAATCATCCCACCCAAATTAAGCAAGTAGCTCCTGGCTCCACAATCCAGTCTTGGGCATCCCCTCTCAGCCTGACACACACATCCTCCTCTTTCTCCCTCTCCCCTGAAGCCCCCTGCTTGTGGGCTCCTTGATATTTCCCAGTCCTTCCCTAATGAGCACTGCAGAATTACAGCTAATTAAGGATGTAAATGATGCTGGAGAGAGAGAGAGGGAGAGGATGAAAAGGGACTGGGGGGGGGAGGGCAGATACTTGCTGTGTGCAACTCTGCAGTAAAGTGTCTCCTGCCTCAGCAGAAAAGTTATCACGGGAGACAATGTCAACTTTCCAGAGGGAGGGAGAGAGGGAGGGTCCTTTGCCCAGCTCCATCCCTGCCTGCAGTAGCTGCTGCCTCTCTTTCATGTGTCAGTGCCACAGATGCTGATGTCCTCCCTCCCAAATGCTGCTTTGTCAGCAGGTGCTGTCACCCAGTGCTGCTCTCCCTGTCCCCCATCCTCACCCACCTGTCCCCCAGGAGCACAAACCCCCAGGCCAGGCTGGGCAGGGGAACCACCATCTCCCTCTCTCTTGTGGCCGTGTCCACCTCCACATCCAGGGGGTGGAGAGGACCCTGGTGGTTGGGGTCAGGGTGGGTTTGGGCCACTTATCCCTGCCACCACCCCCCAGGGGGGTCAGGGCTCTGTCCCTGCTCTCTGCAGTGTGGCCGGGGGGGCTGGGGCAGTGCAGGGTTGTCATATGGGGACATGGCTGCTCTGGCACTGGGGGAGAGCAGGGCCCACCCGGTGAGGGGGTCCCAGCCCCCATCCCTGTCCCGGTCAGGGAGCTGGACCTGTGCCGGGGGGAGGTGGCTCCGAGGTGGTGAGCAGCTGCTTGAACCCATTCCAGCCTCGCTGGGTCCTCCTGAGCACGTTTCCAAGCACTGGAGGTCCCCGTTGGCAGATTTCTCTGCACATTGCCCAGATCAATGAATTGTGAAGCCATGTTGGTCCCAGCACCACGGCCCATCCATCCGTCTGTCCGTCTGTCCATCCAGGCCAGGCAGGGCCCAGTGCCCGGGGCCGAGGGGAGATGGCACCGGGTGACGGGGGCTGTGGGTTTTGTTGTTGTTTCCCCAGATCGCTGTGCAATATATTCTGATTTTTTTTTTTTCTTTTTTTCCCTCTTGTCATTAAGCCAGTGCCTGGGAGATGATGATGTAGTCCCTATGTGGGCCGCAGAAAGCACTTCGAGCCGTGCTGGAGTCGTGCTGGGTGGCTCTGATAGCAGAGCTAATGGGAGCGAATGGGATGCAACGAACTGTTCTAATGACACCAGCCAGGGAAGAGACAACAGTAAGAATAAATAAATGTTAACTATTTTCCTCTTCCAGACATTTGCATCTATTGCCATTAAGTTCATTTAAATAAGAGAGAGAGCGAGGGAGAAGGGGAAACTTACTACTACTCTTAATAACGAGTGTCTAAAAATAAATTAGGATGCTGGGATGCACTTAAGGCATTTTAAAAATAAGTCTGATTTTTCCCCCCCTTCTCCTTTTTTTTTTAAGTGTTGGAGGGTTTTAATTTGGGCCGAGTAATTTTGGTGCAAACGCTTGGGCGCCTTTCGTTAGGAAATTGGGAGGAATGCAAACAAGATTTCACTTCATTAAACAGGGGCAAACAGTAGAGAAATTGCACTTACTTATGGAAATGACTTTTAAACATGAACAGCATTTACTTGCATTGCCTTGTGCTGAATTTTTTTTTTTTAAAAAAAGATTATACATGTGAATAATTCACTGCGGGCCAATTAGATGATGACTTCATTTTTAACCTCTCTTCCTTGCCATCTTGCTGGCCGTCCCTTTCGTTGCAATTTCCACCCTCTTCCTTCCCTTCAATAAATTAATAAAGATCAAATAATCCCTCTTCCTGCAGTGCCAAGAACTAGCTTCTTGGAAAGGGTGTAAGAGGAGAGATCAGAGGACCACCACCTCTGCTGGACTGCCCAGGATGCAGCAGGAATAACTCCCTGGGGTTTCTACCAGCAGAGCTGCACCCAGGTGTTTGGGAAGAAGGAATGAGCGGAAGGAAAAAGGATCAGAAGTGAAAGAGAGAGAGAAAAAAGATCTCCGTGCTGTCTGCATGCAGGATCAGGTGCTGGAGAGAGGCTGAGCAAGCAGGAGTCACCCTTTGTGAGGCTGCGCTGATGCTGATGGGACTGCGCTGCGGTGAGTTTGCTCTGCAGGGCTAAAAGCAGCACTCAAGCGGTGACTCCCCTGGCATCACTGGTGATAGACCCTACAAGAGATGCCCTTCAACATCCCTGGGCTTGGATGCAAGCACCAAAGGTGTAAGACCTGGGCTGGGGTGTGAGAGGGAACCAGAGCAGGGTGATGTGGCAAGTTGACCCTCCAGCAAGCACACGGGGAGAGCTCTTCATGGGGCCTCACTGTTTCTCCTGCAACTAACAGATGTTAGATGTGCTTTCTGTCATTAATGCGTGTGTCAGGACTTTTCCCAGCTCAACATGGGAAGCAGGCTGTGGAGTTTTGATGCCAGCAGGATCTGCCAACACTTTCAAGGTGCTGGGAGGAAGGAGCTCCAAAAGAGACTGGCTCCCTCTGGTCCCCACTTTGCTGCTTCTGCATTTCATCAGTTGCCTGCCAACTTAAAATGGGACACTTTGTGCAAATCCCAGTCATGCTTATAGGAAGACAATACTTGTCCTCAAAATATTTTTTCCCAAATGTTTAACTCCTGGAGCTCTTTGCACTAATTCAATTGTGTGACATGGACCTGAAGAAATGTTTGCTCTTGGATTGTGTAAGTACCAAGGGCACAAGGGATCCAGTCCCTCCTGGGTGGCAATACCTTGGCACATGTCATGAAGTCTTCTTGGCAAACTCCTCTCCACAGGACTGCCAGATGTCTTGAGGGCCTTCCTTCACCCCATCTCTACTCCTCTGAAGTATTCACCATCTTCCTCCAGGAGCTCTTCTCTTGCTCTGCCCTGCTCCCCAAAATGTTTCATGGGCATTTTGTCAGCGTGTCCTTCCTCATCACATCAGATTCCCAACCTTTCTGTGCTTCAGTCTTTTTATGGCTCTTAGCTGGTTAGAGTTTTACTGGAGAGAAGGCAGCTGCAAGCCATGATGTGTGATTTCCAGGGAAGGGGAGAGTAAGGGAACTTCAAGCAGCGTGGTGACCTCCCACTGGGAGCAGCCCCTTTTAGAGCCCCTGTGTCAATTACAGCTTTCAGAGACACTTCCCCACTTTATTTGTTTACCCCAGGAAAGCCCTGCATGCCCCCTCCAGGGCTCAAGCCAAACAAATTCCCTCTCCCAGCAATGGCACAAAGGTCTTTCAGCATGGACTTGGGAACTTTGCATTGCCCATTTTTTATTCCATCTACAGCATCAGGGCCTAAGCTCCAGGTTGTCTGATGACAAGACTTCCACTTTCAGATCCTGAGTTGAGGAGCACATGGACAGCAGTGAGCCCACCTTACAAGAAGCCACTGCTGTACCCTGCTTAAATTCTGGTTCCTGGTGCTGCTGGCTGCACTGTACCCTGCAGGACATTTTCTACCCCCACGGGGCTGTTGCTGGCAGTTTCTTCCAAAGAAAATTCGACAAAGACCCTTTTATCCTTGAATATCCATGACTGGAGTTGTTCAGAGGCATCCTTCTGAAAAGCTTAGTGAAGAGATAAGCCCAGAAACACCAGCTATGAGGCAGCATGTCGTGTGCTGAGCTCTCTCTGCAGGAGAGATGCTTCCATCTGCTGCACCCCTCTTGAGTGCAGAAACAGGACCCTGCGGGCTGTTCGGTACCTGCACTGACCTCAGCAGTGACACCAGGGACAAGTTCAGCTCCATGCACTCATTAACTTGCTGCCCCTGGAGCACCCCCAGGGCCAAGGGCTGTGTGGGGTGGGGACCCCAGCAGTGGTGCCCCAGCTACAGCCCTTCATCCTTCATCTGATCTGCATCTGATCCTGGCACCAGGGGATGGGAGTGGGTCCTGAGCACCCCCAGGGGCAGGGGCTCAGCTGCTGGCATGGCAAGGTGAGGCACAGCAAGGGCAGCAGCCTAGAAGAAGCCTTGGGCCAAGGAGGACTTCAGAGGTTATTACTGTATCTGTCTCTGGAATGAGCTTCATTTCTTGTCTTCAGCTTCATGATTACAGGCACCATCCATTAACCCTTCCATTAAACCAAAAACTTTTCTTTAGATTCAGAAAAGAATTTGAACTGTTGACAGGGAGGAAAAAGCAGATCTGGACATATTTTCTGGTTAATTATGTTTAAAATACAAATGCATAGTGTGTTTCTGGAAATTATCTTCCATTAGAGAAAAACCTGCAGTCTTGTAGGGCTATGTAATAAGGCAGTAATATGTAAAGAGGGGAAAACTTGTTTCTAGAAGAATTTTGGAAGGGAACATGACAAGAGTAAGTTGACCAGGGAACATGGTAGTCACTTCTGGTATTATTGACACTTTGCCTTCTAGAAATGGTGGAGCCATGCTGAGACTCTGCCCTCACGTTAGAGCAGCATGCAGACTTTTAAAACCACTTTTTTGTCTTCTCTTCCTTCTTCTTTACCTGCTCTGCAGAAGTGTGAGGACACCAAAAGACAGAGGTGGGAGCAGTTTTGCTGCATAAATTATTGTGGCAAGAGTCACCCATCAGTTGCTGTGAGTGCCCCAGCAGAGGAAAGTGGGGTCCAGCATTGTGTGTCCTCCTCCCATCACTGCACCCTCTTTCAGATCCACTCCATGGTCACCAAATCCCCTTCCTTCTCTGAAAAGTGGCAACAACAGAGAAAGAAGCTGTTCCAGACTGGCTTCTGGTGTGGCAGACTTTGAAGTCCTTGCAGAGGGAGGAAACAGGGATGTCACAGGCTGTAGGTGCCCCAGGTTTCTGAGGAGGTTGTTGCAAATTGTGACAGATCCACCTTGCAGCCTTTTCCCCATCCCTGGCGTCACATGCAGGGAACAAGCATGCAATGGGAAAAGAAAAGCCATTCCTGGGGCCCTGGCAGGAGGAATGGAGGATGTGGGGGTACCTGGGGCAGTCAGTGAGCAGGAAACCCGACACCCCTTTTCACCCATTTCTTCTGCATTTTCCATGGCGTGGGTCCTGCTCCCCTCTTCCCTCACCCTCCCCCAGCTCGCCTGGTAATTCAGGAAGAAGAGGCCAAGGAGAGTAATATCATGCTGGAGATAGGACTGGAAGGGCAGTAATTTAGAATCAGAGGCTTATACTATTATTGCCTGCAAAGCCATTCATGGGAAATGATTCCCCCCATCCCCATCCCACCCCCCCTTCCCACCCTGCTCTCCTTGCTCTGCAATAACAATAACAGAAATGCCTTCAGGAGGCTTTTCTACTCAAAATGCAGGCAAAGGAGTGCTTTCCTCCAACACCCCTCTCCTTTCCCTTCCCTGCTCTTCCCCCTGCACTTGCTTGTCCCCCCTGCCTCCAAGCCTAACCGCTGCTCCCTCCCTTCTCTCTCCCACCCCCCCCCCCACAGGATAGAAAAAATAAAAATAATAATAGGGGTAATAAGAGAGGAGGTAATGGAACGTTCTCCAACTGGGCACATGTCAGAAGCCATTATATGTGGTGCAGATTTGCATAATTCAAGAAGCATCAAATTAAATTTGCATAATTCCTTTGATTACACTTGTTATTAAATGTAAGTGACATTGATTTACAAAATGGCCCAATATAAGGTTAATAGCAAATGTCACCTTCCAGCAGGGTGAATAGGGTGCATGTGTGGTGGTAGTGGTGATGGAGGAGGGGGAGAGGGGGGCCCGGGGAGGAAGGAGAGTAGACAATTGATTTCTGCTCCTCTCTCTTCCTTAAAGGGCTCAGGTCTCCTTTGCAGAGGAGCTGTGGACACGGGGTCACCAGGAGCTCCTGCCAAGTGCCATCGCTCCATGCTGGGATACAGCACAGACATCCAGGCTGGAAGGAGAGGAGAAAGGCAAAAAGCTGCTCCCCAGGCCCAGGTGTGCTCAGTGGGCAGGGAGAGTGACTTAATCTTGGTAGGAAGCTCTCCTTGAGGCAAGTTTTTTGAAATGGTGCATGAGCTGGACCCACAGTGTCACCCACGGGTGGGACAGACTGAACATCTGCCAGGGAAGCACTAGAGGGGGAGCAGTGGTAGGAGCAGTGCTTACATGGTAAAAACACACCTGTGATTATGGCAAGACCTATAAGGTACATACAGATCTTAAAAAAGGCCCCTGGCAGAGGACAGGAGCTGGCAGTGACACAGGCCCATCAACACTGTCCTCTTGCTCATCCTGCTGTGGCAGGTCCTGGGATCAAACACTTCCAGGGTACTCCAGGGCTTGTGACAGGAGTAATCTGTGTATCTTCCTTGTAAGTAGATCCCATCTCTGAATATCCTTTTTGCCTCTCTTCTTTCTGTATTTTTTCCTCCAGACAAGGAGTGTGATTTCATGCAGAAAGGCTGCCTGGTGAGTTGCACAGGCACCCTGAGATTCTGGTGATAAAAATAAGTTAAACATGTACCAGAGCTGGGAGAGTAGCAGACTTGCTAGTCACAGGCAGTTTCAAACACACGTGTACCTGCCCATAACCCACTTTTGGTTCTGCTGAAACTTTTTTTGCAAATCAAGAGGCTAGGGGGTGGGGAGGAACCTACAAATGTCCCTTTTGATTAAATTACCTGTCTTGTTCAATGTGAAAAAGGATGCTTCTTTTGGTGACTGAGATCTCTAAACGTTGTCTGATAACATCCAAATAAAATCAGAACTAAATGCCACTCCGAAGCAATCATTTTTCAGCATGTCTCAAAGACAAGGTACCCAGTTTTCTGGTGTAATTTTTTCTAGGGCTTTTATTTTCTTACTTTGAGAAACTTACTGACTGCTGTTAATGCCATGAATTCACAGGATGCTCCAGCCAGCTCAGATGTAAAGTTTCCTAAGAAAAAGTTCCTCAAGGAGAAATATCTCTCAGTTGACACTGAAGCAGGTGAAGACCAGCAGCAGGTGGGGAAAATGCCTGATCCCAGAGCCAGTATCACCAATGGACTTGGACATCAGCAAGGGGAGCCCTGATGATAAAGGTAATGCTGGTGATAGAGGGTTTGGAGCACCCACTGACCCTGCTGGTATTAGAGCTTTGACAACCACAGAGGAGCATTGTCTGCATAGAATAAAAAGTGTGACAATGACAAGACTTCTATTGTGACCCTCCTGAGCCCAGATTCTTGAAGGTGCCCAACTTGGGACAGCTGATGAAAAGATCTTTTTGAGGTTAAGCACACTGGTAGTGGCTAATGTCTCAGGCCTGGGTCCCATCCCCATTGTGGGAATGAGGAAATTGAGTGTCTGGATTTGGTGGGTGGATGGAATGTGCAGGTCCATTGTCCACACCCTGGATTCCCTGAGTGTGTGCAGGAGGTGTCTTTGCGCAATGCCAAGGGATTGCACTCTGCTTTGGGTATTTGTGTCTTTTGAGCAGGTGTTGTGCTTGCCTCTGCAAAGCAGCATTCCCCTGTGGCCCAATGACAGGCCCCTTTGTGCAGAGGACTTGGGCTGTATTCCCAGCCCTGTCAATCCCAAACTCTTCTCCGTGTCCCTCTCAGATCCAGGCACATCTTGGCTGGTTAGCACTGCTGGGGCTGGCTGGGGTGCTGGTGGAGGAGAGGGAATAAGCCCAGACCCTGTCAGGCTGTGTCCACTCTCCATGCATTCCCTGAAAACCATCTGCTGGCAACCTGGTTTTGCACAGGAACCAGGAATGAGGTTTCTCTGCAGCAGCTCTGGCTTGAAACTCCAGGTCAGTCACACGTGCTGCCCCTCCAGCACGGTGATGCTGATGTAGGATGCGGGGAGTGAGAGGTTTGTTTTCAGGAGTGGATGGAGGGGCTGTGATGTTTGCTGCTGGCTTTGGAGGGGCAAAGGCTCCAGCCCTGGCATGGCTGCTGCTCACGTGCCCATCACATCCTGAGGTATTTTCGTGCCAGCATAAGCTGTAACTCTCCCAGGTCAGAGCTGGCATGGGCAGAGGCAGTCAGGGCTGGCAGCTGCTCCTGCTGCTTTGCCAGGGGAGAGGGTAATTTCTTTTCCCTTCCTCTTGCTACTTTGGCAGCTGCCGGGCTGGTCCGGGGCTCTGCTCGCCGTCGGGAAGATGGGGAACTGAGCTGGAACCCCTGAAAGCCAACAGCAGGGAGAGAGAGAAAGAGAGAGAGAGAGAGAGAGAGAGAAGCTCTTATTAAGGGTAACCCTGGCTCTGGCTGACAATTGCTGACATCGTCATATTTAGCACCCGCACGCAGCCAGCCTGAGAGATGCTCACACACTGGGTGAGCCAACTGCAAATTAATCGTCAGTTCATTACTGCTCCGTGCCTTTCATCCTGACAGCAGCCTCTCAAACGTGGATATAATTGGAAGGGTCCATGTGGCAGGAATTTGGTGAGGGCTGGGGTGGGGGAGCTGAGGTCTCTCCCTCTCACTTCCGTCCTTTCTGCTCTCTCCCTTTCTCAGGCTGAGTTCTGGGAGCAAAAGCCAAGCCTAGGACAGGCTGATGAAGGGAATTAATCTGGTCTGCCCCTGCATCTCACCCCTGCCACCTACACCCCTTGACGTACACCAAGGTCTTGGTACTCAGAGATTTGTTTGTATCCAGGAGGTTCCCTTGAGCTATAATTACCCTCGGCTTGCCAACTAGGTGTGCAGAGTTGCAGGGTCTCCTGTGAGGACTTGAATCTGTGTGTCTCAGTTACTGCTGGTGGTGGTGGGTATTGCTGCTGCTGCCACTGCTGTGCTGCTGGGAGCCCCATCACTGCTGCACAGCCAGTGGGAAGAGGACCTGCAGCCAGGAAGGGTCTTCCAGGCCAGGGACAAGGCTGAGGAGCAGAGCTGGAGGTGGGCAGGGGACAGGAATGACAACCAGCATCCTTGGGAACTCATTCTCTGGAAAAATAAATGGGGACTGCTCTGACATGACTGCAGGGAATAAAATCCTCCCAGGAATGGAGACCCAGGGTGCGAGAGTGTGGGGCAGGATTCATTTTTTGTTTCTCTTTTGACTGATATCAGGAAGGGTATTAAAATAAATCATTGGTGCTGTCCCAACGTTCAGACTGCCACACTTAAAAACAAATGGGTCCCTCAAAACTGGTTGTGCAGTGGGAAGCCACACTTGCTGCCAAGTGATGGAGCTGCCTGGGGCAGATGAAGAAAGAGCTTTTTTTGGGAAACCTGTTCGGACAGAAACTGCCTTGGAGCATTTCTGGGAAGTGTTTTTTCCTCCTTTTTTTGGTGGTTGATGTGCAGGCACCTTTCCAGTGGCCGCCTCTGGTGCACCCATCCTCTCCAAGCTCTCCCCTGGGGGCTGTGGCAGCTGAGGAGCTGATCACAGGCCAGGGGGAGGGCTGGGGGTCTGTGCTGACCAGATGCCTGCCAGGAAGGACCCGGATGGGTTAAGCAACTTCCAACAGCCTGGTCTGTGGCTTCCTGAGCTGTGTTACTTTGCTTCCCTCAGTGGTCTAAAGGATGAGGCTGTGGAGCTTCTCCCCGAGACAGAGGGAGCCGTGCCGTGGGGACTCCTGCCCCCCCTTCGCCCTGTCCCCCCTGCTCCTCCCCTGCAAAAGTTATTGTCGTCTTGGTAGAGTCTCAGGTAGGCAGATGAATGGGAAATGTTCCTCTCCATTACGAGCTGCACTTGACTGGAGTCTCATTACATTACGATGGCGCTTTAGCAGGCGAATGGGCCTTGCGTCTGGGTTCCCAGCACCCCTCATACCTCCCTGATAACGTAAATTACCCTCCGCCTCATTGCCTCAAATGATCAAACATCAAATTGCTAGTAAAAAAAAAAAAAAAAAAAAAAAGAAAAGAAAAAAGAAAAAAAAAAAGGAAAGGAAAAAAAGAGAGAAAAAGAGAGAGAGAAGAGAGAAAGGAGAAAAGCTGAGCAGAAGCATGGGTTGCATCTAGATGGTTTGTCAGCAACAAGAGACGAGTCAATGGCTCTTGCTAAAGATGAGTCCGTTGAAGGCTTTGGGCATGGTAATTTCCCTGACATTAAAGTACACCTGTAAAACCCAAACAATGCTTTATAACTCCAAATTACACCGGTCAAGACACGCAGCTGTAGAGCCCCTCTGACTCCTTTGGGCCCGGGGAGGGTGCCTGCAGGTAACCTGTGTTTCTCACCCACAGCCCCCAGCGATGCCCAGCGGTGGAGGTTGCTGTCGATGCTGTGTCTGAACAATCTGCCAGATCCTCCCCAATCTGCCTCACCCCCCCACCCTGACAAATTCCCAAAAGAAGGGCTGCAGGGTGAGCAAAACGAGAAGGAGAAAAAAAAAGAGGAAGAGGCACCAGGAGGGAGGGAGCGAAGGGAGCAGGAAGGCGCAGGGCTGGTCGGCTCCACGGAGAAAAATATGTCTGTGGGCAGGGTAACGAGGCGCAGTGGGAAGAGCAGGCTATACGTCTTTTCTCAGTATTTAAACGTGTGCTTAATATGGCGCTCAGTGGAATGGTTAATCTGCTAATGCTGGTAGTGTTTGCTGTAGTACTCAGGGAAATGTTTACTGCAGTATTTCATGGGGATTGTGTTCTGGATGGCACAAAAGGAGGAATCACTCTAGCGTACAGGGAAAATGTTCATTGCAAAATATACTGGAATATTAAGAGGTTTATTTAGTGGCGTACTTAGTATAATATGAAAAGAGTTAAGTACAGAGTGTTTTATTAATATTTTTGGGGTGTGGATGAATTTCAGTGCTCGGGAAGGTTATGGAGAAGCAATTCCAGCAAAGGCTGGTTTTATTCATAGATTTATAGATCTTAAGACCATAAAGGACTCTTTGATCAGCTAATCTGACCTTCTGTATAACACAGGTATATACAGCATGGACATACCTCCTGATTCAGCAAAGCACTTTAAGCACTTGCTTAAATTTAAGTATTTGAGTTGCCCCATGGAAGGCAGAGAAAATAACCCCATTGAATCAATGGGACTATTCATGCCCTTAATGGGAAGCGGGTGTTTAGGCATTTGCTGAATTGGGACCACAAGAAGATAATGCAACTAAATGAGTAATTCATAACCACCCATTTATTCAACTGCTTTTGCCTTCTTTTCTGCTTGTGGATTGCTCTGGAGCCAATCGCCATTTCCTGCAGTGTATTCATTGTCTGAACTCATCCACTGAGTAATTTCAGTGGAAACCCTTCCTCGATAGCTCGCCCATAAACAGCTCATTGTGGATATGGGAATATATGCACATACGTTTTTTATGGGAATATATGCACATGCATTCTAGGAACGTGTGAGCACACACGTGTGTGTGTTTGCAGTGAACATGAGGGCACACACAGGCACACACACGAACACAGGGTGCAGATCTTCAGCTGTGATAAAAAACCCAATTCCTGAGCTGGTGAGGTTGCATTGCTTCCCACCCCACTTCCCAGTCTCAGTTTGCCTTTGTTTGGAGTGAACCCATAATGTTCCTGACCCCTGACTGCACGTGGTGAATGTTGAGGTCCAGTTTCCAATGCAAATATTTACCCAGGGAATTTTTTTTTTAAATGTACTTTTGTGATTTTTCTCCTCTGTCTCTTCATTATACACTGGCTTGCAACACATCCCTGGCCGTAATGTGATCTGCTGGGAATTTTGCAGGAAGTGAAATGGAAGAAGGTACAAAATTAGTTGGAGTGAACTCTGCAAATTGTCATTGGTGATCTCTACCTGTGTCAGGCTCTCCATCCCCTCTGTTTGCTCACGAAATGGTCACGAGTCCATTCTTATTTTGGTTTGCATTGCCTTGGGATTTTTCAAATCAGCCAGGGCGTATCTTCCCCAGACAAGTGTGTTTGCAAACCACTTGTGGCATGGAATCAGTCAGTTACCTGACGTGGCTTTTTTTAAAACAAAACTGAGGAAGAGGTAACTGAATGGGGTGGAATTGTGTTTGTGCAGTGGGCAGCTCCAGTTCTCATGCAGCCCTTAACTCTGCACTAGGAATTACAGCATGGGAATGATTTATTTCTGGTGCAGGCTGCCAGAAATGTGTTCTTTCTAAAAGTTGCTCTGCTTTTTTAGGATTCACTAATATTTTCAGGATTCACTGATCTTTTAAGGAAATCAAAGGAATTACCATGATAGAGTAGAGTATGGGTGGCTACATTCTAAGAACCTAGCGTGGTGTTTCCTACATTGCAGATTATTTTCCTTCTTCACATTCTCCCCAGCACCAGAGAGAGGGATGTGATAGAAACTGGGTGTGGTTTGGGGCAGGTGATCCAGGTGCACTTCTTCCCTGAGGGATAAGCCACAGTTTGAGGTTTTCAGCAGCTGAGATGCCAAGATCAGGGACACTGAGGCAGCAGCAGGACGTGTGTCCAACTGAAAATGGAGAGAAGTTTGTTTTCTCCTGGTTTAACATAAGGTGGAATTTTTTCTTGCTGTTTCAGTGGAGCAGAAGGCCACTGTGATTTGTCCAGTCCGAATGAGATGTGCTGTTTGCAGATGGCCACTGTCCTTTCTAGCACAGCAGTTGTGCTTCACAATGGGAGGACAGTTCAACACAAAAAATAACTTACAGCAATTATTTTTCCAAAATAGAAAGTGAAATATTTTGACTTTCCAAAATTACCTTTTTCTTTTCTGTTTTTCCCTTGGGGGGTAGGGGGGTGGCCGGACTCAGGAAGAGTCAGCAAACAGCCCGAGCCAGCTAAAAGCAGTTTTTTCCTGCAGGGAAACTTTATTCCCTGAAAGCAAAGGAGAAGCTGCAAGCCCTTATGCTGCTTTTGCTTGGTGTTGCTGCATCTGAGACGTCTCAAAAACAGGGTGTACATCCTCCTGCCAGTATTGGTGTAGCATCCAGCCCAGCAGGGAGCATTTGGAGCTGTTTAATAATGGGGGACAGGTTGCAAGCAGGGGAGGTGTTAGACAGGGCTGTGGATGCACACTGCAGAGGTTTATTTGCACTGTGGCTCAGGCTGAAGCCCAGCCTGCCTCTGCCATTCTAGCTTTCTTTTTCAGGGAGAGTTTGCCACTTGTAGATGCGAAGAGTCATTTAGGTGTTGGCTTTGTTTGCCGATGCAGACAGTCCATCAGCTATCTTAATCCTCTCTCTGTCCCAACAGGCTGAATTTAAAAAAAAAAAAAAAAAAGGAAAGTGCTTGCAGAGAATTTACAAAAGGAATAAAACCACTTACTCCTTTCCATGTTTTGCACAGAAAATTAAACTAATTTTCAGGAGTTATTCTGAGCTGAACTTTCAGCAGGTATGGGGATAAGCAGGACTAGGTTATGCTTATCCTACTCATTGACTTCCCAACACTGTTTTGGATGACATGCAAAATCAAATCCTGCAAGATGTGATCATTTAGGGTACTATGGCATATTTTGGAACAGTAGGGCTGTTAGCCCCAGCATCTTGGCCAAATTCCAGCCTGGATAATTATGTTATGCTGGCCTCTATTCCAGCCTGCAGTTCAAATAGGGGAAATAAAATAAAAAATAAATAAATAAATAAATAAATAAATTAAGAGTTGTCATTTCTCCTCTGAGAAGTCCTGCTGTGTGATGATGGATGCTTTTTTCCACCCCAGAAGTATCTGCATTTCAGGAAACACTGTGTCCATGTTCCTACTTGCCTTCCCGTTGGATAAAACCTTCTCCGAAGAAGTCCAGGGCATCTCCTGTGTGGGAAGGAAGCAGCAGAGCTGGGCAGTGTGGAGCTGGGTGCTTTACAGCAGCCCCACAGCCTGCCCTCTGTCAAGCCCAGAGTCCTACACAAATTCCAGATCTTCTGGAAGCCAGGGGCTGGGCTCTTTGTCCTTCTGGCAGCCCCCAGCTGGGGTGCTGAGGGGGATGCATGGGCAGAGAAGGGGCAGGCTGGCATCAGATGGGAGAGGCAGGGCTCACCGGTGGGCTTGACCCGTGCCTGTAATTTGTAAAGAGCATTTTTACACCAGATCGATGCTTTCCTCAGCATTTTAATGCACCCCATTGGTGTCCTTAAACTCTAATGATGCAGTCTGTGAGAAGCTGCCATTTATTACCCACAGATGGGGTGATAATTATTGACAAGATTGTAACTAATAATTAAACCCATTTGCTCCTTTAAACAAGTTGGTGTGAATTATTTGCAGGGAGTTCTGTAGCAAGGCCCCCGGTCACTCCAGACAGGCTGCCCAGGAGCAGAACCCCTGCCAGGACCCTGGGAAGGTGCTGGTGAGGTCCAGGCTGCTCAAACACTTGCTGGAAGTCCTTCCTCTCCGTGTGGGACCTGCTTGGGTCACCAAGAAGTTAGTAAGCAGCCCCATGCTCCCACCCAAACCCCAAGCTGTGCCCCCTGAGCCCCAGGGTGAGGGCTGGGGATGGGCTCTGGCTCTGCTAGAGGGACTTGGGTTAAACAGTGATCCAGGGATGGAAAAATCAGAATTTTGCTGATGGGTTGTCCTTCTCTTGAGTATCTAGAGCCTGCCTCTTCTTCAATAGTCACACGTTCCCTGCTGTTAGGTTTGTCATACTTCAGGTCAAAATTACCTTCCCATCCCAAAGCAAAGATTATGGGAGGGGAGGGGGAATAGCATAATTTGTTTATGTTTTTCGTTTCCTCAGGAAACAGAGAGATTGTTTAACCCTTTGTACTGCTGTGTGGTGCTCAGGACCAGAATTCCAGGTGCTGCCCAGCATTCCTGGTGAGGTGGTGCCAAGGTGGGGGGGCTGGGAGGAGAGTGTGCAGGGGGACAGGGGCTGCTCTGCTCTGCCCATCCCTGCAGGGAAAAGGTGATGAGGACGGAGGTGTGGAGCAGGATAACCTGTGCAGGCTGGTGTGGAGGCTGGGGTGGGCAGAGAGCAGCATCTGCAGCACCAGGAGGGCTGCCCGGGGGAGCTGCCTTCCCTGGTGTACCTTTTGAGGGAGGGTGTAAATCTAATCTCAGTGCTAGGGTCCATTAGCATTAGAGGGGAGTGCTCTCTATGCATTCATTCCCCACTCTCACCCCTGGATGACAGTGTCCCCCTCCACTGTCTGCTGTAGCACAGGGGGAAGGCTGCCCATCAATCCTCCAGCAGTGCTGGATAATGCCATCCTAAGTGTGAATTTTGTGAGCAATTAACAGTAACAAATACCCCATACTTGTGCATATAAATAGTGGTGTTTCCCTTGGTTGTTCCATCTGTACTGTGGTCTATCTGTTCTTCTTTTATTGAGATGGCTCTGGTTCCTCCCAGTGCCTTCCTGGGTCAGTACTGGGATTGCTTGGCCCATCTGCAGGAGATCAGGGCCTGGCAAAGAGCTCAGTGTGACAGGGAGGAGAGATGTGATTGTGGACCAGGGGGTTTATTGCACTTGAAGTGGAAACCTGAGCTGAGAAGCTGAATGCAAAGCAACCAAGTTGTCTCAATGAGTCTCAGTGCCACTGCATCCCCAGGGCCATCTGCAGTGTCACTACTGACAAGCTGCTAAGGTGAGGTTTGAAGAGGTTTGTTTTTTTTTAAAAAACCATGTACTGGCAGCAATATTTCCCCTAATACCCTCACCCCTGCATACCAGGCTGTACAGGCACCTGTAAAAATGTGTATCCACTGTTTTTCTGGTTATTGGGCTTTGTCTGCAGTATCTTTCACCTTCCCCTTCTTCAATGAAGAAGAGTATGGGAAGACTAAGCCTGACATCTAGACGTTGCAGGATTTTAGCCCCCAGCTTTTTAAAGCCTCGACCTAAGCCTCATAGTGTCAGAAATTACTCAGAGGATGCTCACACCATAGCTGTAACCATCCTGTTGAACTCAGAGGGACTGTTTACATGCTTAAGGTTAATCACAAGCATAAATCTCTGCAGGATCAAGGCTGCAGACAAAACTAAGGGAAGGCACTGAAGAGGCATATGTCAAACTGGGCTGTGGTGGAGAGCTCACCCAGACTTAAACATAACATTTGAGAAAATGAGTCCATTTGTTTCTGAGGCATCCTGAACATTGGCATGTAGTAATTCCATAATGGATCCATTTAACCAGTCCTATAGCTGAAATACTCTTAACAAATATTTCCTTTAATAGCACTTAAAGAGGGAGTGCAAAGAGAGAAATTTTAAAGCACAGATGTGTTATTGCTGAGTTCCAGTTTTGAGGGCTTTCCAAGTACCAAAGTAATTTTTCTCGGAATTTGGCTCAATATTTAACAAATCAAGTGAGATCAGGAAGTGATCTGAGGTCAGTGTTTTTAACCCGAGTTGTTTGTTAAATTGTCCCAGCTCTGCAGTAACAACCAGAACAAGCACAGGCCATATTCAAAGGTAATTCAAACAATCCTCAGGAACTTTATAATAAAACCACTAGTCTGGAGAGCAAGGCTGGAACAATGGAAACAAGGAAGAACCCTTTCTGTGGGAGATGGGAAAAGCCTGTGAGCTGGGATCTGGAGTCAGAAGAAAAGCCAGATTTCAGCCTTAGCTGCAGTGATTAACTACATGAACTCCAGTCATTGTTAATGAGCTTTCAGCACCAGCCAAACCAAGTTGGCATCTGTACAGAGGCGAGGTGGTCAGGCCAGGAACACTGGATGTAAACCCTGTGGCATGGGAGCAGCTCTCAGCTTCGTGTCACCCTGCGTGGTGGCTGCTGGAGAGCAGAGAGATGATGGGACTGCAGCACTTTGGATCTCTAGTATGAAAGAGAGGTCTTCAGGCACCCTTGGGAGCCTCCTTTCACAGAAAGCAGTTCTTCACAGACCCCCTCCTCTCAGAGCTGCTCTCCAGGACCTGGGAGGGAGCACTGTCCCTCAGGTCACCCCAACAATTGCTCATCACAGCCAGGCAGGTAGATGTTAATGGTGCTGTCCACGTTGCACAGCCCTTTGCAGATCACCAGCAAGGGCTCTCCAGGCCACGGGTGGCCCCCAGCCCTCTTTGGGAAGCAACGTGCTGTAATAATGTATCCCTAACCATGCTTTATACCAATAAGTAGGCTATAACCCTGTCAAGGTGTGCTGGTGACTCTATAAACCATGAGACCTGAATGGTCAATGGTCGAGTGGTTTAAAGCTGTCACCAGAATACTGAGATAGCCTTATAAGCCTGGTGCTGCATGGCTGGGAATACATTATTCACTGTAATATATGGTAAGAAATACCTGCACGGGGTCTGAAATGAACTGCTTGAGCCACTAGCCAGCGTGGCTAGTGATGGGGGAAGCCCGTCAGCATTTTCCTGTGCAATGGGAGCAAAAAGAGGTTGATGTCTCCTCCATGTAAAGAAATTGGGTCTTGTGCAGAGGAGGGAGGGGAGCTGAGCCCCTGGCCATGAGGGTTCCTGAGCCCCTTGGCTGCAGCAGGGCAGGGAGCGCCTGGGGTTGGTGCCCTTCAGAGTTGTGCATCCCCCACCTGCCTTCCCCAGATGTTCTTCTGCTTTGTGGAGGATCCAGGATGGGCTGGGGCTGTCAGGTCAGAGCTGCTCAGGGCTGGCAGGTGGGGACACTGTGCAAAGCACCACAGTCATCTGCCAGGTGCCTCTGCTCCCTCACCAAGCTCCATGGTGTCAGGAGCATCACAGGGGAAGGTCTGAAACTCTGCAAGGTCTATTGCAAGCCAGTGGAGGATTTAGAAATGGGTTCTTAGGACACCTAACCCTAATCTTGCACTGATGGGGAGAAAGAGGTTCCATCCCTGGCAAGTGTGTCTTGGGTAGCACACAGAGGCAGAGGGATTGAGGTGTCTGTGCAGGCAGATGACCCCACAGCCAGGACTTGGGGCTCTGAGAGGGTATTCTGGGTCATTTCATGAGAGAAGCCATCAATTCTGCATCTTCCTTCTTCCATCCATAGCCAGGCTTGGTGACTGTATGAGTGACTGTATGAGTGAGGAGGGAGAAGGGATGCTCTGAATCAGATGGGCAGGAAAATAAAAGCTTTCCTCACCCTGACAGCCTATGCTGCTCCAAACACAAGCAACCAGGTCCCTGGGAGTGTCCCCGCTTGGGTACCCTCTGGTGCCAGGGGGAGAAACCAGGAGAGCTTGGTGGATTTCATGGGAAGATGTGAGGGGAGGGAGGAAAGGCATTGTTAGCCATGTTAGCTCCACATTGCCTGCAGGGCTTATCTGGCTTGCTGTATTTATTTCATATACATGTATTTTGGATCTCAGTTCCTTCTAAAACAGGCACTGAGCAAGATTTCCCTGTCCCTTTCCAGCCTGTGCTTTTCTGGTTTTTTTATAGCAAAATGTGTTCAGAGTACTGTCCCCCAGAAAATGCTTCCTGTGCTACCCCCCACCAGACAGTAGTGCAAAACACATTAGAAAATCTCTTTTCTAGTGATTTTTTATATTTGATGTCAGCGAAGATAAAACTAATGGTGTCGAGCAATGCAAGGAAGGGGAAGATTAAACAAAATCTATCCCCTGCAAAAACAAAGCAATCAATATAACATTATCCTGCTGCAGATGGCTTCCAACTTGCTTTAATTTGTGGCTCCCAAGAAAAATCTCTTGAATCTCTTCAGCATCCTGCTAGAAAATTCCCAAGCCCCCACTTGGGGAGCTTGCTTTCCCACCCTCCTAGTAAGAAGAAACTATTATTCAAACTTAAAACAAACTTTTTGTTCTCGTTTCCTATTTTTCTCTGCTGTTTTATGTTCTCTGCTTCATTTTGCATCTCTTGATTCCAGTTCAACATTTCTGCTGAAGAGAGGAGCACCTGTTTTTAACTGGCCTAGTACAAGAAAAACAAGAAACCTAAATAAACAAGAAAACTGAAATAAAGAATGTTTGGTATTTGAGGTGTAAAATATTTTATTTCTGTGTGCCATATGGTGACACTCCTGAGATACTGAAAAGTTGAAGGTGAGAAGTTTAAAAAACTACCAAGCTTCTTCAGAAATTCTCTTTCACAAAAAAATGTGAATAGAGCAGCACTTACACCTGAAACTAAGGCAGAGGACATTCAGAAATATTGCAAAAAACAATGTTGAAGCAGAAAAGCTGTGTTTTTTCGAAGTTGTTCTACAGATCCGTAAAGATGCTGCTCCATGAAATGACGAGTGGTTCATTCACCAAGCCATCAGCTTGGGAAATATATGCAACAGGAATTCATTTGTTTCCAGCTAATTGCACTTTCATTTCCTCCTCCTCTCTTTGCAGGCGAGGGCTGGAGCTGTGCTGTGTGTTCCCTCCCAGCACCCACACCCCAGCCCACAGGTACCTTGCCCTACTCGAAGGTGCAGCCACTTCTTTTGCTTCTGGCACCCTCATGGGGCAAAAAGTATTTAGGACCCAGAGGTCTGGAGTGGCAAGGACTGGCCTGATGTGTTTTATCCCTGGCATTGAGTCATTGGCATGCTGAACAGTTGTAGTCTAACAAATGAACTTCTCTACGTGTTAGCTACCCTTTCTGTGAAATGAAGGTAATGATATTTATCCAGCTGGGATGCTGCAAGGAGTAATTAATGTGTACAAATCACTTTGAATTCCTCTAACGAAGTGCAAATTGTATTATTAGTCCTCCCAGAAGCTGGTAATAGGTTTGTGTCTGCCTTCAGTGAAGGTCTGACCCCAGTCCCCTGGGTTCATCTCCAGGAAAAACTCTTCCTACTGTTTGTATTACAGCAGATCCAAACAACCCCTCCGAGGCCTGAGTCCCCGTGGTGCCATCATCAGTGTCCCCATTTTGGTGAGTGACAGCCCAGCCAGGTGTCCATGGATGGAGCTCACTTCTGATGGATGCTGGTGGTGAGATTGGGTAAGGTAGGTGACCACTGGCTCTTTTCTTCATCTCATACTCTGTTGGAGACACTCTGTGTTCTGATTTCTGGATACTTTCAGGCAAGAAAAATCCAGGAAGGGCTGGTTTGGTTGGATTTGTAAATCTTCATGCACAACTAAAAGGGGAGCCATGGCTACATCTCCAACAGCTTTTCTAGCATTTGTCCTGGGTTTTTTTGGCTGATGTAGCTGTTAATTTCTTGTTACTGTATCCATACCTGGAACAGAGCAGTAAGTTGTTTCACTACTAATATATTGGATTTCTTTATTTTTTGACTGATGAAATAGTCTAAAACTTACTAAATGGTTTCCCCTGACATTAGGAATCAGTTTAAATTGTGCCTTTTCTGGAGGGAAAAAAAAAAAAGAGCAGAAAAAAAAGTGTCACAGTTTCCTGCCAGGAGCAATGACAGGTTGCTCTGTGTTCAGCTGTAAGAAGCTGCAGGTTTCACAGGCACTGCTGCTGTTTCATGGGGCAGAGCAGAGCCAAGGATTAGCCTCCTGGTTCCAGGGCTGCTCAGACCCTTCTATTGCCAGCACCCAGACAGGCCAACAGACTTTCTAGGTGAAAATGCCACCATTTTCATCTCCCCTGCTTGCCCATTTGTCATATGGAGTTCTGATCAGCAAGGGCAGCCCCTGACTCCTGGAGGCCCCTCCCAGATGGTTCCAGCAGGAGGCAAGCTCAGGAGACACATCCCAGGTCATCCCACTGCCAATGGGATGAGATGCAGGATAAAAGTTGGCATGGTCAGAGAAGTGAGGAAAGGCAGAGCAGAAGCCTCTGGTGGTGTAAACTGTTCCCACTCCATGGATCCTGGAGTGTGCTGATGCTGATGTACCCCAGTAGAAGCCTGGTTGGAAAGGACCCACCAGGAGAGGGAATCTTATCTGGGGTGATCCTTCCCAGGCCACTGGCAGGTGCTGAGCAGGACTTCCCTTCCTCCCTGTCCTCCTCCTGCCTGCCAGCTCCCCGTGCCCCTCACCTCTCCGTGCCAGGTCCCTCCTCCTCCTCCCACAGGGTTTGTCTGGAGAGCTGGGAGCTGCTTCCAGGCGATGTCTGAAGGAGCCTTTTTGAACACAGCGTGTGTGAGGATGGGCGGGTGGGGAGAGGGGGTGGGGGGAGAGGAGAGGTACAGACACAGCACTCCTTGGCAGTGATTTATAGACTGGGTCAGGCACAAATTGACTCGTATGCAAGAAATGTAAATGGAATCGAGACTTTTGATGGAGAAGCTCATTTTCAGACTTAAACGCTTTAGATTAAACACACTCACACACAAATGCTGGCGGGGAGGGTGTTTTATATAATTTACATTACAAATCAATTCATTATCCACAGAGGCAGGTTGCACTGATTTTCAAGGATCGGAGATTTGATGAAGAGGATTCATTTCAAGAAATAAACCTTTTAAATTAACCGCAAGATGAGGGAAATTTCTTTATTTAAAAAATGCGCCAGCCCCTTCTTTGTTTCTTTTATTATTATTAATATTATTTTCCATGCGGCTCTGGGTCATTAAGGAGGGTCCAGAAGTCACAGATTGCCTTTCTGAGGGAGGAGAGCTGAGAACTTTGAATGTCACATATTTTGTCTGGCTCCAAACCCTCCATTTATCGCAACACAATTTGTTACCTGTGGTTGGCTCTCCACACCACTCTGCGCTCTGTGCCACGACTGATTTAGCAGGGAATGTCCTCTCCACCTTGAACTTGAAAGGAGGAAAGTCCCTGGAGAGGAGAGATGGAAGAATTGTGAAAGACAGACTGCCAGCTGCCTCAGGAGCAAAATGCCCACTGAGCTTTGGCTGAAGTCCCCTCGAGCTTTGTCAGGGTGAGGAGCTCAGGAAGCCTCCTTGTAACACAGTCAGGTGGCTCTGCGGGGGAACCTTTCTGATGCAGAGGTACAGAAAAGGAAAAAAGAGAACCCCAGAACAAACATGGGTCCTGATGTCCCCATCCTGTCCTAGAGATGTGCAGATCATGGTGGAGAACAGCCATGGCTGGAGGCAAAGCAGGAGGAGGAGGATGACTGAGAGATAGGTGCCACATTACCCTGCTCTTCCTTGGACAGGTTGCAAAGTTCCCTCTTTGAGGAAGACTTTTGGTCTCTTGCTGAACCTTCTGGGTGTAGTTTGTTGCCCTCCAACCATTCCTGGCCACAGCTCTCTTGTAACTCCCAGCAACATCTCCTGCAGCCTGGCTGAGTGCAGCCTCCCAGGCCCCTGGCATCCCGCCTGGATGCAACACAGACAGAGGCAAAACACCTTCTGTCTTACCTAAGAAAGCTCTTTTTTGTTGTTTCTTTGTTTTGCTTTGGTTTTTTTCTTAGATACTTCTTACAAAAACCCCAAATGTATGGGCATCTTTCTCACTCCAACCCCAGTGTGGGCTCTGGAGGAGGATGCTGCCCACTGCTGGTGCCCTACCTGGGCAGGTAGACAGAAATTACCTGAGCTGGGGGAGCCAAGGCACCAAGAGTAACAACCCTGATCTCGCAGGGGAAAAAGGAAAAGGAAAAAAAAAAAGGCTATGGGATCTTTAATGACCACAAACATCCAAGACCTTCCTTTAACATCTCTTCCCAAAGCAATTGTGCATGTTTTAGCAGGGGAGCTTTTATTCTCATGTGGGTGGGGTGGCCAGATCACTGCCCCCTCTCCCAAGCACAGCTGGACCTGATTGGTCCAAGCACACAGAAAAACAACCTGAAACATGTTTGACCTTCACAACTTTCCTTTACAGACCAGCAAGCTAAAACCCTGAAGGAATTTTCCTGAGTGAGTTTGTCCAAAGCAACGTTCACCACCTCATTCAATATTTGCCTGCAAAAAAAATGCCAATTATTGAGAGACAGTCCTGGCTGGGCATCAATAGGCAGCCAGGTGTGAGAAGTTGAAGAGAAATACATCTCATTAATGTGGAATTGTTTTTAGGTTAATAATCTTGCGTTAATTTTCCTTTAAAATATTGTCTTTGACCGTTAAACGCTCGCACTGTTATAAAAAGAACGTAATAAATGATCTTGAAGCAAATTCTCCTGCCAAATGTCATAATTTATTTGCATAATTAGCTCTTAATTTTAATTCAATATGCAAATCCACGCTTCCTTTAAATTGCAGCAGCCTGTTTCCCGGCCCTGGCTGCCATGAATTTATTGTGAGGCGGCTGTTTGAAAAGCAGCTTCCCTGCCTGCTGGGGATGGCTGCCTGGGGGAGGGGGTGCCCACCGCCAGCTCCCCTCACTTTTTGTGTGGGTTTTGTTTTGGTTCGCTTCTTATTGAGTTGGACACCAGCCTGCTTCCCTCCCTGAGCATCCTCCTCTTCCCCCCAACAAGTCCTGTTTCCCTTTGTCTTCCTTCTGCATTCTCCCTCTTTTCTTTTCCTCTTTGGAGAAGACAGTGTTGATCCCCTGTGTTCCCTGCCCCTTGTACCCCCTCACCCCCCCCCCAGGAGCAGCTCTGGCTCAAGCTAACCTGGCAACTGCTCTGCTCTCCTCTCCTCCCCCCTCAGCTCCCTGCCTCCAGTCCCTTTTTCAGTGACGTTCCTCCTGGAGAAAGGAGAGAGTTTGGAAAGGCTTCCCCATGGGTGTCACCCCTGGGTCTCTCTCTCACCATCCCTGTCACCTCTCTAGCTCTGCCTCCATGGCACTGGGACACCCCAAACCACTGGGGGAGGTGGCAGGAGACCCCTGATGGGTCAGAGGTGCTGCCCTGACTGCAGGGAGGTGTCCAAGGGAGAAGTCCTGGTCCCCTCTGTGTGACACAATGGTGCCAGCACCCTGGGGTTGGGGAGAATCCCAGGCACTGCTCCTGGCACAGCACTCGGGTGGGAGTGGGGCCCACGGGAGCCAAATCTCTGGAGGGTTCTGGACACCTTACCAGCTTGTCTGATCAGGGAGGGCTGTGAGTGCTGTGTGCTCCCAGCCCCCTGACTTTACACCCCAGGCCACTGTTTTTTCATGGCACCAGGAGAGGAGTGGGAGAGGTGGGTGATGCAGTAATGTGAGCCCAGGGTTCCCTGCACAGGCTGGGGACTTCAGCAAAAGGGACAAATTAGCTTTGACAATAGGAGATCTTTTTCACTGGGGGAGGACTTGGGGGGAAGATCAAGATAATTAAATGTTACTTCATCAAAGCAGAGGCAGTTTGCAAGCTGCTCTCCCTTGTAACTCTATCGCCTTCACCTCCCAGGATGGTCCAGGAGGGCCAGGGGTGCCTTGGCAGGAGGAGGAGCTGGCCAGGTTTGGGCTGGGGGCTGTAGGAAGGAGAGGGTGTTGGTATCTCATTACAGGCCTTAGATCTCTGGAGGGGAAAAAAAAATAATAAAAAAAAAAAATACCCAACCCCTAACCCAAACCACAGCCCTTTGTTAGAAAAGCTGTCTGGGAAGGAAGGAAGAAGACAGGAACAGCTCAAATTCAGTCCTTCCATAATTAAAGCTTGCAAAAGAATAAAAGGGGAGGGCCAAAATAAAAAAAATAAAAATAAAAAAAAAAAGGGCTTTCCATCCTCCCACCTGCTCCCAAAACAGGGCTGCTGTGCCTTCCCAGGAACAAAGGGATGTGGTGAGAATGGGCTCTGCTTGATCCCACAGTGGCTGGAAGGGAGCAGTGGGACAAATGTGTGGTGCTGCAGATGGGAGCCCCCATCAAAGCTGGGGGAGAAAAAGGAGGAAGTGTGCCTTGTGCCTTTCTGTTTTGCTGCTCATCAGAGCAGGGCTCTGCCTTCCCAGGCTGGGGAAAAATCTGCAACTAAAGACAAAAATGGTCCTATTCCAAACCTGAGCAAAAAGGAGCCAAACCCTTGTATCTGCTACAAAGCAAAATAAAGGAGAGGAAAGTCTGGGCACTCAGCAGCCCACAGACCTCTCCTGCCATGGTTTGGCTTATCAGAGCCTCTGGAAAAAAACACACATGTAAACCCAGAACAATTTGGGATTTGATTTTGTAACACAGCAGGGGTCTGGGTGCATGATATGGAAAAGGCAAACCCCTGCCTCCAGCCAAGGCCCTGTTTGTGCCCCAGGATTTGTCCTTTTTTCCTCTATCTACTGCCTCTATTGCTTCTTACAGCCTCAGACCTCAAATATTGTTTTATTCCAAGTGGCCCCTGCTTTCCAAACTGAGGCTGATGCTGCTGAAGCCTGGTCTGGCCATAAGCACGTGAAAGCCAAGAGGTTTTACTCCCAGATTTCCCCATGTCACTGAGCAGTGCCCATCAGTCACTCTCCTGTGCCTCAGTTTCTTCACCTGGGGTATATTATGCTCTCAAGGTCTGGGGTGTCTCATTTAGGAAGCTGAGGGAAGGTTCCTTGCTGAGAGGCACCAACACCACTTCTCTCTCCAGGGTCTTCCTTGAGTCTGCTTGGCCCAGAGCTGCTTTGGGTGAAGATCTCTCACTTGCCTGGGATGGGCTGTGGTGGGATCTGTGTCACCCGAGATCTCGAGGGTCTTGGTGAGCTGATGAAGTTGTGTGTGTGGGTTGTGAATGAAAAGGGCCTTGCTCTGCTCTCAAACCCTGTGCTCACCCCAAGGGACGGGGGATATTTCCATCCTTACACACACTTAGTGCTGGGCACCCCCTGCCATTCCCCATGCCCAACTCTGCTGATGATGCTCCTGGGTCTCCCTGCCCTCCTGCCCAGCTCAGTACCTGCCTGAAATGGGTGCCACCACCCCCAGCCCAAGCTGTCCCCTGGCTGTCCCCTGGGCTGTCCCCTGGCCTGGTGGGAGGGGGTGCTGGGTGTCCCCCTGTCCCTGGCAGCGTTCCACACACCGCCTGTGGAAGTGTACAAAGTGTCAACCTCAGCGTAGTTTTTAACCTGGAGTGATAGCTTTACTGATTTGCCACTTTACTACTCTTGTTAATGAATTTTTAATCTTCTTAATGACATTAAACACGGAAAGTAATTAAGGAAAACAAGTTTGAAACTGCTGACTTAAACCCTTTATTCAGAACTATTTAATGTAGAATTAATTTGATTTTGCCCATTATTCAAATGAACACATTACCTTCCTGTGCATTGGCCTCTTTTCCTTTTTTTTTTTTTTTTTTTTTTTTTTGTGTGTGTGTGTTTTGTTTTATTAAAGATATCATATAGTGCTTTGTCCTTTTTGCCCAGAGGTAACCAGAAAGTTCTTCCAGTGACAGAAAGGGTCAAGATGTGGCATCTCTCATGGGTCCTGTAAAGTCTCCCTGTGTCAGGGATGGCTTTTATGTAGCCACAAACCCTGCTACCCCTGTGAGCCTGAGCACCCTGGCCCCGTGGGGCTCTTCCCACTGGGATGAGGCTTTGGAACAGCTCCACTCCTGGTGTGGTTTTGCTAATGTCCTGCACAAAGTCCCCCGAGTCCTGCTCCCCCAAATGCTGGAGAATAATCCACAGTCAGCAAGTTCTCAGCTGTCAGAGGTCTCCAGGTCTGTCCCCACCAGCAGCTTGAGAAGCTCTGCCGGGGCTCTGTTGTTACCACAACCATTTCTCCTTCATCCAAACTTGCTCCTGGAGCTCCTGGAAGCAGTGCAACCCCTGTAAATCCCCTGGATTCATCCTCCAGTCAGCTCCAAGACCAGCTCTGCCCCACAGAGATGTGGTGTTGATCTGACAGCAGGAGCAGACTGGGTTCCACTGCCAAGTGAGGCTGAAAAGGGCAACTGGTCCTCCTGTCCAGAGGTGCCTCATCACCTCTGCTGTCAAGAATCACCCCCTGGCATGCCAACGAATTGTGTAAAAAAGGCTTTTTCTCTGCAGCCACCTGCCTGGCAGAGTGGGTAATGTCAGTGGAGCCACACAGGCGAGCCTGCTTCTGAAACAATGAGAGTTGTCCAAATAATTTTGTGTACATGAAAGACTGCTGGATGACAGAGCCAATTTGGGGCCATAAATCCAGCAGATGTGGTGACAGTCTCAGCTACAAAGAAGTGCAGCAAAAACACACCTCTGAATCCCTCTCTCAGACCTCAATTTGTATAGAGGGGAATATCAAAGTTCTGCACAAAAAACCTTACAGTACATTTCCTTGAGCAGAATAGGAACTTACAGAGCATTGCAGGGGGAGAATAAAGTACTTATTAAAGCTGCATGGAGCTTCCAGTTGCTGCCTTCATCATGGCCCCGTGGGACACAGGGTCTGCAGGAGAGCAAGCCCCAAGTCTACAGCTCAGTGTTGGGCTGTTAGAGCTTTTTTTGCAGGTCAGTCGTGAGCAGCCAGGCCCATCCTCTGTGGGGTTTGCTTCCCTTCAGTGTCCACTGGAAATAACAAGATCCTTTCCTTTGGCTCCGGTACATAACTGGATCATTCCTCAAGCTGGAATATTAAACATGCCAGCAGATTGTCATTAAAACCCTCTTTACTTTATTATGTGTTTTTGCTTCAACAGCCAAAACTGGAGGAAGGAGAAAGAGCAAACGATTTCCCTGCGTGCTGGCTGTGAGCTCCTGGAGCTCCCTCCATCCTGACTCCAGCAGGACCTTTTCCCAGCAGAAGCTGCCGTGCTGTAGAGCACCACGTGGGATAAGAGCAGGGTTTCCGACTGGAACTGCTCCCACCATGATACCTGACCTCCTCATAGTCAAGACCGTGTTTTAATGTGACAACAGATGTCATAATCCCTTTGGGCTTTTTGCAGGCAGCAAACTGAGGCATTGGATAAATGAAATGACATGGAAAAAAAAAATCAGCTGGAGAGCAGAAGAGAGCTCAGGTCCCCAGAATAGCTGGTGCCTGGGCTCTCACCTTCAGCCTCTAGTGCTCCTTCACTGACATACCTGGGCTGCCAACAGCACAAGCCCACCAGGTCTGAAATGGATCCCAAAACATGGAGGTGGTTTCGGTGCCCTGCTCAGCAGGGGCTGGGGGTTGAACACCTATCTGGGACAGCCATTTGGATAACATTTTTATCAGATAGTCTTCTACCACCCTCATTCATCCCCCTGCCACCCAGACTGGCTGCCCTTGAGCAAGCTGAGCCCCTCTCCCCACCCAAAGGTGTTCTCCATGCCAGCTGATAGCAGGAGCTGGCAGGGGAGTCAGTGCCTGGGGACAAGCCCAGCCCTGGGGGTGAGGGAGGGCTGGAAGGGAGGAGGATGGAGGAGAGAAAGCCAAGGGAAAGCAGTGGAAGTCAGGGGGCTGCACACTCTCCCAGTGCTGGGGGCTCTCCAGCAGCAGCCTTCTTGCCGGTGTTCCATTTCCAATTTGGCTCTTTTGGAAGCACAAACCTCCCCCCAGTCTGGGCACCAATAAACGAGGCAGCTCTGCAGAGCCTGCACTCTGCCGTGGCAAGCTGCCAACTTTCATTTCTTTTTACTACTGACTTTGTGTGCCTCTCACCCCTTCCTCCCCTTCTGGGGACTTTATGGACTGAGACACATCATCCTCCTTCCCCAGAACAGGGCATGGTTCTGGATATGGAATTCCAGGACATTTCCAGGGTTGTCTCTGGGCAGTAGCAGCAAGCACCAGTGGCTGCAGGATGCAGCCATGCAGGAGCAGGGCCATGCTCCACCAAAGACATCCCCATCACGTGCCCATCACGGGGCTGCTGCATCACAGACCCTTTCTCCTTCCAGAGGACAACCATGAACCCTCATTGCCCATCCCAGCTGTCAGGAGACACCAAGATGCCTGGGATACTTGTCTGATGACTGCACCAAGCAGTTCTCCACAGCTGAACAAGATGCAACAAGATGTGGGACTGGGTTTTGGGGGTTTTTCCTGATAAAAGTTGCAAATTCTGAACTTAGCATTAAATATCTTTGCAAATCTTGGCCTCCAGCACCCCTTCTGGTTGCTCCCTCCTCCTCTCAGCAGCACACATGTGGACACATGATTTCTGGCATGTGTGTCACCATCATCACACAACATGTGGTGTGGAGGTGCCACACAGCAGTTCTGTGACTGGACACACAGCCAGTTGCATTTTGCCCATGAGGCCATGTATTCAGGACCCGGTCTGCACTGACCTTATGACAGAATCACAAACAAATTTTGTTTAAAATGCAGATATTTGTTTTGTCCCATTGATATTTCTAGAGTAGATGTATGTGGAGGCATTTTCTGAAACTGTGAGCCACACTATGTAGCATCCACTTCACATCCGGCTGGTCTGTGAGTGGAGTGGCTCTTTATTTTATTTGGTTTTTGCACGGGTATTTGAATGGCAGAAGAGGAGGAAAGATCACACTGGGAAACAAAATATCTCAGTATTTGTGTTTGTGTTTCTTCTTCACGGGTCTTTTTTTGCCTCAAGGAACCACTTATGGGGCTGAAATACTGCAAGATCTGGTCTTCTACTAGCCAGGGAGTGAAATACCCTGAGCAGAACAGATCTTACATTATTTCAGCTCCACAGAGTGCTCCCTGAGGCATCAGTGAGACACATAAGCACAGCTACAAAGGCACAGAAAATGCTTGCAAGACAAGAGGCGAGTGCTGAACCCTGAGAGTTCCTCCCTCGGGGGAGCCAGTGGCCCCGTGCTGTGCCCAGCAGGCTGAGGCAGAGGGCAGGGCTTGGGGTGGGAGTCCTCAGAAAAGTCTGCTCTGAGCAGGGGGGAGAGAGAGATGGGCCCAGGAACAGAACTTTGTGAGCACTGACCCTCCAGGGTGTGCAGGACTGGGGAGAGCTGGGGCCAAGCTCCCTGTCATTCACACAAGGCTCTTCTAGCATCACCTCGATGGGTGACAGAGATCCTGCTTTTCACAAGCCAATGGTGAATTATTTATTTTTCTCTGCTACAACATATCCAAAACACTCTCATGTACTCTCCTAAGAACTTTTCAAATACTTTAAAGGCAGACATTAGCAGGACAACACTAGAAACTAACCAATACACCAGACACAACTCCCAGCACTGCCTGCATTCCAGCCAGCACAGCCTGTCCTGGTGGAGGATGAGGGCTGCAGTCTCTCCCTCCTCCCATCAGCACCCATGGGTGCAGCTTGCCCAGTGACACGACTGGGGGGTTCACTTGAACTGCTTTTTCCCTTCACTGCATGGGTGGAGCTGGAGATCAGTGCAGACAAAACCCCCAGTGCCCCACCCTATTTTATTGAAGATGGCCGTAAGCTTTCTTTTTTCTACAGTAACAAAAAAAAAAAAAAAAAAAAAAATTTTATAGAGATTAGTATTTTCCAAGTAACAAGTTCTGTCTCCTCAAAATGTTGGGGAAAATGTTCCATTTCCTACTAGGTTTGCTGATCTCTAGAAGTGGCTGGAAAATAGAAATTCCAGCCCACAGGAAATTCTGTTATTTCTACATTTGGTTTCAATAACGAAGTGAAATGAAAAATGGACAGGACGGGCAGAACAGAATGTTAATTCTGAAACAAATTCAGTGCAGTAGTATGACAGTCATGATAAAGGTGATGTTTCAGTAACACTTAAAAAAAACCAAAACAGCTTAAAAATCTAATGAGGAAAACAACACCAAATAATCCATTACATTTTGGGTCAGTTCAAATTGCTGCCAAAAATTCCAGTCAACATTTACCACTTCCAGAAAATTGTTCAGTTTGGAGCATTCTGCATTTTCCAGTGGAAAACTGCTCCATCAGAATTCTTTTTTCTGATCAGCTCTCTTGATTATAGCACACTACTAAAGAGGGATGTTTGCCGCTGTAACCATTTTTTCTAGCTGCAGGCATGTAATTTACACTTATATTTCAACTGACTAATACCACATTAAGCATCCTCTCAGAACTGGACTTTCATTATCAGAGATTACATCACAACAACAAAAAGCATCTCTAATGGCCAAAAAACCCAGCCCCCGTATCAGGAGCACCCATGCCTTGAGCTATCCCGGGGGGCTTTCTCCCTGAATTATTTCCCCCTTCCTTTTTCTTGCTTTTTTGCTTTTCTTTCTCCCTCCTGCAAACTTTCCTTCTCTCTTCCCCATGATTTTCTCCTCTCTTTTAGACTCCTGCTGTAAGTGTTGCCCTGCCTGTTTGCAGTTCCTTGTGCCAGCTGCTTTTGCCTCCTCCCCAGCCCACCCATCACCCCAGAACCACGAGTGGACTCATTCTTCCCAAAGCCTTGGAAACACTGAGTTTCCCCTTCCAGGGGCTCCATGCATCAGGGACATCATCCTAAACCCTGTGAGTGACATGGCCCCAGAGAGGAGCTCTCCCCTCCCAACCACCCTACTCGCACAGCATTTCATCAGGAATAAAAAAGGACAAGTTAATCTGGTTGGGGCTGAAAAATGAAGGAAAGAATAGGGGTAAAAAAAAAAAAACCAAGCAAACCAAACCACAAGACAACAAAACAAAACAAACAAGAAAAGAACAGTTAAATGATATTTCTCTCCTCCGGCAAAGGGGCATGTGAGGGGTGGGAGGGAGTGTAGGGGGTGCATAGAGGGAAAGAAGGTTGCTTTATTTTATTGATTTAAAAAAAAAAAAAAAAAAAAAAAAAAAAAAAAAAAAAAAAAAAAAAAAAGGAACACACACACACATATCCCACAGGCGCCAAAAAGCACAGGGCAATGATTAATGTCCCCTCAGAAAAAGAAATTATATAGAATAAATTAAACTACTGTGGCAGCAAATTGAAAAATAAGGATGTAAATGAGGTTTGAATACTTAATATCTGAGAAGGGGAAGCAAGTCCTGGGCATGGAGAGAATGGTGAGAAATTGTCAGCAACCCAAAGGGAGAGGGTCCCCTCTCCCAGCCCAGGAGCCCCTCTGCTCTGGGCAGGAGGCCAGCACCAAGGAGACAGAGCTGGGAGTGGAGCAGGGATGGCTCACACCCCGAGATGAGGAGATGGAGCCAGCCATGCTCCAGCCTGGGGTTGTTTCCCTAGAAGAGCCTCGCATGGGAATTTTCACTCCATGCAAAGACCAAAAGTGGGCCCAGATACTCAAGGTGGCCTCACAAGCAACATCTCATGGCAGAGGTCATTCCAGGGGAGCTGCTTGCCCACATCTGCTGCGTGGTATGCAGCCTTTTCCCTGAGCTGACAGCTCCTTAGCATTAACATCTCCCCCAGGTCAGGCCAGGGGGCTGTACACTCCACTGCATGCTGTGGACAGAGATTTTTGCCACCCAAACCAAAGTGTTTGGTCTGCAGTGGATGCTGTGTTAGCAGCAGCCTGGTCAGAAGTTGGGGCACGCAGCCCTCCTGCTGCAATGAGCTGGCCCAGCCCCATCAGGAAAACCACACAAGGGAAGGGAAAACACACAGGAGAGGAGTGCATGGAAAGCCCTGGAGAAGACACCCTGTCCCCATGTTGTCCTTGCTTGTTTGAGGCCAGTCCTGGTCCTTATTCCCAGAGCCTACCTGCCTCAGCCAGGCTGCCAGAGTGACTATCCCCAGGTCTGGCTGTGGGCTGCCATGTGCCACACAGACCTGCAGCAGCTCTATTAAACCCACTAGCTGTCTGCTTGTGTTTCACACCCCCAGTGGTGTGGTTCCCCTGGATGACACAACATCAGGTCTACAAAAATCAAACTCTGGGTCCCAGCTCTGGCACTGATTCTTTGCATTGCCACTGTCAAGTCTCCTCTTCTTGCCCCATCCCTAGCAGGACAATATGGTACAGCAAGATCTGGCACAGTAAAGCTTGGAGGAGACTTACATTCATGTATCAGTGTGGTGGAGCTGGTGGAACCTGCTTGGAAGGAGGGAGGATGGGGTGGGAAGCTGTCCTTCTGCACAGCTCCATGTGCCCCTGGCCCTTGGGCTTGTTTTCTGTGCTGCAGCTGCAGGTGAACGGTCCTGACTGGGGAGTGACTGATTTGTCAAGATCAAAACAAAGCACAAAGCGTGGAAATCTCCCCTTGCAGTTTGTTTCCAAGGGGAGGGGGCAGAGTAGGAGGGTGGCAGCCCCGTGTGGGTGCCTGGGTTTGGGCTGAGGGTCGGTACCGGAGCGGAGCCCCTTCCACTGCTGCCAGTGCTGAGCCACAGGCACAGCCATTAACCTGACCCGATGGGAGATTAATATTCCCCAAATTGCCAGAGACCTGCTTGCTCTGGCTTATTTTCTTCCCATCTGGCAGTGGCAGAGGAGGGCCTGTCCTCAGCTTGCTGCTCAGCTGGCTCTTCCTTTTTTCCCCCTTGTCTCTCCCTCTCCCACTCAGCCCCCTCTGCCAGGGCGGGTGAGTGTGCGTGCGTGTGTCCCTCTCTCTTCCCTTCTGTCTTTCTGTTCATATATATTTAGTATTTATTTACAAGCTTGATTTTTTTCCCTCTGAGTGAAGCCAGGCATGCACAGAAATCCTTAAGATGCTATAAAGCCGCTGAGGTATAAAATGGAAAGTGCTTAGCCTGCCTGTACAGAAATATCTCACTGCGCCGCACTGGAAGCCACCGAAGCTGGGCACTGTAAATCTCATAGAGTTTAGCTTGTTTGTTTACACCATGACGATGATCTAAAGAGAAAAAGAGAGAGAGAGCAAGAGGGAGAAACGTTCGGTTCCCCTGCCAGGCCACAGCACACATCCCCTCTCCAGAAGAGAGGGCAAGGCAGCTTGTGCATTCCCCAAGGCCAACCCCAGAGACATCTTAGCAGGAGCTTCCACTGCTGGGACACAGAGGACTTTTTGCTTCCTACTTACTGGTCAAACCATGTCTCTTTTTCACTGCTCAGCCTTGGCCTGCCTGGCTCTCTGAGACTACCTGAGCAGCTGCCAAAGGTCTTCTTCAAGGCTTAGAAATGGTTCTTGCTAGAAGCACTGGGCCAAAGAGAACCTGAGCTTGGAAGAATTATGTTCAAATCTGGACTCCTTTGCTACCTCATATGAACCAGGGTCCCTCTTCTGAACCCATCAACCCCATGTTCCTGATGCACAGCTCCACCATCATATGTAAGTGATATATATCAAGAGCTATATAATGTATGGGAGCAGAAAGACACTGGATAATGTGAGAGCCTGCAGTGAAGGCACTGTGAAGACATCTCTTGTTTAAGAAAAAAAAAAAAACCAAAAAAACAAACAACTGAGCATGCTGTACTTGTTCTTACTGCAATGTTGATGTACCCTAACACAAACCACACAGGGAGTTTCCTGTGGATCTGGGAGCTGAACTCAGGCCTCCTATGTCCTAGACACCAGACCACTCTTAATAGGAAGGTATAAAAGCTTTGGATGCAGAAAAAAAAATAATATTGTCAGAGGTTGTCTCAAGTATTCATGTGCAGAGACTAGAAAAGAAGGAATCCCACCCTCTCCATGGGTGGCTGCATGCAGATGAGGGTGCCAGGACCCCCGGGATGCCTCCCAGCTTCCTGCCAGCTCCAGCAGCACAAGGCACATGCAGGGAAATTCTTCCTTTGCTGTCAGTCTGCATGGGTGCACACTACCCGGGTACAGCAGAGGAAGAGAAAGCTGGAGCTCAATGCCTGCCTGGCACAAAGGTGGGTTTGCACCTCTTTCCATGAGCATCCATTGGAAAGACAGCCACATCCACCCTCACCCCTCAGAAAACCAACCCTGCAAGCATGAAACCTCAGATAAACTGTCGCAGGTGGTTGTTGACTCAAGCTCTTCCATACCCTGTTGTTCCTAAAAGCTGCTATGCTTCTCAGGCAGGGGGAGGAGAAACGGGAGGAAAGTGCAGAAGTCACTGCTTGGGGTGCCAGCCTGCCACTGCAGCATGCAAAGAGGGTGCAAGAGTGCTCCCTGCAGGAAGATGAGTGGTTCATAGGTGGCATGTGGGGCCAAAGCTGCAGGAACCCTGTGCCACTGTAGGAAGAGAGAACACAGCCCCCAAGTCCCTGCTTGCCAAGCAGATTTGCACTGAGGTTTGTTGGCAGGAAGGAAGGGAATGTTTTCAGAGGACCTACAGAAAGGCAACAACTTGCTTGTGCACCCAGGAACAACCCCCTCCTGTGGGTGCATGCATGTTGGGAAGGATGTGGGGAGAACCTGGGTGCTGCCACAAGGATAAAGACCTCATGCACAGCCAGGTTGGATTAGCCTTGTAATCTCTCCTCCCTGATCTTTTGCTGAAATCCCTTTTTGTTTGTTTTTCTCTTCCTTCCCAAATAGCTTCTTCTTTAAGGGGACACACCAGGGCCCAGAGTAGGGGTCTCCACAGTGCTCAGAACAGGCCCCCAGACAGCTGCAGTGGAAGGGATGCTGCAATCCTAAATGCCCTGTGCGCTCTACATATTGTGGAAAAAGCTGTTGCATTCATCAATGTCAGACGCAGAGTTTGAATAAATTTGAATGCACTCAAGCGTGTTCCCTGCAGTTTTCTATAATATCACTTTCCAGTTTGAATATTTCGCTTACTTTTTTTTAAATTTCTTTTTATCCACCAGTTTTTCCTCCTTTTCATCCTCTCCTCCTGCCACCATGCCCCCCCTGCTCTCCAGCAGCTGGGTAAGGAAGCCATGCTGCAAGCCTCCTCCTAGCAGTGCCCTAGGAGGAGCAGTCCCTCCTCACCCTGCACTCTTGCCCTCCCAACTGCTGGCCAGTTTGAACACCTTACACCACAGAACCAGCACCCCGGGGGACATTGTGTCCAGGAGAAATAAAGTGTCTGCCAGGCACAGGTGCAGGACCTACTTGTGAGGGTCTCCTACTGGCTGAGCTCTGGGGGGCTCCAGTTGTCAGAAGGGGACAATGCAGGCAAACAATGTCACAAGCCATCAGCAGGGCCACAGCCATTCTTGTGCCCTCAAGGTCAGAGCTGGTGACAGAGACACAACTGAGGTCCTGCTGGTGCTGCATGGAGGTGTCCCAAAGTTACTCCAAGGTAAACAAGGGGAACTGAATTCATGCTGTTCTTCCTTCTCTTTGTCACCAACCTGGAGTAAACCTCTCAGCCCCTGGTGCTTCCCATGCTTCTGTTTGTTCTTTCCATAATGGAAACCATACAGATGTGCTAAAGAGTTAATTATACTCTTGGCCAGACAAAGAGAAGGGGGTGCTGTTTGTAGCCCTGCTCTTGGGCTGAGTTTCCACTCCTTCTGTAGAAGTAGAAGGGAACAATGAAGAGAAATGGCTCCCACCTTCAGGATGGTCAGCCCTTGGCCAGGCCTGTGGGTGCTGGGGTCAGAGGGCAGTGTGTGTGCTGGGGACTGGGAGGGCAGAGAGGGCTGAGGGCACCAGAGAATAAACGAATTCTTCTGCTTGTATTGAGAATTCAGTGCTCTCCCTTGTAGTGAAAACTCTATGATCTTGTGACTAACCACTTTCCCCTTTCACTGTTTTTGATTTATATCCCATTACTTCGCCTGTTTGTGCCTTGCAGACATGAATTTTTTCCCTGACATCTCCTATGCAGCAGCCACGTCAAAACCTTTGATAAAATAATAGTGGTAAGACGTTTGCATGGCTGTTTTTATGTTTCCAGGAATATAGACATCAATTAAAACTCTTCATACAATCTGATCTGTCGTTATTAAAGGCATTAATACTGGCACGCCCCTCAGATTAGGGGCTGCTCACCAGGCAAGGGAGGAAAGCAGGAACATTGTCCACATACCTCCCCTTCCAGCTCAGCTCCCACAGCCACCTCGCTTGGAGGACAAACAGTGTGGGCTACCCTGGTCACCAGTGGCTGCACCACACTGGCTGTCAGCTGGTACAGGGCAAAAGCCCCCCAGGCACCAGCCTAGCACCTCCCAGCACCTCTCAGACCACCACACGACCCACACCAAAGGTGCCCCAGTTCTCTGATTACCTGACCTGAGGGACAGCTGAGATTGCCCCAGGGGAGGGCACCTTCAGCAGTGTAAGTAAAGTGGAGAGGGAGGATAGAGGCACACAGAAGCAGTTTTCCCATGGTAACTCACATAGCACTTCCTCATCAAACCTGTCTGTGTGTTATCAAATGCAAGAAGCATCTCTTAACCAGGAGGACACTGAGGCTGCACAGGTTATGCTGTGAAATATGCCACAGAAAGCACCTAACTGAAGGAAAAAAAGAGGTCACTGCAGTGGTCAGCCTGTGAAACAACATCCGAACCATCACCCAGAGTTTCACTTGGTGAGGCAAAGCAGAAGGTCTGAATTATGGCTTCCTGCAGTCCTGTCCAGATCCACGTGCACCCAGGTTGTCTCATTCAACACAGCCCAAAGCAATTCCTGCTGGAGCTGGAAAGAATTGGTGTCCCCATCTAACCTCCTCACAATGCCTCTCTGAGGGGGGGAATCAGAATATGCAGGGAATGGTTTTGGAGGCAGAGCCTTTTCCTCTTCCCTCCAGCATCTCCACCACCCAGAACCTGTGTTCCCTCCTGTTGGATGTGTAGGTTACATCCAAAGGCTCCTTCAGAGCTGATGCCTGCCCCACTGCAGTTAGAGGACTCTGCAACCTGACTGAAATTACAAGCTGTGCTTGGAACTCTTCCCCTCCTGCAGTTTTATCAAATCCTCATTCAAGATGTAGGAAACGATGGTTAATGAATGGTGGATTACAGGCTGCTGCTATCTCTGCTGTACTTACATCATTTCAGCTTTTTCTCTCTCTCTTTTTCCACATCTTCCTGTCCCTCATTGCCCAACAGGGACCAAAACCTGGTCATTCTGCTTGTCATCTCCCATGAGAACAGTCAACATGCTCAGATAATGCCCAGAGTGTGGCCTCTGCTCTCCTCTCCAGGTCACACCAGCCACCAACCCCCTGCCCTACTGAAGGCCAAGAAAACATTGCCAAGAGACAGTGGAAGAAAGCTGGGGACAATAATTTGGAAGACAACCTCCACCAGCAGAAACAATCCCTCCCCACAGGTGAATATGCTTTGAGATACACCAGGGCCCAGGGACAGCATGGATGCTGGGAGGGCTTTTTCCCCACCCTGACCACAGTGCCTGGGAGGCTGCTTTCTTGATGGCTCACCAAGAAGGAGAAAGGTGGGGAGCACTCCCTGGGGTATTGCCTTCCCCAGCTGAGTCCTGGGATGGGGAAAATGTTGGTGTAAGAAAAAACCTTCCTCACCTGAAAGGAACTTGGGCAACTATCTGCTTGCCAGCACCACCCCAGACCCCAGGTTTGTGCTGGAGGCCCACAGCTGGGATAGGACCAAGGAAAATCCCCCCCCAGCGGGAGATGCAGGGGCAAGGTGTGTGCACACCCTCCATCTTGGTGCCTCTGTTTAAACACTGGCTTCCCACCACCCCAGGGAGCCAGGGGGAAGCATGTGTCTCTCAGGCACACAGCAGCCCTGACTGGGTAACGGTGCAGAACGTAAAGTGTTGTCTATTAGGTAGGAGACTGGTTAATACAAAGAGTTGTTGGTAATAACAATGTCCTTTCAGCAGTGACAGAGACAAAGTACCTGCATGTGGCGTGTACCACTGCGTGCAGCGAGTGATGGTCGTGGGGAAGCTTTGGAGATCATTTGAATTTCACATCCAGGGAGAGTCGGCCTATCATTAAAAAACCCTAATTTCAGTGTCAGGTGGAGTTCCAGGTAATCGATCATGGTGTCAGCTGGCATAGGCTTTCCCTGCCTCCTTGCTTTGCCTCCAAGTCAGCCTTGGTTTTTTCCAATTAAACTTGTTGCTGGGATCCAGAGGGAAGTGCAGGGGTGCAGGGGAAGGCAGAGCACATGGGCCCCTCCTTACCAGCCAGGGGGGGACAAGGGCTGCTGTGGGATGAGTGTGGCTGAGGGGTAAGGAAAGGGGACACTGAGGAAATGATCTTGGCTGCAGCAAAGGGCAGAAGGGACTTGCTGGGGGAGGGAAATCTCAAATCGTTGCATCTTTGAGAAGGCACTGTACAGGATCCTCAGGACCCTCCATGCATTACTGATGCTTCCAAGCCCCAGAGCTTGGTGCTGCCTCCCACACCCACTCTGCCCCTTACCAGTCCTGTGCTGCTGTGGGTCTCACCCCACACTTGCTGCCCTTGGCCTCTTTCTCTCTTTCTGCTCCCCTGATGCATAAAGGCATCTCCAACAATCCCAGCCTCTCCAGCCCCTGCCGCCAGCTCTCCAGGGTCCATCTCTTGCTCTCCAGAGTCAGATTCCCTTTAATGGGTAGAATAAGGATGCATGCTCCTCGCTACAACCTCAGTTACCAGGGCAACATTTTTGGCAAGAGAATTTTTTGGTTGCAAAACAACCTTCCTCTTTCCCCAAAGGTCAAATCTGCATGAAGAATTGCCATCAATAGAAACATACTCTGTTTTCCATCATATTTCACCACAGTTTTAAAACTCATCAGTAACCAAAGCTGACTGAAAAGGTTTCATACAGAGGGAGAAAAATACTTCCAAAATAATGCCAGCAAAAAAATGCTTTAGAAAACTGAAGGAATCTCTTAGAAAAAGACCTTCTAATTCTCACATATGTTCTGCAGGAAATCCCATTGCAATCTCACCACACAGAAATTATTCTGAAACACTTCTCCAACATTTGCTCAATGCTGTGACTAGTTCTGCTCTCTGATGTGACTAGTTTGTAGCTAAGGTTTAGGAGCAGCAACACGGCTCCCCTTTGCTGCTGTTACCCACAGATCAGAAATAGCAGCCCTAAGCAAGACCAGGAACAGGAAGGTTCAGAAGAAAGGGGTTGCAGTGGGGGTAAAAGATCAGGAACATGAGATCTGGGGGACAGGATGGCCCTGGTGGACTTCCTCTGCTCAGGGTTTTCATGCTCAAGTGGTTTCTAAAAAGCTACAGCAAAGCAGAGGGAGGTGGCTCTGCAGGTCAGTGTGGGGTGAGCCAGGTCTCACACAACCTGAGATCACCACCAGGGTCTGGCTGAGTGGGTCATCCCAGGCTGAGCAGTGGGGTTTGCAGTGTGGAGGGTCAGCAGACACAAGTTGGAGGGAAAACTTAGCACTGACCTTGGCTGTGGGCTGCAGGTGCAGCTGGAGAGCAAACCTTGACTGGCAGTGGGTGGACTGGCTGCTTCTGTGGGGCAAGGAGGCTGCCCCTCTCTGCTGAGCCCCCTTGGGCTTGTCCAGGCATCCACCTGAAAGGGAAAGGTCAAATGGGTCTGACTGCAGCACTGCAGAAACACGATCTGTTTCCCAGAGGGAAGCTGGGCAGCAGGAACGGCATCGCTGTGATGCTGAGCCATAAAGCTGGGCAGGGAGCCCAAATGCAGAAAGTTGAGGTTAGCACCATTCACTCTTGGATCAAAGGTCCTTGTGGCTCGGGAACATCCAGCCAAGACTGGAAATCTCTCATGCGTGGTAAACCAGCCATCTCATCAGTGCTGCAGAGGGACCCAGAGCTGGGGGCATCCTGGAGAGATCCAGAGATGAGTTTGTTAAGCTGCATGCTGCACAAGGACCTGCTGAGGATTTGGGGCCACTCTTCCTTGATCTGGAGGGGTATCAGCTAGGGACAGGTCTCCTGCAGCTGACTGTCTGGCCTAGATGGTGACAGTTGCTGTAGTGATCATGTCAAGACACTTCTCATTTCTCAGCATGGTCAGACAGACACTATTTATGACCTGGCTGACTGCAGGTGATCTTCAGTGCTCACTGCAGTGGGTCCCTCAGAAGTGGCCTGAGCCCATCTGCCACAAAGCTCTGCAAGCACAAAGACCACCATTCATTTCTGCGTGAGTCCAAGACAAAGAAGCATGAGGAGGAGCACGTCTCAGTTCCTGTCTCCAAGGTATATTAGTCACTTCTTGGCACTTCTGAGCTTGCTGATCTGCAGTTGGAGAAGTTAATTTCTCATCTGGCTGTGGGGTAGAGGGAGTCCTGACCTGAACTTGGCCAGGTGGGTGACAGTCCCAGGGCTGCTCCTCTCTGAGATTCCATCCTTGCTGTCTGCTGCGGTTCCGCAGGGGACTGGAGGTACTTGGATCCCTCAGGATGCCCCGAGGAGAGGAGAAACCAATTGCCTTTGCTTCAAGGACACTAAGCAAAGCATAAAGAAGCTATGTGCAAATTGAATGGGAGGCATTAGGATATATCTTTGGACAGAGCACAAGTTTCATCAGCAGTTGTATGGACTAAGATTGATACCTCTGAGCTCTTCTTCCATCCCTCTGGTGGCTCTTCTGGCTGCCAGCTGAAGGTAGGGTACCATCCCTGGACCCCACACCAGTGCATGGACAGCAGAGAACACAAACAGCTGCAAAAAAGGCTCAAGGAATGGGAACTGGAAGGTCTGAGGTCGGTTTGCAGCTCTGACAGTGATTGTCTGCATGGCCAGGGGTAAAGCACCTCATCTCCGGGCTTTGGCTCCCAGCTCAGCCCACTGGCAGTGACAGGAGCTGCTGCAGTGGGGACAGCAATGCTGAAATGTGTGATAATGCATAATGGGAGAAGGTGAGGCTGGAGCTGACAGCCTCACCTCTGAAGATTGCAGTAACAGTGACAAATTTCTCATCGTTTCTTCCTTCCTTGCCTGGCAATTTTTGCTTCTCTTTAAACGGAGTTTATCATGATGCAATGGGCTTTTTTCCAAGTTAATGTCTGTCAGCTCCAATTTGTTCAAACGACCTTCGTAGGCTCAGGGGAATTTTAAAAATAAATAAAGGAAGGCCTGCTGGAGTGCTTGGGGAGGGCCTCACCTGACAGCCAGTGATAGAGACACCTCAGAGCCTGCGAGCATTATGTCCTCCGAGGACCAAGTCAGGGGAAATGGGCTGATTAGGGAAAAGACTCTGGGGCCCCAGGGATGTCCACTTGATGGAAGAGAGGACGGGGCACAGGCACAGGGCTGCTGCTGGCAGGGAAGGGGGGAATGCAGCACTCCATTCCCTAAACCTTCCTCTGGGTCTCATCTGCTGTAGAGGAGCAGGCTGTGGGCTGGAGTGGGGGTCCATACAACATCCCCCAAAGAACCGTGTGGGCCAGATGCTCTTGTCTTCATTCTCTTTGAGCAGATACTTCCTCAATAATCTCTTGAGAGAAGCTTTCTTGCTGTTGACTGGAACCCTTGGCTGGGCTGGTTGGGCTGAGGCTGGTCCTGGGGAATGGCGGACTCATGCTCTGCCTTTGCAGGCAGCTGAGTGCAGTCATAGAATCATAGAATGATTTTGGTAGGATGGGACCTCTAAAGGCATCCAGTCCAACCCCCCTGCAGTAAGCAGGGACATCCCAGTCCTACCTGTCAGCTTTGCCTTCTGGAAAGGCTAAGGCCATTTTGCCAGAACTAACCCCAGCCAGAGCTGGCAAGGAAGGGTGGTTATAGGCATGGACCTGAGTATTCAATAACAGCAAGAAGAGAAAATACTTGTGTAAAAATCAGAGGAAAATTGGGGTGGGAGGCTGGGACTTTAAAAAAAAAAGTTAACATTTTGCTTGAACAAGGTTAAAGGCACACGGGGAAGAGAACAGGGAAGGAAAGAGGAAGTCAGAGAAATACAGTCTAAATCCAACCTCCTGGCTCCAGCTAGCACCCACCAGCAGTCCTTTGCATGCCAAGACTCACTGCCAGCTGCATGGTTTAGTTACGACCCCAAAGTCCTGCCCAAAATACTTGAAGGCACAAAATGGCCACCCCTGGCTTAGCAAGAGGAACTTGGAGGTTTAGTTTCTCTTGCTGGCTCTGACATTGTCAAAGTATGGAAACCCAGACAAGTCAACATACCTTCCGTTTTTTTCTCCCAGTGCATATGTACAATGCTCATCTCAACAGGAGCCTTTGTTCTGAGCTGTTGCCTTCTGCTGGAAGGCAAATGGTGATAGCGATAACAGTGGTGATAATATGAGTTGAGCTGTTAGGGATTCTTCTAAACACTTCTGCACCCAGTGCCTGTAAAGAAAAAGCAAGTGGTCATTCAGAGTATCACAGCAAAAGAACAGGTAGGGTCAACTGAGGTGTAAATGAGTGAGACCTATCTATTGGATTTGGTTCATTATCCTGCACACCTGAGCCCTTTCCCAGCCTGTGCTGGTGGTGCTTACAGAAGCTCTTCCCACCCAGCCTTCATTTGTTTCGGTTTCTGGCCTTCCCCTGTTGCTGTGTGGGCTGCAAAGCCGGCTACAGAAACCACGGGGCCATCAGGAACTATCAACCATCCATCAGCTGACATCTGGGCATGAACAAGGCATACGATGCACAAAGATCCCTTCAGCAGAGTGAACAACACTCCCTGAGGCCAGGGTTCAATGACAATCAAGACTCAGAATTAGCACACTGCTTTGGCCCAGCAGCAAAGACCCCACTCCCTGGGAGCTGCCTCCCACCCAGCCTCCCCTCCAGACCTCTCCCGAGGCAGCAGAGCCTTGCAGGGCCCTAAGGATCTTGGCCAAGAGGATGGAGGATCCAGCCCAGATTTGGACCCCAGGGTTCACAAGGAGTTGGTGATTCTTTTGTTGTAGGTAGGGCCATCAGAACACGAGACATTATTTCCTTCTCGATTCCCCTCCAGGTCGAGCTGGGTGAGGAGCACACAGCGAGGGAAACCTCAGTGCCAGGGGTTGCTCCCTTTGTGCTTGGTGGTAGGGAGCCCATCAGGCAGAGCCAAGTCCTCTGCCCTCCCTCCTGCATTCTCCCTCTGCTCAGCAGCAGCCCCCAGCCCCGTGCAGCCCAGGCTGGATGGAGAGCCTTTCTCTCCAGCGTGCCGCACTATGACAGATGATTGACTCGAAACAATATCTAAGGCGATCAGGATAAAGTACCGACCATTTCAAGGCTCAGCAGAATTCAAATTCTAATTAGACTTCTCACCACATTCCAAATAAAAATTGTTCCCCTGATATCCTTTTTGCCTATCAGGTGTCTCTCCCTGATCGCTGGAACAAAACGCATAAAGAAAGTGATTAAAGCCATAACAAAGGCATAAAATTGAAATTATCGCTGGTATCACATCTGGGAGCAGAGTGTGTCACCACACTGCCCCCTCCCCTCGGAGTGCTCCCTCCCCAAACAGACACACACACATCCCCCCTTAGTCCTCACCTCCAACGTGAGAGATGGGCTGGGGAAGAGGGGGCAGAGGGGATGGGAGAAGGTCTTGTTTCATCTTAGAAGTTATCCATTCCCAGGGCCTGGGGTGGCATCTCAGCACCCAGCCCCAGGCTGGGCTGGAGTTGCAAGGGATAAAAATTGCTGCCTTACATCAGCTGAGAATCTGGCCCGTGGCATCTGCAAATGCAGCACATGCAGATGCCTGAAGCATACACACCCAGGGAGAGGAAAACACATAAGCACAGAGGCCTGCTCGCTGCCAGGAGCTCTCTAATGAGCACACAGACAAACCCTTCTGGGGGGCAGGCACCCCCCTGCACACACACACACACACACAGCTCAGCCTCTGGTACACCACACACCCCACAGCTGATGCCTGTGGTACAGCCAGAGAAAACACCACACACACACGTGCACAGATGCAGACAGAGCCCACACAAAACATGTGTAAGCCTGCTCTCCCTTCACTACACACAGACATGGAGGGGTACAAATCACTGCCCAGCCAAACAGCCCCCACCTGTGTTTCCCCAGACATGTATAAAACACACATACAGACTCCATACCTCAGCACAGCAGTCAGAATATTGCACACCCTAATTCCTGCTCCCTGTGCCCCAATCCATGCACCTGCAGCCCCAGCACACACATGCACAGCAGCTGCATATAATCCTTATACAGATTCTTGCTATTTGTTTTTTTTTTTCCTTTTTTACAATGTCATCCATTTATTACACATCTATATATAAATGTCAATTCACACACAGGTGTGTGTGTGTGTGTACATACATATATATATATATATATATATATCCCTATTTCCCATGGCCCCTGCACTGGTCTACCTGTGAGGGATATGTATGGCTTGCACACACACACCTGCAGGTTGAGGCTTAGTGCTGGGGTCACCCTGTGAGCAGAGCCCCCCATGATCCATGGTTCAGCTGGTTCTGACAGGCTGCAAACACAGGTTGGGCAGGGAGGGGCACAGACTGGTCCCTCTCCCTCCTTCCAACAGCCTCACTCCTGGCTTACACCTGGGTGGGGGAGGCCAGGCTGGCACCCAGGGCTGCTGTGGGGCACTGGTGGCAGTGGGTGCCCATGGCCAGGGCTGCTCTTTTCCCCCCCTGGATCCCTGCCCTGTCTCAGCTCTGCTCAGGATGCCCTCACAAATGGCCCATTTCATTTTTCAGCTGCACGAGGGGCCACCCAGACCAGAGTTAAAAAGAGAGAGAGAGTGAGAGAGAAAAAGAAAGGGACTAAAGCGATATAAAATTAAAAGGTAAAAAGCAGGAACGCAAATGGGAGAGAGCTCTTTCAGCTTTCACATTATTAATGACTCTTCAAAAAATCGGCGAGTTTTCCAATCTTCTCCGAGAAGCGCTTGAAGGAGCTCACAGATGAAACTGACCTTCAAAATGTTCTTTGGTCTTTAGTTAAGAAATTCGCTCGCCATTATGGCATCATTAGGGAAACAAGGATAAAATTACTCCATGGTTAATGACCTATAGTATCTCCCCACCAAAATTTGTTTCAGATCTAATAAAACTGTGCTTAACACACTCGGATGAGTTATGAGGACTGTTCTGCAGGGTATTAAAATGTGGAAAATAGATTTTCCGAAGCTGGGGGGACTGGACTTTTCGAATCAGATAGCAGAATGGAATTTTCTGGGCAATAAATTCTTCCATGTCTCAATTTCATCTCGCTCTCGCTCTCTCTCTCTCTCTCTCTCTCTCTCTCTCACATGCTCTCTCTCTGAAATACTAAAGCAACATGGAAATCTTTAAAGTGCAGAAGCTTATATAAACTTTACCCCCCCCAGCCCCAAAATAGGACCCCCACCCTTTAACGCTTTTTTTTTTTTATTTTTATTTTCCATCTGAGGAGATGGCATAATCCCTCCATCAGGAGAAATTTGGTACCACTCTCAGAGACAGCTCAGCCACCAGGCCTTTTGTGTTGCAGCACCATGGTTCGGGATTTGCAGGAGCCCCATGGGCTTCCAGCATCCCCCCAGGGGGTCGGGGGGCTCCCCACACCTCCCCACACCCCACACCCCAGCCTGAGGCCATGGTGGGAGCTGTCTGGGGACCACTGCTGGCCACTTCCTCCTCTGCTTCCTGTCCTGCTGAGCAGGCTCTCTGTGACACCCGTGGAGCAGCACACACGGGGACACGCTTGCACACGTGTGTTTGCCCCAGGTGACACGCGTGTGCACCCCACGTGGTGGCAGGGAAACACGACTCGTCCTGAGCCCCGTGGCCACCAGAGCCACCGTGGGGCAGCACGGGGCCCTCTCATCTGTCGCTGCCTGGAGCAGGAGCCAGGGACTCCAATGGTGCTTTTAGGTTAGTGAGGGCTAGTTACTGCCGCTGAGAGAGGTGGCTTGCGAGGTAATGGCATTTTGCTCTCTTTAAACTTTAATCTTTCCTATTAATTCCCTGCAACTGGAGAATGTATGAGAGTTAATGTTCCATGAACGTGTTTCTCAGCCGACAGTCTCTTCGAGCTAATTACCTTCAGGTGCTAAATGGAGGGAAATTGCAATCCATTTGGATGTGAAAAAATTTCGCCTTTCCAATCCCCTGTGAAACATTCTTTTTCCTGAGTGTTGCAGAAAGAATGCACTTGGCTTCTTTCTCTCTCTCTTTTTTTTTTTTTTTTTTTTTTTTTTTTTAATGTTTTCCTCCACTCGCCACCCCAACCCTCCTCTTCCCTTCCCCAAGCTCCCCATCCTCACTGGGTACCTGTCTTCCCTGAAGGACTCAGAGTTCACCACAAGACTCAGTGCTTGACTCAGCAGAGGGGAGCATCCTCCTCAGCACAGCCAAATGGGACAGTGTGCCAGCCAGGGAGAAGGGGGGAAAGGACATGAAATCTCCATAAAATCCAAACACGTGGTGAAAACATGGAGGGGAAACAGCGAGGAAGATAGCAAGAGACTTCCTTTGGAGGTCTGAAGTTAAAGTGTATTTACACGCTTAATAACACGCTTATTACAGCCATTTCCCAGTTGTTGAGTTTTGAATACAGAGATAATAGAATTTTACAAGCTACATAAAGCCATTATTCTTTTGGATCCAGGGGTGGGGAGGAAGTTTGGTAGGACCCACTGAGAAAAGAGAGAAGGCAACCAGACCCAAGCAGGGACTCACACCTTCAGTCTGGGCCTGGAAGTCAGTGTGTCTCCACATAGGCTGACAGAGCCAGAAAGAGCCTGGGAACACGGGAAAGAATGTGGGAACAAGGAGTCACTGGAGGCTTTGCATGAATATTCCTCCTGTCTAGAAGTCCCTGTCACTCAAGCCCCATGGGTGACCACCAGACACACTGGACATTTCAAACAGAAATCCTTGGGGATAAAAGTTTCCCCATTCTTGATCTACTTTGGTGTTCATGATAGGGCTGGTAAATGCTTATCTAAAAGGATCTGTGCAACCTTGCCTCAGAATTGACCACAGCAAGTATCAGAAGTCCCTTCCACAATAGTGTAAATATACTCCAACTGGGAGTGGTGTTGCTTGAGAAAATCTCTTGGAGCTTTGCTGAACCAGCAGGATGTTCTTGCAAGATCATTCAAATGCCCCGTTTTTATGGCTCTGCTCATAGTCCAGATGCCACTGAGAGATACCGCTAAACCTGCACTTTGTCAGGAGACTGAAATTGAAAGCATTTATCAATCTCTGCAGACTAAAAGACACGTTGAATTCTCCCAGTGTCATTCCCACCATTAGCGAGTGCAGGTGCAGATGGCTTCCTATCCATCCCAGTGCCTCTCAGCAGAGACATGTTCATCCTGACACAGGTGTGGGGAGCTTGTCTGGAGACTCCATCCACACAAAGCAGTCTTTGGACTCCTCTTGCTCAGCCTGAATCACCAGCATTTCACCAGCTAGCACTGTAAACCAACCTTACTAAAGCAATAAGGTTACCAGCAGGCCCTGAGCTTGCAAAGCACGACAACATTCCAGCAGACTGGGAGAGCTGGATTGAAACTTGGCTCTGTTAAGCAGGATCACCAGGATGAGGTGTGAGGCAGCAGACTAGGAGGGGTACTCATGTTACTGCAATGATTTTCAACAGATTGTCCAGGCCACAGACCACGTCTGTATCCTCTCTGAGCTGCCTCTCTGAGCCTGATTACTGTAGAATATGAGCATCCTCTGGCCTCTGAAGGATTAACTCCCTATGGTTTTCACTGAGACTATCTGCAGTGCATGAAAGAGTGAGTGATGCACCCAGGGCCACCTGTCCTCCTTTGCCTGGTCTCCTCCTCCATTTTCCCTTCTTTCTTTTTGTATTTTTTTTAATCCAGCATAAGAAATATTGAAAGAATAACTATCACCAAAATGGGGCTGATAAGAAGGTAGGAGATGTTAATTTTCCTGACTCGCCCTCAGTAATGACTGTGTTGCAGTAAATGCTGTCTCTTTTCAGTCAGTTGCTTACTTTTCAACTTTTCTTATTTCTTTTAGTTAACGTGCAAATAACCTGAACTTGTGGGAGTTTGAAAAAGCAGAGCAATAGGAACTCTATTTTCCTTACTTCTGTTATTCCTGTACCTCTTTGAAGCTAGGAAATTATAAAATTAGAAGGAAGAAGAAGAAAACTAAACTGCAGGCTGCACACACGTTTTACTTGGTGGTTAAAAGAGAAAAATGGGGAAAGAAAAAGGAAAATCAATATGTTTTGGGTGCAAAAGCTTGTGTGCATCTATGTACATCAGTACAGAAAATGCAAACATGGATAAAAGAAAGACTGCAGCTAGGAATGGATGTACATTACTAGTGATGGTTTAAATACCATCTTTTAACTTCTTTAATCTGCTTAAAAACCCCTGTGGCTAAATCAATATAACCCCCCTCAGACTGTGAGCACAGTTTTCCTGGTGCATGTGTACCTAATACCTGTGTAGCTTAATTTCATGCCTACAAGAGAATAAACAGGTAAAAAGCCTCTTTATATCAGTATAAACGCTGGAGGGAAATGTACTGTGTTTACCCTGCTGCTACAGTTAAAACTCCTTGTATAGATAGAGTCAAAAATGTAATGCTGCTCATCCACCATTTCCCTCCCCTCCACATCCTTTTTGCCCCCTCTGGGTCAGCCTTACCTCCTCTCCAGAAATCCCCATGCTCACACTTGTGGGACGACTTCATCTTGGAGTCCACATCTCTCCCCAAGGGACAATTCCATCTCTCTGCAGACCCCATGGATGAGCCCTGATCCTGACCTCCAGCCCTGCAGTGCCAAACAGGGAAGAGGGGAGAATGGTGCACACATGGAAGCTCCACTTTCCTCCCAGCTCAAAAATTCAGCTTTGCCTGCTTGTTTGCCTGCTTGTAGGGAAAAGTCTGAATTCTATGGGGTAAGAGGAAGAAAAGACATGAAATCTGAGCAAAGAGGAGAATGGCTGTTTGTTAGACATTTACTCCATGAGTAAGAAGAACCAGGAAGGCTGAAACCACATGAAGAGAGAATCCATCCTGGGGAATGTGTAATTCTCCATCTAAAAGCTGGGTCCCTGGCTCATTCCCTTCCCATACTTGTCCCTCCTGGTGAATTAACTTGAAAGCTTTTGGGGGCAGAGTCTACCAGTATTACAGCTCTAACAAAAATCCTGGGAGTTTCTCCCTCCAGGCTTGTGGGCAGCTGTCTAAAACCAGAGTAGGAGCTTTTAGGCCAAATTCATCACTGCAGCAACTCCACTGACCTCAGGGCTGTTACACCACAGAGGGAACCAGCACACTGCTTTTACTTGTAGTCACAAACAACACTGAGCAGAAAATAAGATGTTACCAGCACCATGCACTCCTCTGTGCTGCAGAAAGGACAACCTGCAGGAGCAAGAGCCTCAGCTGGATTATCCCAAGGCAATATTCATATTGTTTAGGGGTCTAAGAATCTGATGTAGCCCAGATGTCCATGTTCTGTTTGCACCAGCAAACAAAGTACTGTGACATCCAGGATCAGTTCAGCATCAGGTGATTAGATCATTAATCTCATCTATAAATCATGTTCCTGCTTTCAAACTGGATGGTAAAAACTATGAAAGACACACAAACACATATGGTGAGGGAAAATATTTGCAAAGACAATGTTCTAAGTATGAAATGAACTATATAGAGGGCACGTAAGACTATCCTAGGGAAAGTCACCAAGGAGTTATCATCAAGACAGCCATGGAAACTTCATGAGTTCAGAGACCCTAGTAGAGGTTGGCAAAATGCAGAAAAAGACCACCTGAATCATCACCAAACAAGTCACTCCTGGAGACAAATTAACTTACTTACTAGTGGTGCTCAGCAGCTGAAGTTCCTCTTTATGTCCACAGCATTTAAACATGTGCTGAACATACTTAGGTGAATGCTTTAACTCTGCTCTGTTCAGGAATGGCTGAGTCCATAACTGAAGAAACAACGAGAAGATAATTTATAAAATTGCAGTCCTTATTGGAATGAAATATACAGCCCTCCTACTAGAGTTTTAAAATATTTTAAAATAAATAAATAAATAATAGAAGAAGAAACTAAACATTTAACGGTGATGACATTTTAACTGTTATAAGAATCAGTATATCAGTTCCCTCCATGTTAAGATTTGCAAAAGCTTTATAGGTGTGAAAAACAGAGCTGAACCTTACAAATAAAATAACAAAATCCTTATTATAATTTACAGGAACAGACACACATAAACATGTGTCTATCTGTATATCTGTAATACACAGTGCCTAGTATATAAAATTTTTATTACCAAATTGAATACCAAATAATAAGTTAACCTGACAGAAACATAAAGATCAGCGTTAGATGGCACCCAAAGGAAGGCAGAATTTCCAGCAGGGCCCTTGCTCACCACCTCACCGTGTTTTGAAGAGAATTTGTGGAATATATGGAAATTGCTGAGATGTTGTAAAAATATGGCTATGTATGTCCCAAGGGGATCTGGGTCCTGAGGAGGGATGTGGCCTTTTTATTCCCAAGGCATACACCTGAGCTGAAGTCAGTTGTGAGTGCTGAGCCCTTGGACAATTATTTAGCTTTCCAAGAATTCAGCAGAGGAGAAAATGGGTTTCTGGGTGGTTTGAGGAAAGCAGGAGAGAAAAGAGAGGCCCAGAGGCTGCTCTAGGTGCTGTGCTGTGGTGCTGTGTTGTAGCATGGGATGGGAACCACAGGGAAGGAGCATAAAGCAAGAACCAACCGTGAGGAGCAGCAAAGCTGCAGAAGGCCTCCTCCACGTGGGTCCAAGGGGGGTTTGTTTGTCAGAGCATCCTCTAGCCCTGGGGCCAGGACTGTCCTCCCAGGGCTGTGTCAGGCCATGTGGACATGGTGCAGCAGCTGCCCTCAGATGGCAGGACAAGAGGAGTTACAGGGACTTAATCGAGACCCAAATGTCTGGGGACACAAGGGGGAAGAAACTACATGAAGATGCAGATTGGCTGCCACACCAGAGCATATGGGGGATTACTGGACCAGCGGTGCCTCTGAGCTGCCTTTCAATATAAGTTTTGGACATTCTTATATTGGGCTGAAAGCACCCATGGGAGCAGCACCTTATTCACAGGCATGGGGAAAGATGCTGTAGACGGAAGAGTGGTTTGCTTCAAAGAGCACTACAGGACCCAAACCTTCTCTGCCTCCAACACAAGGTGCTAAAAATGGGCTCTTGTTTCAGCCCATAGGACAGGAATTAAAAACAAACAAACAAACAAACAAACAAACAAACAAACAAACAAAAAAAAAAAAGATAAAAAAAAAAAAAAAAACAAAAACAAACCATCTCCCTGTGCCTGTGCTGCCACCTCCCTCTTTCTCCTCTGCTTGCGACAGGCAGCTGGAGCTGGGAAGACATGGTGCCGGGGTGAGTGTGTGTGTGTGTGTGTGTGTGTGTGTGTGTGTGTGTGTGTGTGTGTGTGCACGCCTCTTGGTGTGATTCCTCCTGCCTTGCCAAAACATCTCCTGCTGTTTATTTATTTATTTCTCTCTGATAACGGAGGGGATCGTGTTTCCGGAAGAGTGCCAGCAGATGATACGAGCCCAGGACTGATACTGCCAGCAAACCCATGCCAGCCCTTTCTGCCGGAAAAATTTCATTTTTTCCAGAAGGAAGCCATGAGTGTGAAGCAGAATCCAAATCCGATTTCTCGGCATTTTTTGTTATCGCTCAGCAGCCCACCAGGTGGGGCAATGGAGGGAGCTCACTCAGCTGCAACTCAGTGCCTTAATCCAATTTACAGCCTCTCTTGGAGAGATAATTACAGCCCTGAAACCAGTTAGCACCGTACAAAGAGGCTCTCGAACCAAAGCCCCGATCCTGTCTTTCAAATATTCACCCAGAGTGTCAGGGATGCTTTGGAGAGGGAGGGGGGCACTTGAGCTAAGCCCCTGTGAATGGAGAAGTGTGTGCACAACCCCCCCACCCCGGCACACATGTGCCTCATGCACACAGGTTCCCCAAAGCCCCAGGGGCAGTGACAGTGTGGGACTGTCAGGCTGAAGCTGGACAGTGGTGAAGTCTGTGGGGTAGGAACCTTTAACATTTCCTGTTGCAACCCCATCATGCAGGAAGGGGTACCTGCAGCTTGCATCTCCCTGCTGAGTTGGAGATGGACATGATGGGCTCAGTATGCAAATTATCAATGAAGCCTGGGGCCTCAATGAGTCTCCTTAAGTCACATTAAGGAACTTGTAAGCTGTAAATTCACCTCTTCTGGCTTGAAGATCCTGATCTTCATCACTCTGATGTGATTCTGGAAGATCTTCCTTGTGAGTGATTTTTTGCTCTAGAGAAGAACCCAGCCTTTGGGATTTAAACAGTAAAAATTAACATAAAAGACAGAAATACAGATTCTTGGTAGTAGGAGTGGCAGCTGGTGCAGGAGCAGTCGGACACCAAAACATGTAGAGTACAAGTAATCCATTGGGGAGCATGTTCCCCCCTCCCCACTGCCTGGTTCTCAGCAGAGGCTGTTACCATCAGCTGAAGAGCTGAAGCCCTGTTCTGGGAACTCCTCCTCTAGGTGCAGCTCTGGAAGGTCTCCCAGGAAAGAAGGGCACTCAGTGTTGCTGCAGCTGCAGCTGCTGTGGAGCACCAGCCTGGGGGCTGAGAGGATCTACCCCTCACACACAGCTGAAGGAGTCAGGCTGACTCCCTGGCAGAACATCCTCTTCCAACAGGCCAGAAAGGCCATGGCAAGTCTGACACAGCTTTCCCTGGGAAAAAATAACCTTTTGTTGTTGTTTTTCTTTAAACACTGAGTCACAAACAGAGAGTGTACTTGGTTGGGATCCAGGTTCAAGCCCTTGCTCTTCTACTCCTTTCCTTTGTGTCCTTGGCCAAGTCTCTCCACCCAGTGTCAACAGCTGACAGCAGGCACTGTCTCTCACTGGGTGTGCCCGTGCTGGCAGGTACAGTCAGAGCTGGGCTCTGAAGCATGGCAGTGTGCAGGAGAGGTGGGAGTTGGCTGGATGCAAGAGGCATGGCTTATTTGTTCATGCACAGTCCTAGAGGAATGTGCCTAGACATGGAAAGCTGGCACGAGGCAGCTTCTCTCCTTGCAGACCTCTGCTTGGGCTCTTCTGTAGGGCAGAGATGCTCACAGACTGGCCTCTATCTGGATGGACTGAACAAGTGATTTTATCTTGATCGGAGCTTCCCAGATATTACCTGGACTCTGGGGGTCTATCATGTGGAAGTTTGTCCTTGCTTGAGCAGGAAAGGAAGTGGCAGAAATCCAGTCTCAAGAACAGAGGCACTCCATTTGGAAAGTCTTTGGTTTCTGAAGCATTTGCAGAAAAAAACCTCTTTCTTGAAACGTAAGTCCATTGCTAGGCCTCAAAATGCATATCTGCTGTTCACTGGATGCTCACACAGCAGAAAAATCCAGGAACTCTCCAGCTATCCCGGGAGGTCCTCACTCTGGCAGTAGTTGCAATGTGAGGGCCATAAATATATTCCACTAGAGCAGCTGCTTATATTTCCTAGCAGTGTATTAGCATCTAATCCTCTTAGCTTCTTCATCCCTCTTGCATAATATTATTGTCCAGCAATATCAAATATAGACAGTCTATTGAGAACCATGATGTTCCACCTTTGATTCAGGTCTTTTGAACTGATGCTCCAGCCGTGGCACTTGGCTTTTCCATTGACTGCTCCTGTGGCATTTCTGACCCGTTAGGAATGTGGCTGAAGGGCAGCTGAAGCTTTCCTTCCTCCCGAACCCAGGGCAAAGTGTGGTTCCTCTGGAACACCACCAGCCTCTCACGGGGATGCCACCCCTGGTGCACGTGACAGCCATTTGGTTTTGATGGCACAGCTCTGTCAGAACCAGCCATCTCCCAGGGGTGTAGCAGGGATCTTACACAGTTGATTTGCTTGTGTAGGTGCTGGCAAACACCTGGAGCTGCTTTAAGAAGTTTAAGCTGGTTTAATAAGTAACTTCTTAATTACTGTACCAACTTCCCCTAATTGCATGCTAAACTAGACTGGATTGGGAAAGCCCTGCCTGGAGTCCACGTTATATCATGCCTTGGGAACAACTTTGACCAATGACACCATCTCCTAGACTAAGAGCTCTTCACCTGAGAGACATTTTCCAATATAGGCAAAATCCATAGCCACTAAAGTGGTGCTGGTAAATTCATTAATTTAATTAAACTGAATTACTATGCTTGGGCTTGAGCATATTTTGTTGTTGGTTTTGGTTGTTATATTGTTGGCTTATTCTCTCATCACTGGAGAAGTTAGAGCACAAGAAGGGCAGGACACCTTTTAAGTGGAGGAACACATATCCAGAATCAGCAGATCAGACAGCAGCCTTGAACTATGACCTTTTACAACCAACTGCATCTTCTAAAGAGTTTCCTACACTAAGCCAAATTCTGACTGGCCTTGCCTGTCTCAGAATGTGATGATCAGGCTTGGAGTCTTTTGTCAAAATTGTATGCCTGGAGACAATTTTAATAATCCCTGCTGGAACTGCACTGCCACAGTGAAAAGCACAGGAAATACAGAACTAGAAATTATTGAAAAAGAACAGACTGAAATTAAAGCAGTCACCTCTGGTCAGCCTGATGACTTCAAATGACACTGAATGGCTCCAGTCTGTGACCTATCAAAAGCAGTGGTTTATGCAACCTCAAAATGGGTACCTAATCTTTCCGGGAAACCTCATATTTTGTTCCTGTTCCAGCTTTGCATAGACTCAGAAAGCAGCTGCATATACAGATGGGAGAAAAACTGGGTGCTTACCTGGAGTGAATTGGTGAGGATCCCCTGTTCCCAGCAGCCAAGTCAGGGCTGGGTGGTAATGAGCCTCTCTCAAACCTCCTTTGGTTGGCGTAAATGGCAGCCTAAAGGTCGACAGGCATTTGTTCCTCTCTCATCGTGATCTGAATGGGGAAGACTGCATGGAGGATGATGGAGCTGAGTAAAACAGAGCACTGCAGCCAGAGCAGCTGCCAAGCAGCCATCAGGTGAGACTGTTGAGAAGCAGGGACCTGGGCTAGGACCCAGCAAGTCTCTGTAGGGTCCTAACCCCCTCCACCCAGTCCAGAGCTCTTCCCTTCTCTCCAGCAGCAGCACAGCTCCCCCAGGCCTGCTGCTGCTGCTGCTGAGCTGTGTGGCTGGAGGGGATGGCACACTGAAGCAATTTGCCAGGCTGCATGACAATTACTGACACAGATGCTCCTGTGTCAATATGGGCTCTTCTCTCCATTCTGGTTACAGTGATGGGTGTGCCTGGCGGGGACTCCTCTCTGCACAGGCCAGGGCTGGGAAGGGGCCATGCCTGCCTGGGCTTCAGAGGTTGTCCCTGACCCTGACCCTCCTCTAGCCTGTTTGTCAGGCTCTACAGCTGCCTGACACCCCCAGGCCTTTCCCCCTGTCTCCCCCAACCCAAATACTGCAGCTTTCTGCAGCATCCCTGCCTTGCTGTCTGTTTGGAGGTTAGGGATGAGAGTAAGGGGCAATCTCCAACTCTCTCCTTCTGCCAAAGGCTCTGGAGCCTTCCTCCCCATCCTCCTTTCAGCTCCACCCTCTCTGCCTCTACCCTATCATTCTCCTTTTAACTGGGTACCAATCACTGCCCAAATTCCAATACATTACACTCTCCACAGGACAGGCATTAAGGAATTATGGACAAGCCCCTTCACCCTCTGAGCAATTCTGGGATTCATCTTCCCCTGACAGTTTTTTGACCAGAATCAAAGTTGATAGACTTTGCCTGCCAAAGCCTGAAACCCAGTGACTGTGCTCAGATCCAGTATTCAAGTGTCATCAATCCCCATCCAAACAGAGAAATGTCATCAGGTAGACATAAGGACCTCACCCAGATGCTGTTAACAGTTCACGTGTTGCCATCACCATGCCGTGGTCCTCCTGAATGCTTTGGATGACTCCAAAACCCCAGGGGATGTGGTGAGATCAGTCTGTATGAACACAAAAGTCTTTCCCCCGGCTGCAGATTCAGCAGTAGTGGGAGAAAGAAGCAATCCTGGGACATTGGCTGTCAAGGGCTGCTCCACCATACCTGTGCAGAGGCCCAGGGGGTCTGTGTTCAGCCTCATGGATGCACCCTCACCAGCCCCTGTCCCAGATTTAGACTCAGCACTCTGCTGAAGACCGAGTCATGAAGCACTCTGCCAGACTTCCTTCAGCACATCTTAAGGTGATTTGAGATATTAGTGCTTTCAGCTGCTCTTCTATATTCACTGCTCCTTGTCTCCATCACAGGAGCATGTCCAGCTCCCCCCAGGCTGAAGCAGCTGGGGCACAGCCACGTGTTGCCCCTTGCCAGCTCTGCCATGCAGATGATTTCCAGGACAGGGGCAGCAGGGCCAGCAAGCTGGGAGGAAATCCTATCTGTGACAGACCCCAATGCCCACCAGAAGAGTGTCTGCTAGCACACACTACATAACACCAGGCCACTTCTAGAGAAGGCCACCACTGGATTAACTCAAGAACACAAACACCTCAGGATATCTCCCTAGCACCTTCTATGAGGTGGGCAGCCAATGGGGCTGCCCTTCCTGCCAGTGGTGCACTGAACCTAACAGATCTTCCTCAGCCCCAAGCCAGCTTCCCTCCCGCCACCCCTCTGCTGAAAAAAAACTTAGCTGTTCCTTTAAATGTGGTGTATGTTAAAAAAAATAATAATAATAAATTGACAAGCTCCCTCACTCTCAAAAGAGTGAGAAATTTTCATTGATTGATTTCTTCATGGCTTCTTAAACAGATAATTAATTCACCGTGAACCTGCGGACACAGCGTCGTGAGTCGTTAATATTGTAAATTCACATATACTTCAATAATCGCCTGACCCCCCCGTCACCCCGAAAAACAGATAGCTGTGCAACGAGGGGGAGGGGAGCGGGGGGAATCGATTTTCGAAGACATGAAGGGATCACCCAGCAAAGGGAAGTTATTGATTCTCTTTTATAAGACACCGCTATAATATTTATTCTTTTGTAAACAGAATTAACCCAGCATCATGGGTCATTCCTATCGAACAACTTTCTTCTCATGTGCACAGCAACGCTGATTGTATCAGATGAGGTAGAAACATCCCAACTGCACCACCCACCCTGGCCTGTACCACCAGCAGGTCTCACCACCACAGCACACACCCAGCTGGCACTGGGTTGGCCACTGAGGGCCTGGGTCCCAGCAGGAGGAACAGCCCCAGGAGCAGCTGTGTGTTGTGGAATGTTAGAGAGGTTTGGAGAATGTTGGAGAATATTCCTGAATATTATCGAAGAGATAGGAGGTACGACCCCTTTGCTATGCCCAACCCCATGTTTGGGAGGCCAATTAGATCGGCCCATACTCCGGTGCTACCTGCACCAGGGATTCGCTGTGCTACAGGTAAACACACTGGGTGTCCAATAAAAAGTTATGTTGGTGGCAGGGGTGTGGTCACGGAAGCACTATATAAGCGAAAGTTGCTGCGCAATAAACCAGAAGTTCGTTTATCAACCATATTGGTTGCACGCATTTTCTTTGCCGCTCCCACAGCCGTGTGTTTCTAACCCAGCGGTGCTGGCACCATGGTGGTCTTGAGCTGTCTTGTGCTGGGGGGCAGATGGTTGGTGGGCTTCTGCAGCTGGAAGCACAGGCCAGAGTGAAAGCTCACCCCAGAAGGAAATAAGAGCCTAGACAACAAAAGTGACAAGCAAAAGCCACGGGAAGGCTTCGGGATCAAGTGTCCCAAGGAAGAGCCGACAAAATGGGACCTGGTTTGCCTTAGAATCATAGAATCATAGGGGTTGGAAGGGACCTCGAAAGATCATCTAGTCCAACCCCCCTTAGGTACAGACATACCTCAGGTCTGGAAAACTCCTGGCTGCCCATCAATTCCTGCTTACCACGCACCACAGTGAAGTCCAAAGCAAAATCAGAAATTGTAATGTAGCACGGGCTTGCTTTAATTTGCCTCTCAAATGTGAAACCAGCAAGGGCTTCCAGTTCCAGAAGCTGTTTTGCCAGAGCCACCAACATGCCATGAGAAGTACGAATCAGATTTTTACAAGACAGAAAAGGGAAAATCACATCTCAGCCACATTTCATGGGCTAAACCCCAGAGCCTGTGGGGTGGAGAGGTGTCTTGGAGGTTTTAAACTACGGCCTCCTCCCTGTCCTGCAGTTGGTAGTGCAGCAGGGGACATGTTTGCTTTGTCCCAGGCTGGCAGTAGCAGGACTGCCCCGTGCCTGCCCATCCGGCTGAGATCCGGACATGCCAGGCTCCTGGCACCGTGTCCTGCTTCTCTCTGCCCATCTCCCGTCCCGGCGGGCAGCCAGGGCAAGAGAGAGTGAGCGATAAATTGTGTCAAAGAATTTAAAAGCTGGGGGGGAGAGGCAGAGGGGGGCCGGGCAGCAACAGAGGGGCAGGCGCGGGCAGCGGAAGCCCTAATTAAAAGCAAGGCCGCGGGCAGGCAGGGCTCCCATTCAGAGGGCTGACAAAGAGAGGGTCTGTGGAGCAGAACCAGGAGGCAGTGAAAGGAGAGGGCCCCCGGCACCCCTCGCCCACCGGCACAGCCCAGAGCCCCGGCCTGGCTGACCCGGCCTCTCCGGCCGCCATCCCCGGAAAGTCAGCCAAGCCACCGCCTGCACAGGGAGGCCACGGTGGCCTTCCCCTTCTTGCTTCCCTTCGTCCTGCCCTCCCCAGCACCTGCCTCCCCTCACCACTGCCAGTGCCGGGAGAGTCGACCGATGCCATGGGAGGAGGAAGAGGAGAGCAGGGAGCGCCAGCCCCCCAGGTCACCTCCCAGCTCCCCACCGCCAGACAAGCGCCTTTCCACTCCAGCAGTGCCTCTGAATGTGCTAATTAGCCCCCCAAGCCCAGTGCTGGGAAAGGCCATGCCGGTCAGATGACAGCCACGAGTGGCCTGGCCCCCACGGGAGTGTCAACACAGCCGCTCCTCTGTCTCCGGGCCTGGGGTGGGACATGGCGGAGGGAAGCCCGGGCGGGTGGGGGTCCCAGCCCTGCTCGTTCTGAAGGTCAATGCTATGAAAGGCTGGGGGGAGAAAGGAAGGAGAGGCCCAGAGCTTGTTGAAGGGCAGCCTGTACATCACAATTACTTTGGGGCTCATTTCAAAACAAAGGCTCTCTATGGCCTTCAACATGTCTACACAAAAGAGCACAGAAAGAGCAGCAAAGTGTCATCTCAAGGGCCCCCTCTCTGTCTCCTGCCTCTTTGCCTGCCCTCCCCATACATTCAGCAAATCTTCAGCATTGTCTCCTGCTCTTCAGACCCTTTCCAGCATTCATTTGTATAGCAAAGGGAGAGAGCGGGGTACAGGGAGCTATATGAGTCCTCAGGGACTGTGATGGCATCAGTAAAAGGGCCAGGGGAAGATGGAGGTCACACATGAAGTGCAGTTGGTTCATCAAGTCTTCCCCAACCTGTCCCACTTGGTTCCCTTTGTAAACACAAAGCTGATGTCCAACAGCTCATGGTCTCCATCATGACAGAGGCCATCTCAGTGCCCATCTACATTTCCATATCATACCTTCTCTTTCCCTCCTCTTTGGAGTCTGCACCCCAGAAGACTCCCAGACCTCACATCCTGGCAGTGAGCATGCATCAGTCTCACCCAGCTAACACTTGAACCAGACTGACAAACCACATTTTGTCCTTGTGCCAATGCAGAGCAAACAGCATCACCTGATTTAGCTGGCTGTGTCATCAAGCTCAAGTATTCTTCAGCTTCCAGACCCTCCACCGTGGTGCTTGCAGCCCTCACAGCAGCATGGTGCTCCTCTTGCTGGCTCTCAGAGCACCCCAGAAGCATGGCAGGAGTCAACGACCCTCACAGGCTCCAACACGCTGTTGGGAAAAAAGCAGCATAGTGTAAGAGGGGTAAACAGCAGGGAGCAAACCAAGGCCGTGGATTAACCAGCTCATCTTTGATTTTCCCTTCCCCCTCCTGTCTTCTCTATACAGCTTCCCAGGGCTTCCAGCTGGGGCCCCTTTCTCACCTGTACACCCCCAAGCCCCAGAGCCCCCATCAGAGTCCAGGACCTGGAGAACAACTGCAAACATCCAGGAGGCTTCATGCAGAAACCCAACAACCCTAGCAAGAATGTAATTGCCTTCAAAGCTAGCAGTGCTGGCATGAGAGACAGAACAATATGAACAGCTTTCTACCATCACACGCCTCACCCAGGTGCACAACATCTTTTGTGAGGGCCCAAGGGACTGAAACAGCTCTGCAAGGCCTTAAGAGAAGGGAAATTGCTATCAGAGATTCCTGTCGACTCTACAGCCCACCAAGGAGGCTGCTGGCTTCTACAGGCCATCCCCCATCTGTCGGAATAGCAGGAAGTTTTACGTTAGCAATAAAAAATAAAAAATGCTGGAGTCCAACTGGTGACTGAAGTCTGGTGCCAGGCTCCGCTGCAGAGACATTACAGCTGCTTACAGTGCCTGCTCTAAAAGAGGTGCTCATTAAACATTTGCCTTGGGTTTATTTTCACTGTTTGCTAAATCCAAACATCCACAACAAAAAATTATATGTGAGGGTTGCAAATCAAAAGTTTGGTTTCATAAAGCCAAATACTACCAGCCTCTCTGGGCTCTTCTTCCTTTGCCCTCTGTTTTTTGCCTTCAGAGGTTACTTCGAACAGCTCACAGCCACATAGGCTAGAAGTGATTTTTATTTTCTAGCTGAGAAACCTGAGACTTTAAACTAAGAAATCAGGTTTTTTGAGAGTACCCCAGTTAGCCAATACACACTTTAGAACTGGCAAAAGGGGTTTCATGTCACAGAATTACCTCAAGATGCATATGAGAGTTTTTCCTAAGTTAGGTAGTATTTTTGGTGTACTTCCTGCCCTTTTGCCCAGCTGTGGAGCAAAAGTGCTTTCAGTAGCTGCAAATATGTCCCATGCATTACCCATGAATGCTGATGGATCTAAGCTGAGGAGCTGGTCAACGAACTGGGCTCTCAAAGCACAGAGCACGTATCGATGCCCAGCTGCTCAGAGGAAAGCTCTCACTACCAGCACCAAGGCAGCAGAGCTGTGAAGGGAATTCAGGAGCAGCAACATCCAGATGTTAACAAGACATCAGGTCTCCAACAGAAGCAGGAAGACCACAGCCAGGAAACTACACAGTGCCCGTAGCTTTGCATCATATGGTCTGTAGCACAAGCTTTTTCTTCACTAAATGCTATTCAGCTGCACCCAAAATTGTTTTTAAACTTTATTCAGCAGGTTACCCTTCCTGGCCTGAAGCCTGGGAAGCTCTGGCTGCTTGCAAGTCCATCCCTAAAGGCTGAATCTTCCCATCTCCCGCTGCCACTATCTTGAGAAGCCATTTGCTCCCTAGGAACCACTGCTTTGCTTACACCCCACACCAGAGCACTGCGGTGCAGCATCACTGGGAGCATGTCATCCCCTGCCTGCAGCTCTCCTGGTGATGCCCCTGCACCCAGAGTCCCTCTGTCCCTGTGCTCACCCTTTTTGGCATGGGCATCACCAAGCCCACCTCCTCCTGCTGTCTGGGAGCCTGGGGGGAAGCTGTCCCCCCTGCAGAGCCACGCTGTGAGGCACTGACATGGATCGATCCACAAGCCGCCCCTGATGTTCTCCACTTCTGATTGCTACATTTTTTGTGACAAATTGATAAACTGCATCACCACTCAGTTAAAGATTTGATCTCGCTCTCTTAATCCGCTATCAATAAGATATTAATCGTGCACCCGACCCATTCTGTTCCCCATCTGCCTGCAAATCCAATAATCATTTCAGAATTCACAGGCGAGTGGGGCACTCCCTTCAAACAATTAATTTCAGGGGAGTCTCATTTATTTTCTCTGTAACCCTCTCCCCCCCCTGCTCCCCTGCTTGCTTGCCTGTCCCCTTCTCCAACCCCATCTACATACCTCCCAGATGAAACTCCTGCTCAGCAGAGACAGGAGGTGGGAGTGCAACTTACACTGGGAGATGGAGAGGTCCTGCTGAACTCCCTTGCATTTGATGCTCCACACCCCCAATTAAACCCCCTCTTTGCCCAGCTCCCAGACCTCTCTAGAGGGGGAGGCCAAATTCACCCCAATTCACCCTAAATTCATCCTGTGCCTGCAGCCTGGCACCCCGTGAGGAAGGGGATTGCATCCTGGTCTGCATGGAAAAGGCACACGACTGCCAAGCTCGAGGCTGAGGCTCCAGGTATATACACTCCTGGAGAAGAGGAGAGGTGCCTGAGGACTGGAGGAAATGCAGTTTTGTGCCCCAAACTTGCTACCACAAGTGCTGAAGACTGAGCACAGAGCCCACACACTGGTAAAAGATTGCAGAGAGCGCTGCAGGACATGCAAAGTCTGTCATTGTCCATGCAAACAGATCTAGGGAAAAAGCCCAAGTCTGAGTGTCCCTGACTGTGAAAGGACTCCCTCCTGATGTGCTCCTATTGCTTCATCCTCTTTGTCATCCTCTCCCTTCATCCCAAAACCCGCAGGAGACAGAAGCCCTGTGAGCAGTGAGGGGAAGGGCTGGGAGGCAGAGCTGTCCGTAGCAGTAGCTGCTGTTGGAATCACCGGGCAGGCCAGAGCGGAGAGCATCTCTGCTCCTGTGTGGGGACCAGAGCAAGGCTCTGACAAGCTCTTTAAGCTCCCCAGGCTCCAGAAAATGCTGCGCAAAGTCTTTTAGCAACAAAAGTCTTGAGAAGAACAAACACTCTAATCCCTTAATGAGCCGGCTGATCCCCCATCTTGGCTCTGGCTTCTCTAAAGAGCCACACGCTCCCCTCCTCCCCAGCCCCCAGCCCCCTCCAGAGCAACCCACTGCGGCCTCCTCAGAACCGATTCAAGGTGCTCTTTGGGATCCAATCCAATTACCCTGTGCCCCGCTGAGCGGCCCCACAGACCGACGGCGCTTTCAGGGCCGAGTCTTATGGCCTGTTAATCCTCCCCTCATTAAAAGACCTTGTTCCTCCCTCCTCAGAAATGGAAAAAAAAACCCCAAACAACAATAAAAGAAACCCCAACCCCACGCTGGGAAAAGCTTATGCAAGAGAGCCCCAAAGTGGAGCACTCTCTCCGCTCTCAGGGGTCACCTTTGGGGGTGTCTCTGCCTCCTCCTGCCCCCAGACCTGGCTCACACATGGAGAAGACGGGCAGGCAGCCGGCCCCTGCGCTGCTCTTGCACTGTGGCTTTATTGGCTTCCCTTTAATGTTCCTGTCATTAAGCCAGGAGGAAGCCAGGTGGGAGGGTTCCCATAAAACTGAGGCCTCACAGCTAATGAACGCAGCACCCGGGGGGAAAGGACACGGGAGCCGCAGTTGTAGTTGGTCACGCAGGGCTGAGCTGGCCTTCCAGAGCCTCACAAGGACAGGGTCCCTCCTCACTGGGAGAGGACATGTCAGAGCAGCCCCCTCTGGTCACACACACCTAGGCAGGAGGGAGGTCACCAGCCCAGAGGGTGGCTGTTCCCACACCTGAGGAGCTTTCCTCAGCACTTGGGCTGGAGGGATGAGCTGGAGCCCAGTCAGCTGCAGCCACCTCCTAACAAACACACGGTGCTGCCTGCCTCCCCCGGGGTGATTTTGCTCCTCTCTGCTTCCTCTTAATCTGAAGATGCTGTTGCAAACCCCAGTGTTTTTACTCCAGGTGCACATGCTATCTAAAGTCAGACCAGCCAGGTTCAAATCCACCAGTCTTACCTGTAGCTTCTGGTTGCAGTACTCATTAGCCCACTGACAGTGTAAGGATGAGCAGGACCACTCCTCCTCTTCCTGGGGGGGCACATCTGCAGAGACAGAAACTCATCCCTCCCTGGGCATAGGTAGGATGGTAGGATAACAGCAGGGACTTCTCTGTAAAGATAAGGAGATAAAAAGCAAGGAAAATAAAATTAAGGGGAAAATGTCCTGGTCCTGGCAGTGAAACCCACTAGGAATGACCATTATTTAGAGCTTTCAAAGATGGCACTGAGGAAAAAGGCCTCAGGGAGTATTTCTGAGCAGATGTAAATAGGTACCGCAAGGCTTGGGGAACCACAGTTTTGCTCTTAGCTCTGACACTGGCTCACAGCAGAACTTCACCACAGACTGAATTCAGCACACACCCAGATGCTGTTCCTATACCTTCCACAACCTACATATAGAAGTCTCCTGCCAAATTTAGCCCAGCTAGTCAGGCTCTCACTTAGAGGTAACGTAAGCATCATGAATTCTCAGCCAAGGAGAATGATAATTCCCCAAAGACTTCTCAGAATAGGGGCAGGCTCACAATTCACTTGACAGCAACTACCAGGGGTGGTCAGCTGCCCTTCAGAGCTTCCGTATGAAAAGGAGACACAGGAATGAAGCAGCTCATGTCTGTGGAGTGAATGGCTCATCCCATCTTGGGCTGACCCAGGTGCTGGTGTGTCAGGCTCTGCTCTGGCCAGGACCTATCAGGAACATCTCCAACACACACCTCTGACCCTCTGATGCAACAGGGTTCCGGAGCATCGACTAACTGAGCAGTCTCACAGTCAGTATCTGAATTCTTTTCCTGTAAGATAGTCAGGAGGGAGTGAATATATTAAGCTGGAAATGACATTTTTCAGTGCAGTTTTGTTTTGAGTTAAGGGTGGGGGGAGAAGAGAAAAAAAGGTGAGTTTTTTTCATTTCTGATAACTTCTTTTTTCCCTCCCCAGCAGAAAAAATTCCTTACCAGTCTGTCACAGGCCCCAGGGAGGTGAACTGCGTGATCTAATTGGGCATTATCTCAGTCTTCTCCAATTTCTCTCTTGTCACACAGTCTGCTTTTTGACCTATGCCAAGAGAAACAACGTTGGCATGCGTCCTTTTTGGCTTTGACAGAGCCTGCTCCTGCTCAGCTCTCTTCCACAAATTCTTTCTAGTTATGCCATCTCATCCATTCGCTTTGCACTTGCACATTTAACACTAATTACAACACATGAGATTAGAAATCAGACTCACCTTTTTCCACCTAGTGCTGTTTGTTTCTTGTTCTTTGTACTCCCTTCAGTAGGACCAGTGAAACTCAACTACTCCTGATCGCTTTCTGTTAATGATCAGGTGCTTTTTTTTATTCTTTTCTGCTGAACCCAACCATCTGCAGAGAACTACTTACCTCAAGAACTTGGTCTCTTTCTCTGCTCACTGTTTGTCTGCCATCAGCTGATAATTCCTCCCCATATGTTTTTTGAAATTATTTTCTAAAGAAAGGATTCTTTTAAAAAATTCAAACTATCTTGGTCAACTTTGACTGCATGGAGTGGCCACGCACTCCATTTCTTACCTGTCAGTCTTCAGTCACTTTTAAAGTCAAGCCTTGAGTGACAATTCTGGAATTTTTACAACAAAATCATTTTCAATTAGCTCCTACTAAATTTTATTTAAAAGTGCCTTGTTTCACAAATACTCTGCATAGTAAGTCTGTCTCCTAGAACACCATCAGAAAATACACATCTGAAAGAGAAATCCCTAGGAAACTTAAGGTTTTTGTTGGATATTAATGGAAAATGCTTCTGTGTGATGACTGAAATCATTATAGGCTGAGTTCAGCAAGGCTGCAGCAAATGCAGACCTGGTCCTTTGACATCCCACAGAATGCTGAGAGCCCTAGACTTGATCCAGCAAAATATTTAACCACTGCAGCAGCTTAAGAAATTAAGTGCATGGTTAACTAGCTAGCTAGATCAGAGCCAAAACATTTGGCATCTCACAGGATTGCTCCATAAAAAGGCTTTTCATTTTAAAAGTCAATTTTTCATAAAAAATAGTACCAACTTCCTTTTCAGATGCAATTTCAGTTATCTAACTTAGTATCAATCCTTTAACCCTTCTCTCTGCAGGCAGTTATTTAGAGGAAATGTTCTTATATATTGTCACTCAGTTACACCATGAAGCTCATTTCTTGCCAAGTATCAGCCTAGGAAGCCCCTCCATGGTTGTGACCAGTCTCAGCATGTCCCAGCACAGAAGGTGAGGTGGTCTGAAGAACATAAATATGCAAGGACTAACATGGAAGGGGTATGTTCCAAAGCAGTGCCTGTAGCAGGACATCCCAGATGTGGAGCTCAGATACTCACGTATAAGCCAGTCTTACTCTCTCTGTCAAGCAATTACTTGTCAGCACAGGAGACTGTGAGATAGAGACAGAGCCCTCTGTGCTAGCTACCAGCATGAACACCAAGTTACTGTCCCACAGACCATCTGTTGAAATAACCACAGCAAAGACCCAGAGGAGAAACTGAGCCTTTCCAGTGGAGAGAGTGAAGAGCTTTACCATCCCTTTGTCCTGGAGCTACTGATGGAGAAGTCTCCAGGACATTGACAAGATCTCTTCCTTCCCACTTACAATACCACCTCACGGGTTTAATAATGCTCATTACTATGTCCCACCACCTTTTCCTACCAGTCTGAGGAGACTGTGTGCAGCCACTGGGGACACTGGGAACCCGTGAGGACAGGGAGGTTATACCAGTGCTTCCCAAAAGCGATGGGTCGGGAGGAAGTTAAGTCAAGCCAGAAGGCCTTTTATTGAATTCTCCCTCTCTTGGGGCCATAAATAGCTCTTTCCTCTGTGATCCTCAGCCTCCCGCAGGCCTCCTCCACCTCCACCCCCCCATCAGCACCCCCAGCACAGGCTGCTCCTTGCCCTCTGCAGATCATTGTCTCCCTGCTAATTGCCCTGTCCAGGAGGAACAGGTCAGCAGCTTCAGGTGAGAGCCAGAGAGAGCAGTTAATAAGTAAATGATAAAAAAAAAATGTTACAGGATGAACTTGTTTCTTGCCAGGACTTGCCTTGCAGTTTGGCAACCACAACTGTCCTGCTGCAAAAGGTCTCAAGCTCTTTTTCTTCTCTTGATTCAAAATTTTGATGGTAACATAAAGCTTGAACTTGGGCCCCAACTCCAAGAAGTGGTTGTGTGGGTCTTGCCAGCTCAGAGCCTGCTCTGGTAGCCACACTGTGGCCCTGTCTGTGTTACTAAGCAAAACAAAGCCTGGAAGTAGTGCTCCCCCAGATCGTCCATACCATTTAATAACCTGCAGGTTCCCAGGCTGGGAAATGGTTCAGTCTCTCAGGCAGTGCCTGGCCACGATATGTGCCTCCAACCAAACCTCCAGCACCCTGCCAGCATGTCCCTGCACCTCAGGGACACATCATGCTCTGGAGGGGACCTGTCCTGCAGGGTGTAGGGGAGGTGTGTCACTGCCCTGTGGTGGCCTCGTTCAGCACGAGACCAGTGCCAGGCAGGAGCTGCAGAACCAGCAGTCACAGCCATCTGCTGCTGCCCCTAAGTGCTATGAAACACACTGAGCTCACAGGAAATCTCATCTCAAACCCAAGCACAACATGAAAAAGAGACAACGCATTTGACCCTCTCCCTGGCCAGCAGCCCCATCCCAGAGGAGACGTTGCAGGAAGAAACCTCAGAGCAGACTCATTCCCAGCCCCAGGATCAAGCAGCAGCCCCATATTTCCCATGAAAACAACATCCTGGTCCCCTGTGCCACCTTCCTCACCAGGGATGGCATGGTGCTGGTCCTGCCCCTCTCTGGGGCACAGTCTCTCCTGCTGCTGCCCCTTCCCAGGAGGAGGTGCTGCAGGGTGGTGGCCAGACTCCTCCACTCCTTGCCTTTGTGAGCCTAACCCTGTGGGGTCTTGTATTCCTTTGAAACCCGAGTTGTGTTGATGGATATATTTGCTGGGTGCCTCCCGTCTCTCCTGGGCTCAGGCTGCCCTGTCTGGAGGTTCTGTGAGGGAGAAGGGTCTGGAGTTTAAGAGCGTTATTGTTACCGGAGGAAGGAATTTTTGGTCCTATAAATCAGAGGCAGGCAGCAGTAAGGCCAGCATACTTGGGCTGTGTGAACAAACTTCATTTCCTGGGAGACTGGCCTTCAATCACCCTCTGTCATACTCCACTGATCAGAGGTGGACATGAGAGGAGTTCATTAAGGTGGAAGAAAAATAATATAATAGGTCCTCCCCATACATGCACTATTCCCGACCCCTGGGGGTGGCAAGACACCCCTTCCTTGTGCTGAGATCCAAAACACACACACACACACACACAGAGTCACTCACCCTGAATATGCTGGTATTCCTCTGCCTAAGCAAATTTCCTTCTAAAAATGGACACCTCAAACATAGCCCGAGGTTTTTTCTGGCTACTTTTCAGATGAACTCAGCTCCACTGTCTGTTGACTTGCTTTGTAATTCTTGGCTGCACTCTGCCGGAGAGGAATCAGGCCCAGCACTTGGTGCAAAAGGATTCAACAATTTTCCAAGCAAAACAGAAAGCTCAATGCCCTCCTTGTTGATTTTTTCTCCTGGCATTCTGATTGGATTTTTTTTTTCTTTAGGGGGGGATAATCTCTACTGTTTCTCTTTGCCACCTGCCAGCACTGAGTCTGAAAGTGATTGAAATTAGGAAAAGGGGCAAGAATGATAAGTAGGCAGAAATTAAAACATTAAATACAGTTAATGAAAAGAGAAAATATTTTGAGTAAAGGATATGAAAAAAAAAATTCCAAAGGGGACAATTGTTTACAGAGAGTTCTGTGTTTTCAAGAACAAATAATGAACTGACTTGCTACATACAAACACAGAAAAGAGCTCTGAGGCCCAAAAGACTGAGCTGGTGTCTGCCATGGACAGGTGATACCAGGTGGAATGAAAGTTCTGAAGACTTTCTGAGCTTGGTTGGGCTGGTGGCACCCATCTGTATGCTTTTCACAGAAAGCATAAATGAAAGAAAGACATAATTGTTTTGAACACTTTGAAACCACTTTTCTTAGCAGTTCTCATTTTTATAAAACACAAACCAGAGGGTTTGGGCTCACAGGACTCTGGTAACTGATACAAGACAAATTACATTATTTTCAAGGTGCTGCCAGAGCCCAGCTTGAGGCTGGTGGACAGCTGGTGCTGTCCCACTCTTGCATGGTAAACAGAGGTACCCATGGTTTAGTGAGCTCCTTGCAGGCAGTGTGAATCAATGCCTTGTTATGCTGCTTGGACTCAGCTCCTGAAGAAATTCATGGTTCTGGCCAGGCAGACAAAGGAGCACAGGCACTGCCACCCTTGGATTCAGTGTCTTGGACTCTCAATCTGTGATGTCCAGAAGCACCACAAGCACCCAGGAGGAATCAGAAGAATTTTGCCTGAACTGACCATGAGAACAGAGAAGCCTTGAGGAGAGCCCACTGTGGAGCAGCAATGCTTTTTCATATGGCAGCACCTTACCTTTGCAGAGTTGTGCTGCTGGTGTCTGTGCACATCCCAGCAGTGGTGGCTACCTGCAGCAGAAACATTCCTTCAGCCTCCAGAGGTCAGGGAAAGCCAGAGGGTTTACTTGCAGGAACACTTGCTGCACAGCAAACACAGAACTGTCTGGTACCAGTGTCTTCTCTAGAGAGCTGGATCAGACATCTCAGTGGCACTTGATGAATAGTCAGTGAAGGATTTCACAGGACTCCTAGATGAAAGAGATTGTTGGAAAACAGGACTATGGAGTGACTTTTCCACCCTGGCTGTTCATCACCAGACAGGCTGTTTGCAAATCTGCCTTTTTATTTACTGTGTGAAATCTTTCTGAACTGACTTTTAAACCAAAATCAAAAAGAACAGCTGTGCTGCTGTTAATGCAGACACATCTCTGTTGGCATCAGTGCTGTTTAGCATATCTGCATTAACAAAAAGTTCACTGAGTTTGTTGAGAAGTGTCAGAGAGCAAGGAAGAACTAGTTCCAAGCTCTGCTGGACTGAAAAGCAAAGGCAATAGGAAAAAAAAAATGAAAAAAACAAGCTAAAAAGCTAAGGCCATTGCTGCAGCAGAGGGGAGAGAACAGCGTGCAATGCTGGAGATGCACTGGGGCACGCAAAGGGACTATGGCCAGAGATATCCAAGGATGCTGTCAGAAGAAAGAAAGTGCATGATTGAGGTGTACCCCACACCCAAACACAGCTATATGCCCCAGCCCACTCCCACTACATCAGGGCTCTGTTTGGGTCATTAGTGCTTGTTTTAATTTATTTAGCCAATTTTATCGCTGGAAACACATGGTGATTTACAACCTTTCCTGAGTGCACAGATTAATAAGCCTTCTCCTCACTTCCCCTAGAGACAATTAGCACACAGCCATGATGGGAAATGACTATGAGGAACATGCAGGCAATATGCTGAGAGAGCTAGACATCAGGCTGAAATCTGCCTACAGACAAGGTCACTTGAAAGCCACCACCCATGCCCAAATCCTCACCTGGAGAGAAAAGCCACCTCCCCTACTGGGCAAACATGCAACAAAATGGATGCTGCAGGGGCACATCTGCCTGCAGGGCACAGAGTTTGGACACAGAGTCCTTTGGGGAGCTGGCATCTACTGCCCAGTGCATGGTATGGGGGTGCTAAACCCCTGCTCATGGAGGTGGGTTTCAGGTTTGGCAGAGATTACTCTGGGCACCCAAGACACGTAATCTGCCATCCCTCTGGCACTTCCAGGCAGCTCCCTCCTTGCAAGGGCTCTTAAAAACATGGATTTTAAAACAAGCGCCAAGTATTCAAATTCACTCTTTCAAAATCTAAAGGAAGAGAGATAGCAAAAATGTGGTAATTTTCTCGCATTTCCACTTGGGTTTTTTTTTTTCAGCTTACTGAAACTTTTTTTTTCCAGTTCTGAGAAGTCAAAAATACTTTTGCTCTTCAAAACAGAATAAGATCCGGATTTTTAGAGAGAAAATGTTACAAAAATTTTAGTAAACTTGTGGTCCTTTTTATCTCCACTGGTAATTTTTAAAGTATCCTTACCAGGGTTATTCCCATGAAGGTGAATGTGGCAAACCCTACTTCATAAGCAGAAAAACTGTCTCACATGCAGATGAATCCAAGCACTGGGCTCCTGCTACTCTGGGGCATCTTGGCTTTACTGCAGTCCCCTAAACAGTCTGCCCTCATCTCCTTGTGAAGTTGGGGCTGTAAAGGTGCTGCTAGTAATCAACTCAACTCCCACTCCTCTGCTGACCCACACTCATCATCTTCACCAAGGAGGCACATGGGAACCTGGGAGACCTTTCAGTTGCCCTGAAATCCCATGTAGGTGTTGCAGAGCTGTGAACACAGGAGTCACCAGCAGTGAGAGGGGAGTGTGCCTGTTATAGTGACCCCACAAAGCCCTCAGCTGCTGTCATGTTTGCCTCATTGCCCTCCCACAACTGAGCTCAGGCCACCCAGAGCTGCTTCCAGCCCTGGTCTCCACAGATCCCCTTCTCCCTTCCCATGGCAGCAACAAGGTTTGGGGTGGCAGCAGACTACAGGGTGTTTCTGCAGCAGAGGAGGGGTGACAGAGGCTGAGGGGAGCAGCTTTTCAGGTCTGCCTTTCCCTTCTCTCTGAACCCATCCCCGCTGATGGACACGAGTAGGTGGGAGGCTGGCTCACTCTGCAGAGCCTTTGACACAAAGGGAGTTTTCACCACACCTCTCCATCAATCAAAACTTAAACTTATTTCTGCTTATATGCTACTTCTTGAGTAGAGAAAATAAAAACCGGGTTTAGGAGAGTGCAAATATTTAACAATAAAAAAACCACATTAATTTACCCTTTTTCATTTCTACAGAAGGAACCTTAATGGAGTCACATGACTCTTATTCTAAGTGATAAACCACAGGTCATAAAGCACCACTTTATCACTCTGCACAAGCAGTATAAATAACAGCTATTACCCAACCTCACTCCATCTGATAAGCTCAGAGATTTTCTAATATACATTTCTGATTTTTTAAATAATATTCATGATCATTTCCTCTTGAGCGTTATGAGTCTCTGGCTATGTGGCCCTTGAAACCAGGGCCCAGGAGCCCTTGTACCATCTCCCTGATTTATGGCCACGTTGGTCGGGACTGACGCCCTAATGAAATCTGTGACACTGCATTAATGGGGCTGTTTGTTACCACCGGGGTTCAGCGGCGGGGCTGCAGCCCGAGCTGTGCTCAGGAAGGCACACGCAGAGCCTGAAACACCCACGGGGTGTTCCTGCACACACCCCAGTGAGCTCCCAGAGAGCTTTCCAGGGCTGGTGTCCCTCTGCCTCCAGACCAAATCCAGTGGCACTTTGGAGGACTTCTCCTTCCCTCAGCTCAGAAAAACTGAGCCGGCACGCACGCGGCAAAGATCTCACCCACCCACCCACACACCCACCCACCCAGCACACAATAAAACACAGCTGCAAGGCAGGTATTTCCATACCAATATGTCCTGCACAGAGACACAGTGCCACAAAGCCAATCTCAAAGCTACCCTGGTAAGCAGAGAGAGCTCCAGCCCTCTGCCAGCAAGACGGGTTGGTATGTCTCCCTGGGCTAAGCAATCGCCCAGAATATTTTAACATCTGTACCTGCTTGGTTATCTGGACCTGTTGGACACTGGATGGAGCTGTTAGTCCCATACTTTGCAGTCAGAACATGCTTTCTCTTGTCTGTTTCATTTTTCCTTTTCCTGAAGCAGTGCAGGAAATCAAATGCAAAAAATCACGTTCATGCAATGCAGACTCCAGTGCAACAGGAAATAAAAAAAATGCTCAAAGTGAATATTTAGCCTTCATTCTACCTAGGATAAAATACCTCACACCTTAAGCTGCTGTAATCATATATTACCTGCCAAGTAATGCAACACAGCAGACAATTTTTTCCTTCTAGGTGCACAGGAAGAAGAATCTTAATTTGTTTGCTTAATTTTACAACTTTTGATGCAGGCCTATTCACTGATCCCAAAGCCTTCTTCACACATTTTTATGTGAAAAGTGGCAGTACTGAGGAGCATCTTGTTGTGCCTATAGAATTCTGTGCCTTTTTTTTCCAGAATGCTTTGGCAATATTTTCAGTAGTCAAAATGGCTTACCAAGAAATCAGGGTTTTGACCAGTTCACATCTGCTGGAATTACTAAATAATTACAAATAATAAACCATTGAGCTTAAAAATGACGATTTAAAATCAGTAATATTGATATGCTTGAGTTTCATTTATCCTGGAAAGGAAACGGATTTGACAAGCCCATAATTTTCTGATAAAATGAGTGTGGTATTTTTCTATCACGTCTCTTTAATTCCAGCATCATAAAAACATGGTATATCTTTCTTGATAGGCTTTAGCTGGTGAATTCTCTTCTCTACAGCATATATATGTTAATGATTTTCTCAACACTAACATACAATATGTTTAACCAGATGATTTTTCCTTTCACTCAGAGTTACTTCTCTGAGCAGTAATTTAGTGGGCAGTTCTCAAATGACAACTCTGAGAAATACACACAACATGTCTTGTTCAGAGCTTATTTTAATGATGTCTTGCCTGGCCATGTTTCTTTTTTGTAGAATTGTAAATAATTCCTACTCCTGTGATCTGTAGCTGGAGGGACACAAGGGTGGAGGAGACCAACTGTGTGGTCAAAGTCCAGGGCATTTGCCATCACAGGTGACTTTGCAGCAGGTGTTTAGTGCAAAAGAAACAGTATTCTTCCCTAGATCACAAACCACAGATTTCCCAAAATCCTGAACCAAACCTACTTGTGATCAAAAGAAAAAAAAAAACAAAAAAACCCAAACCTCTCAAAAAAAAAAAAAAATTTAAAAAAATCCCAAGTAATAGCACATCACAGAAAAAAGCAGGAGATATCTGGAGCCAGAGCATCACCCACTGCTGGTAGCTGCATGGGCAAGGAAGTGTGGCAAGTGAATAGTCACAGCTGATCTCAGCGCATTGCAAATGTAACTCTAGTCAGGCAGTAGATGTGCTCTCTTTAATGATATTACTGAACAGATTACATAAATGAGCGAGAATTTATGTACAGAATTTGCATGTGTTTGCAACTGATCTGAAACTTATAAATACGTTTCTGTATTTACACGCACAAGTAAATTAATATTGATTTCTAACCAACAGCACCACCAAAAAATGGCATTCAAGTGCATGTTTCCAGGTGCAAAGTATTTAGCTGGAGAGCAGAGCAAGAGAATTTGCAATGAGAGCAGTGAAACTGCGGGTGCAGTTCTGGAAAGGGTAATTTGCATTGTTAGTGTTGGCAGCAGTGCTTGGGGTTGCAGGCACCCTGGGTCCCTCCTGTGCATTGCAGAACAGCTTCTCCCCAGCACCCACTGGAGAGACCATTGCCTTGGCAGCAGAGCAGGTCTGATTCCCCAGTGAGTGCTCATTTCCTCTCCAAGGAGCTTTATGATGGGTGCACAGCTCAGCTAAATGGGTAGGCCATTAATGCCACTGACACTGGCTAGCTCAGGGACATTGTGGCTACCACCAGTACCATGCCTGCTCCTGCACAGCTTCATTTTCAAACTCCTGTACCTCATTACCTCCCCGGATCACTGCCATCCACTCAGTGCCCCTGGTCCCCACCCCTGTGCTGGGGCTTCCCAGACCCAACACACTCCAAAGAGGACACTCTCCCCCATTGCCCACCCTTTCCCTCACCTTCCCACACACCCCCTTACCTGTCCCAGGGTCAGCCACAGGTGCTGGGCTCTGAGGGCACCATCCTTCAATCCCTCACCATCCTCCTGCTGCAGTGAGCATTTCAGGACAGGGCTGGACAGGGCAGAGAGAAGAGGAGGTGTCAGGGCTCTGAGTTTCAAGCCTAAATCCCTCTCCTGTTCACTGGAAAAGACAATTACTTCACCAAAGCTTTGGTTTTTAACCAAGGTTTTACAGTCACATCTCTCTGGATTTCCTATTTTTTTCTTTTTTTTTTTTTCCCTCCTTTTTTCCCTGACACTCCTCCTGATATTTGGTGCATTTTTTTCTTGGGTACACTTTGTTGTTTTTGGGTTATTTTGTTGTTATTGTTGCTGGCAGCCACTGGAGAGTTCCCCTTCCTCTGGTTAATGGCCCATTAACCATCTCTCTCCAAGCAGGAGTAGGGCTTGGGAATTGCTGAGTTCTGGAAAATCCTCACCATCAAGGAACCTGCCACCAGTAACAAAATCCTCCTCTGAGAGGGGGCTCTGTGAAATGGGGCAGCAAGAGGGGACAATTCCTGGTGGGAGGGATGGGGACAGAGCCCATAGGAGCAAGGGGCAGAGGCATTGCTCTTTCTTGCAAAAAGTCCCTGGCTGTGGGCAAGAGGGGGGAGAGGAGCCAGGAGCCGGATTGTTAAAGGATTCAATGAGCTGTGCCGAATGTATTCGAAAGGTGCTTAAGACAGCCAAAGCTCCTCACCAAACACACATCGCTGGGAGACAGACAGCTCAGCGTGTGCCCCCGCAGCAGCCCCGCTCCCCCCGCACAACCAGGGGACACGTGGCGTGGCCAGGGCAGCAGAGCACCCACACAGACACACACACCAGCACCCCTGACTACCCCAAACCCTCCCTGGTATCTGCAGTGTGGCCCCCCAGGATCCCCACACCAGAGGCCCAGCTCAGAGCCTTCCCCTCCCTCCCCATCTCCCTCCTCCCAGCTGCACCGTGACCCTTCCTATTGTCTCATTGACTCTGGCGAGGCCAGAGAGGAGATGCAGGGTTTTCCACAAACCTGGAAAAGGGGACGAGGAAGCAAGTCCTGGGATCAGCAGGACTGGTGAAACCTGGCTTGTGATAGCAGTGGACAGCCTCTCCTCCCTTGGTCCTGAAGGACCTGCAGCCAACATGCTGTCACTGGCTCCAGGCCTTCACCTGGTGGCCATGGAACTGCTGTCCGGCCTGCAGGGACAAGCTGGGCAGTCCCATTGGCACTAATGGGAACCTCCCTCGTTTACCCCATCATTAATTCTGACACATTTCCCAGGCACAGAACAGCACGGTGGGCTCTGTTCTTGTGTCAAGTGACACAGACAGGGGGATTTAACATTGTGGTGAGGAAGGGGACAAATGACAGCCAGTGCAATGGCTCAGGCTGGGTTACCTGAGCTTAAACTGACACAGAGGGGAGGGTTTCATTTTCATCAGTGTCAGAATGTGTCTTCACCTGCAGGGCACAGCACAGATCAGGCTCCTGACCACCAGCAATCAGCTCGCCACAGTTCCACCAAGTAGCTCCCCTCAGCTAAGCTGCAGAAATCACTTTTCTTGGGGATTTTGTGGCCCAGCTCCCCTGCAAAGATGAACTGCCCTCACCCACCAGGGCTGACAGGTGGCAGGGGACACACAGAGTCACCCAGGTTCCCTAAATTTAAATCGAGTGTGCAGGGATCAGGTTATCAGGTGGAAAGCATCCCAGGCCCACACAGGCCTCCTTGGCAGCTTCTGTAAGGCCTACCTGAGACCCAGGGAGGGTGGCAGAGCAGAAAAGAGACAGTCCCTGACAAGATTTTGCCTCAGAGAAAGCCCTGAAAAAAACGTTCCGCTGGAGGCCTAGTGAGAAGGATGGCTGCAGGGCCACCCGCACTGCCCTCTGGTCCTTCCCAAGCACTGAATTCATCTGGACATAGCTCTGGGGAAAGTGAAAAAAAACACACATGTGGAGACAGCAACCAGCCCCACCAGCCACCGGCACTGTTTGACATTAAAAAGTGCTGACAGGAGAGAGGGAGGAACGGGATGGACGAAGGGCCACTTTCATCTCATGACAGTCTCCTGCCAGCCCCAGCCGCTGCGTCTCCCTCTGCCCCCCCCCTCCTGGCCCCTTGCTTTCCTAGGCATTTATTAAATAGGGTCACAGCCCGCATTAGAGTCCCTCCCACGGCCCTGGCAAAACGAAAACACTCACCCATCCCCATGACCCCCGTGCTCCCAGATCTCCTGCTCCTTTGCCACTTCCCCCCAGCTCCAGAACCCAGATCTCCACCCCACTGCAGCCTTGAAGTTTCACAGCCAAACATCAAGGCAAAGGGCTCCAAGGGAGGGGGAACCATTATTTTGTTTCCTCTTACATTAATTATCTCATTTAGTTGAAAGAAAAGTCCAAAAATGGAGCTTTCCCCTGGCAATTTATGATGGCGGAGCTGTAATTTATGGCTTGATGCAACTTTATTTTGCTCCTTCCTAAGGCACAAAGGCACAGAGATCCACATACACACACTTCATGAGACACTAGCCCGAATTTATCACACTAAGTACCTGCCTGCTAAAAGTAAAGGATTGACCATAATTTACAAGGCAGGTTGGGGAGGGGTTCACATGTGGGGGAAAACATTTAGAAGAGTTAATGTTTGAAAGCTGGTCTTTGAAGGCAGGAGGCTCCTCTGGACAGAAAGAGAAAACCTTACTAATTAAAACTGATGTATCAGTTTCAGGAGAAGAATGTGCTGGTTATGAAACTGTGCGTGGGCAAAACCAGGAGGCAGGCAGATTAGCCAGGGCGGCTGAGACACCCTCTGGGGACAGGGTCCCAGTCTGATGGTGGCATCAGAACATCAGGGGCTGAGACCCTGCTTGCTGAGGCAGTAACCAAACTTCTGTCTGAGGCAGGACACACAGCTTGGGCGCAGGAGCAAATGTGGGTCATCAGAACGGGTTTGAATCATGGCCATGGCATGCCAGCAATGTGGCTGGAGAAGGGAGGGGACCCCATGCTGCAGATGTGGGATAGCTGCTTCAGGAAGGAACCAGGGACTGTGCATGGCCAAAGGAGAGGATTTGTCTGCCCCAGAATGCTGACTAACAAAAGGGAGAGAGCAGAGGGCACAGAGAGGGGCCACAAGCCAGCTGCAGAGCCAGTTACTGCAGGCATTGGGCATCACAGCTCCTTAAGCAAGGCAAGGGCACTTGTTTAGGCTCTGCAGGGCGCTGGAGGCTTTCCTTGGCCATCACAAGTCATACAAAAGAGGGTGTGGGGCACACTGTCTATAGGATGCCAACATATGCAAATTGAGGTGCCCACCTCTGAATGAAGACTTACCTCTCCCAGATCCCACTGTTCAGGCTCTTCCACATCCAGGGAAGATGGAAAGGGGAGATCAGAGGGGAACACCCCAGCTTCATCTCTGCATTTTCCGGCATAGCTTCTTGAAGGGTTCTCTTCCCATCTAGGGAACCTCTGTAACTGATGTCCAAGGAACAGGTCCCTCCACACACTGCACCCACGAAGATGAAGGCAGTGAAGTCTGAGGAATTAAGTATGCTGAAATGAGAAACATGGGTAAAGCATCCCAACTGCTCGTTGCTTTCCATCTGCCCACCTGAGCTCACCAAACTTAACAAGGCACCTCTACCTGATACCTGGGAATGTGAGCCATAGGACTCATCCAGTGACCTGGACCTGGGTCTCACAGTGAGCAAAGACCATTAAATCTGCAGTGGCATGCCAGGTGAGCCCACTGCAGCCAGACAGGTCTTGGGGGACCTGCACTCGATATGGTCAGACACTGATCTCAACCCCTATTAGACCCACTGTGTTTCTACAGGGCTGAAAACAGCTTCCTCCATATCACAGGATCCTCACAACCCCAAAATCCTTAAGCCCATCAGCACAGGAGTTAAATACAGATATGGAGGAAGGGGGCAAGAAATGACCTTTTGTAAAAATAATAAATAATTTAAAATTAAAAAAAAAAAAAAGGAATCATAGAAATTATTTGAGAAATGCTGATTACCCAAATGCAAATTCATGGTCAGAGTGTGCCTTTGAAGCAAGGGGGTCTGCATCACCCAAAGTACACCAGACAATAGCCCCTGCTTGGCAACCCACCCTGCAAATTTCTAGAGAAAACCAACAACCCCCCTGCCCCAGAAGGTGATCTGTGTGTAACCACAGCACACCCACTCCCTTTGGCAGGGAAGGTGTTATTTCTCTTACTGCTTTCTCTGTAGACACCAGCTCATTCACAAACCTTACAGCAACACACGGCCGTGGCATTAAACAGGTGAAGAGAATAAGGGGGTTTTTTCCTTATTGATTTAGGGATGGTTCCATTTGTAAGCAAAAGGGCAGCTGTCAATAGGCTGCGTGATCTAAGGCACCAATCCAGGGAAATCTGAAACACGTGAGTGCTCGGAAGCAGGCATGGGATTCGGGGCTGTTGAACTGGGGCCAGCAGCCTAAACCAGCCTTTATTTCATGTTGCATCATAACTCTGCTGCACAAACGAGAGTGAAGTACTGTTAAATGGGAGGATGAGGGGGAAGAAGAAGAAGAAAACATGTCTATTCCTTGTCCAATAACATTAGCAGTATATTTATAAAAACAAAACAAGACTAATCTTCATTCTCCTGGGCTTCTCGGGGAGCCCTGTCTACCTTGTCTGTTTTGTTTAGATTGCACACTCTTCACAACAGAGATTATCTGTATTTTGTGTCTTGTAAAGCACTAGACGCTTGTATATAATAGTAATAATCTGTAAAACACACAAATAAAAGGATTAGAGCGAGCAACTGATGTTACAGAATTGTTTCTGCCTGAAAAGAGCATCAAAAACTCCAGTTAAAAATAGCTGTGTTTGGTAATAAAATGTGTGCGTGTGTGATTGTGCATTCGTATGCAGACATACAAATAGGTGCACGAGGAGGGAAGGAGTCCATCAAACCTGTAAGGACGTGTCACCTCGGCATCATGCAAAGTACCACGGGCACAACCACAGCCTGCCGACACTCAGAGGGACTCAGTGGGAGCGTGCAGGATATTAGGAGTGACAAGCCATCAGGAGTGCACCCTCAGAGCAGTAGGGAAGGGAAACTGAAGCAGGATGTCAGCTCGAATTGTCCTTATCCCTGCACTCGGGAAACGGCGCCGGGCAACGCAAAGCTGTGGCAGGAAGAAAGGAGGTCGGGACATCTGGGGACTAATCCCCCATCCCCCAGGGATGCTGCACCCATTACTGCTTTTTTTGTCATCCTGACTATTTTTCCCCTGCTCCTGAGGTGCCCAGGGTGGAGGTGGGAGGGGGCAGATGCAGCCCCACAGGCAGGGAAGGGTGTGGGGAGGACCAGGGCAGCACCGGGATGGAGGGGAGGGAGGGGAAGGCCGATAATCCCCTTGGTAAATCCACGCCTGAACTATAAAAGGATAATCCGTGTGCAACCCTGGCCCCACTTATAGGATTTAGCTCTTAGCATGGAATACTAATATTTGGCTGTTTGTTTACCCCTGTGAACTAATTTGGCAGATTCTTACGATTCTCACAGGGAGAATTTATTTCGATTTTGATATTACTCAAAGCCTTGGGTCCTGGAGTCATAGGATTATATGCAAAGCTCTGAGCAGACTTTATAAATCCTTTTCCTTAAGAAATAACTGTTTGTTGTGGATGCAGCAAAAAGCTTGAAAGCTGGCCTGCTGTTCCACAGTACAATGACATCTGAAAAGAAGCCATTTGCTAATTCCTTTCCTCTTTTTTTTTTTTTTTTTTTAACCATAGTGATTTTTTTAAGCCAGTTTTGCAACTGTGAAAAGTAAATGGGGATCAAGCCCACGATTTTTGAAGAGTCAGCACAGTCAAGCCAGACTCTTGGTGAGCTTCAGTGCCCGGTTGCCTGCTCCTACCCCAGTGGCATTGCCTTGCCAGAGCAGTGTCACAAGCAGAAACAAGTTCCTTCCAGCTAAAATAATTTGTGGACTTTTGCAGAAGAAGAGGGCATGGGAAGAGGAAGGGTGTGTGTTAGGATGAGGAATTCAGCCTTCAATTAAAAAGTAACTTTCTAACTTTGGACATTGCAGAGGACGGCTTGAAAATGTGATGCATGCACCCCCTTAAAGCTGAAAGCCAGTACAGGAATCCCAGCTATGTTATTTTTATAATCTTGCTGTTTTGAGTGCTTGCTCTTTGTTTTTTGAACAGTGAAGTTTGTTAATTCTAGGGAAGAGGTGTCCTTTTGTAAAATGAAAAAACCTTTTCTTTGCAAAGTATTAAAAAATGGCAGGAAAAAGACAGATTTTTCTAAATGTATTTGTGGTTGTCCCTCTCCCAGTGTCCTGAAAGAAATTAAAGATTGCAAATTTGACCACAATTTGGAGCAGAACAAGCTGGGATATTTGCTGAAGATCTGACTCTCAATTTAGGAAAATATTTAATTTTAATTCTATGCCCAAGACCATTACGCCCAAGAAGATTTAAGCACACACCTTAAGTGGAATAACTACAGAATGGCTTCACCAAATCAGGGCCTTGAGGAAAAAGCCAGCAATAAAATAACAAAATTTATAATGATAAAAAATTCTCTCCCTTAGTAAAAATGAAAACAATTCCTAAAAAACCCCAACTTTCATAAATCAGACAAACAAGATAGGCAGATGAAAATCATATCAGGCAGCAGAAATGAGGCAAAAATTAAAATTGAATTATTCACACATTTTCAAACTTCACTACGGACTAAGAAGAGAAGTTGAAATCTTGGTGAATAAACCAGGACCACCACCAAAAATTGTTGTTTAAACCAAGCAGTTTGAGGTGGAAACACCAGGCAGAAGTCCTAGGAGTCCAATAGCAGAAAGTTTTCAGAGGATGCATGTGCAACATAGGTACCTGCTTTATTTTTCCTCCTCTTCAGATCCTGCTGTGACTGCCTTTTTCACAGGACTGCAGCTGCCCGTGCTGCCTCATCCCCACGGCCAAACAGGGAATAAATTCTTCTCAGTGCACACCGGCTCGCTCAGCACCAGCCAGGGGATGCTGGGGCACCCTGAGACCCCTCCTGCCATCCCCACACAGACCCTGGAAAATCTGAGAGGGCTTCCAGACACGGATCTGCAGTCATGTTTTACCCCTCACTCAAATCCCAACAGCCAGCTCCATCAATAGCTGTTAATAATTAATCTGAAATTGTACAGGGATTGGGAACATGTCTTTTAGATGAGTAGTATTTTCCAAAATTTGTTCTGCAGACAAGGGAAAGGGGAACAATGTATTCATACAGACAGCAGGGAGAGAGGGCTTGGCTGTCTGATTTTCCAGGGATTTGAACTTACTTCTGTTTCCTCCTCTTTTCTCTTCAGCTTTTTTCCTGGTGACAGGATTGAAGAGCCCAAAATGTTACCCAAAACTGTGGGAAAAACATACTACACCACGGATCTGAAGGGATCCATCTGTTTAGTTTATTAAAAAGATCAGGCAGTGAATTGCTTCCCGCACATAAATTCCTTCCCAGGGAATAAATACCAGGTACTAAAGAAACTCTTCAGCCTGCCAGAGAAAGCCCTAATGAGAGCCAATGGATAAATGCTGAAACCGGACAAGACCCAATTAAAAGCAGAGATCTGAACCTTTTTAATTTTGTTTTAGCTTTTCCAAGGAAGCCGGGGTGATTAACCAGCAGAGCAGGCTGTTACGGGAAGCGCTGGAGTCTCCCTTTCTCCACATCTTCAGCTCAAGACTCACATCCTTTCAGGAAGAAAGTTATTGCATTCAGTAAAGGGGTAGTGGGGACAACCCTCAGATTTTATTTAGTGCCACAAAACCATCTGAAAGTGCTTTGTGAGCGTAAGCTAAACAAACAACTCTGCATACCTCGGCTTATTTAAAAAAAAAAAAAAACCCAAAAAAAAAAGACCAAGGAAGAATAAAACCCCTCCACAACAGAACAATCATTTGTATTTGTATTACAGCATAAGTTAAAAAAAATAAAACAATAAAAAATAAAAAGAAGAAAATGTGAATGGTAAAAAATTTGTATCAGCAAGGAGGGATCTGAATCAAAACCGATGCCCGTCCCACGGACATGGGGAGGCTGGGGTCTGGGTGCCTCTGGGGCTCTCCCCAGTGCCGGGGCCTTGGGGAAGGAGCTGCTCAGGCTCCATGGAGAATCCTGCCTCCCTGGTTTCCAGCTGAGCAGCTTTCCACACTCAATGGCCGTCCCTGCTGCTTTCATGCAGGGATGTACTCTCGCTCAGAGGAGAGCGGTTCTGTTTAGATAGCCCCCAATCCTGGCTTTACCTCATCCCTTCCAGCAGAGTCACTGTAATTAAGATTTGTTAAGGTTTGGAAGAAATCTCATTAATCAGATAAGATCTGAACTTTATTTTCTTTTTAAAGACCCAATTTGATCTCTCTTGCTTGTGATAATTGCCCTCCTCTTCTAACATGGAAATTCATTTTCCAGGCACATAAAATACAATAGATTTCCATTGTCAACAGCAGCAACCCCAGGGGAGTTCAAAATATTCCTTCAAAGGCTGGAAAGAGTCTTGGGAACAAATCCAGATGCAGGCAGGGAGAGGGAGCACAAGATGGGGTGCTGTCAGAGAGAGTACAGTCCCAAAAAGGGGCAGGACCCCCTCTGAAGCCCTCAAAATGTGGGGCTGAGCTAGCAGGTCCAACCAAAGGGACCCAGAGCAGAAAGAGGAGAAAAGTTGCTGCCAGTCCTGGTCCCTGACCTGAGGGGGGGGGGAAAGCATCCTTCTCCCAAGTTTATCAGAAACCAGTACTTCAAAGAGCGATCAGAAAAGCTCCTGGACAGCTGACATTTCACATGAGGCAGCACCAGGATAAATGACACTGTGTGAAATATACTCCACCACATCAAATCCTATCCATCAGCAGGATTCCTGGTTTCTAAATGTCAGGTGTGGAACAGGAACTCCTCGGGAACATCTGAATCAGAGGGCAGCTCCTTTCCCCACTGCCTGCCCCCCAAGCCCACCCAGCCCCCAGTCTGTCTCCCCATGGACCCCCCAGCAGGGCCAGGCACAGGGACTGGGCAGGGAGATGCACAGGGACAAGGTGTGAGGCCACGGGCCCCAGGTGGGTGTTGGTGTAGCACCTCTCACACAGGGACTGCAGCCCCCGGGAGGGACAGGACATCCCCCTGCCCATCCTTCAGCCTCAAGCCATCATGTCAGCCCAGTGAGGCACCTTCCTGCTACCCTGCTCCCCCCAGCCTCTGCCCTGCTCCTGGCACCACCCCATCCCTGATTTCAACTTGGACCAGGAGAGCCCCAGCTGCACCAGGAGGCCAGTGGCTACCAGCATCCTTCACCCATCTGAGCTCAGGGGGAGAATAAGGCCACGGCATGGTCCCACAGTCCTCTCAGGTGCCACACAGACCCACGGTGGCAGCAGTCTCTGTCACAGCTCAGCCCAGCCACCTTCTGGAGATGCTGAAACTTCAGGGGAGCAGAGAGAGAAACCACTGCTGGGTGTGTTTTGTGGCCTCAGAACTGAGCTCTCAGGGTGTCTGGCTGTGGGTGACCAGGGTGGCTGATGCAGGAGGGTCCCCCACGCCTCTGGCCATGGGGAGGCAGAGAGTGGGCACACAGAGGTGCTAATAGAGACCTAGGGAGAGCATCCCAGCCCTGCCTGCCTCTCTCCCCCTCTTTGTAGAGAAAATCTGCAAACATATTAATCTCATCTCACACACAAACCCTCCGTCCTGATCCCAGAATCCATATATTAGGAGATTTACATAAATTACCAGCTATCAATAGGGCACATGAGGTGTGGGGGCTGAAAGCCAGCACCCTTGCCAAGAAAACAGCACAAGAGGATTGGAAAGGAGGGGGAGGAAGGGGGCTGCAGAGATGGGCTGGGAGCACAGCCATGGGGAGCAGAGGTCTGGGGGAGAGGCAGCTGGCTGTGGTGTCTGGGTGTCTCCAAGTCACTCCCCGCAGCCACCATGCCCTGCTTTGTGAAAGCAAAGGCCTCTTGCTCCTCGTCACACTCCCTGCTGCAGCACCTTCCCTCCAGGTCTCCTCCATGAAGGAAAGGTGGGCACCACTTCTCACCCTGATGGGTGCTGGGAAGCACCCACTGAGCCCCAGCCCACAGCTTGGATGTGGTTGTGTGTACATAACTAACAGGGAAAAGGGAGTGAGTTCTTCACAGTGCTGCCTTACTTCATTTGGGGTTTTGTGTTTGCAGACAAGGTCAGAGCTCACCTCAGCCTCTGGCATCACCAAGCCTCAAGAGCTCTGGAGAACCAGAGCTCTGTGGCTCCACCGATGAGTTCAACAAATCCTTAAATCCCTCGTTTCTCCCTGAGGAGCTTTGCCTCTCCCTGGGGTGCTTTTCCTCTCCCGGGAGCAGACAGAAGCCCAAACAGACACCAATTGGAGAAGTAGACCAGAGGCAGGATGTTCCCCACCTCGGGTGCACCGAAAAGGACACACTCCAGCTTCTGTGAGCCATTAGAAACAGAGGTGATGCTTGGTGAGGGTTGGCACACAGGTGCAGAGAAACCCACCAGAACAGTCCCCCTTCCAATGCGCTTCCCTGGTCAAACCTGGGAGCTGATGATCGAACATAAAGCAGACCCAGAAGTGCCCCAACTGTCCCCAAGGGGAGGGCACACCAGCGAGGTGCTGGTTTGCCAGCTCCATCTCCTTGGCATCCGGGGCACAGCTCCTGTCCTACCGCCCTAGGTCAAAACAGCCCCCGGGACAGCCTGGAGCGAGCCCTGCTGCCCAGAGGGGACGGGGATGGCTCGGTCCCGGGGCGGGCAGCGTGCCGGACCTTCCCGCAGCACCTCCCGAGCCCCAGGCCGAGCCCCGAGTCTGGGTCCCTTTTGTCAGCAGCCCCGCAACCCCCGGCGCAGCCCCCGCTCCTCCCGCGGTGTTTTGCTGCCCCCTCGGGTCCAGACACCGCACTGCAGCCCCGCACGGCCCCGCAGCACCCACCCTGCCCTCCCCACAGCCCCGGCACGGGTTGCCGTTCTCCTGACACTGGCTGGTTTGGGTCTGGACCAAGGGAAGAAGGGCAGGCAGCACCCAGAGGGAAGGCACTGGGCAGGTCCCCATCCCAACCCCACCAGTGGTGGAGAAGAGGGTGAAGAATAAGAGAGAGTGCTCCCGGCAGCATCACCTCTGCTTTGGAAGGGGCATCACTTGTCCTACCTACTTTCCTCCGGACGGGCAAACTCCACACCTCAACCTATTGTGTCCACGGGCTGCTGGGGCTCTCCGATGGACACCTGTGAGGACACTGAGGTCTGGAAAGCTTCTTCCGAGCTTGATGTGCACCCCGGTGTTGCTTCCAGTGCTGGGAAAGATGGAAAAGCAGGCAGTGGTGCAAAAACCCAAAGCAATGTGAGCCCAAACAAACAGGTCTGGACCTGAATTACCTGCTAGAGAAGCAGATTTAATGGGAGAACTTCTCTTTTATGGTACTGGGGAAAAAACTCACAACCTCACATGCACAGGATCTTCCCCCACCTAGATCTAGAGCACCTGTACCTGTGCTCTAGAAAAGGGAAGCCCAGCCTCGGTCCAGCAGCTCGGTTCCAAAGCTGAGGCTGAAACTGGGTTCAGGCTCATGCCTGCTGCCTCGGACACTGTGCCAGGGGAGATGATTTTCACGGGAAAACGGCTGTGAGACCTCCGTTCACAATTAGGTTTCTGACCCTCCAGATAGCTCAGCTTGCAGCTCCCGCAGGCCGCGACCGCCCCACCGAGTCCGCTCCCCCCCCGATCCGGTACCGCCCGCTCCGCACGGACCGCGGGCTCCACCCCGTGGCCAAGCGGCAGCAGTGCAGGGGGGACGGGGATGGGGACGGGGATCTTTTCCTTCCCCGGAGGGTCAGCCCCCCTTGTGACCATGCACTCCCCGCCCCTACAGCTGCAGATCCCCATCCCAGCTCTCTCGAGGGAGGGTGGTGGGTTTCCCTGCTTGCCTTTGCCTGAGGAGGGTTTTTCCATTGCTCTCCTGCTCATCTGGCCTCAGACACCTCCAGCACTTTTGTCCCCCAGACCTGAACACATCCCAGACACTTCAAAATTCAGCCTCTGGGGCTCCGAGATCTCCTCTCTTGGTCCCACAGGATGGCTCTCCTCACACTCGCTCCCTGATTCTTCTTCTGCCTTTCCAGCATTTTAAAATCAAAGCCGAGCCCTCCTTGGGCTTTCATATCCCACCACATCCACCATCTCTACACACAACCCTCACAGAGGGGTTCAAGGTAGGAACTTGCCCACCCACTGCTGCTCTTTAGCTGCCCTGGTGTGTGTGGGAACTTGCCAGCATCAGGTTGATCTTTCTGCCCCAGCGCCTGGAAGCTGCTGGGCAGTGACTGCCCGGAGGTGCCTTCCCAGGGAAATACGGGATAAACCAACAACAACAGCAACTGCCCAGTCCCCTGCACGCAGGGGCAGCACCGGGAGCAGCCCTGCCCTGCTCAGGAAGGAGCCAGAGGGTCTGACAGCTGCATAGCCACTGCCAGAGGTGACAGCCATGCCTTGTCTGGCTGCTTCAGGGGACACAGCCCATCACAGCTGCTCCTGAGGAGCGGAGTGACCCTGCCAGAGCTATCCAGAGACACTCTGGGAAAGGCACAGCCAGCCTGATGACAAACCCTCCCACACCCCAGGCCAGGCTGACCTGCAAGGTCTGGCAGCTGTTCACAGCTGCAAGCCAAAGAAACAAAAAAAATCAGGACAGGGGGTGGAAGGGCACACAGAGACCACAATCCACTCAAGCACTGGGGGCCAGGGGAGCGTGCCCAGCTCCACACAGGTTCCTGATGCTGACAGAGAAGAACCAGCATCAAAACCAGACAAATTCCAGTCAAAGATGAGATCCAGTGACGGGTTTTACATGAAGTGATGGGGGCCTTTCACCTCTGAAGCAAATTCCTTGGAGCAGCAGTAGATTTTCTGTCCCAGTGCCTTCAAACCCTGACAGAAGGCCCTTTGGGAAGGAGGGGTTTAGACAAAAGAAACCAATAGAATTCCCTCAGTTACCCACAAGCTTACATGGAGTGACTGAACAGCTGCTTCTTGACTTAAAAAAATCTCTCCCTGGCTGTGCTTGAGTTGTACAGCTCTCTCAGGTGTGACAGGCAGACCTGCCTCCAGTACCATAGCCTCCATGTGGATGGGGACAATGGGACAGTGACTCAGGTGGCTTCATAATCTGTCAGAGGAACAGACCAGCACATGCACTCCATCAACCCTACCATTTCCAGTTTGCCTACCTGAGCATCAAACCACCTGCTACAGCAAGCAAGAGGAGAGTGTTCCTGTTCTTGACCTGCATGAAGAGACCACCAGGTGCCTGCCTCAGCAGAGCTGCTGAGCCAAAGGAGCAGTGGAGGGGACTGTACCTACTCAAAGGGAGAAGTTTTCTGGTTCACCAACTGTCTTCAAAGCCTCTCACACCCTCACTCATGGCCTTTCTCCTCTCCTGTGACCATCAGCCAGAAGGAAGACCCATTTGTCATCCTCCAGAGGACCTTCACCAGAATCACAGCAACAGAGAGGACCTGTTTGTCCTTCAGGCCCTTCAGATACCAGCTGTCCATGGGGAGCCCTCAAGTCCCCCTTCTATTCATCCTCCTCACAATTACCTCACCCTTGTCACCAGCCCTCAGAGGCTCCCCCAGATAAGCCCCAGATTTTCGTAGCAGCTCCCCAGGGTAACTGGGACACACCAGCTCAGAAATGCAGGGTCCTGCTCCAGCCTCTTGTTCATTCCCTCCTGATGAAGGCCATGCCATGAGTGAGAGCTTATGCAGAGACCAGTTTGAGATGCCAGGTGCTCCAGACCACTAGCTAGGTCCGTGCATGCCTCAGGCAAACACACCATAAACACCTCCAAGAAAACTCATCCCTCACACACCCTGTGGAACTGGCAGGGAGAGGGTTCAAGCACACGTAGAGCCCTGGAACAGGGACAAGTGTCAAGAAGAACTTCGTGTTTGGATTTGACCACAGCAGAATATTTTGTGGGTTTCCTGGGCAGTCCTTTGAGGGCTGGCTTCACCTGAAGATAATAAAGACAGAGGAATTCTGTGGGTAAACGTATCTGTACTCAACAGGGGCAGGCATGCATCAGCAGGAGCAAGCATGATGAGAGCTGTAAAGTCCCACAGTGTCTAAACTAACAGGTGGCACAAGGCAAGAATCACAATCTTTCCAGTATACCATGCTTAAGATTTGATTAAAGCAGGAATTTCTTAAATGGATAAAAACATGTAATGAAAATAGACATTATGTAAAAGCAATTAACTAAAAGCTTCTTACACCATTATTCTCACCAGTTCTATCCAGAGTTGAACGCACAAGTGTGGCAAGTATGTTGTCTTGCTGAAGACTTCTCACAGACTTGCCTTAAGCAGTTTACCAGGTGAAACAAAAGATGTAAATACAGACCTGGCTGTCATCTCACTGAAATTACACTTTGCTCATGGTCCAGGCACTTGGGTCCAGGATCAGGAAAAGGCATGATCCATGGATGCACGTGAAGCAGCACGAAAGGGGAAGGTCCTAAGCAGAGGGAGATGAAGAGAACATACTGCTCTACTCACAGCAGCTTAGGGTCCCACTGTGTTCCTTGCATTCCTGGGAAGCAGTTAATTATGGTCCAGAAGCATTGATTTCATCTATTTTTATTCTATTTGGTCAGTTCTTACTGCCACTGGTTAGTTCAGGATGCTTCCTCCCCAGACAGGACTGAAATCCTTGCTGAGCAAGCTTGAGCAGAACTCCAGAACTCCGGGGCAGTCTGTAGAGCCCCCAGGGCTATATTCCTCCTAGCATCGAGCTGCTTTTCAGTGTCCCTTGGAAAAGGCACATCCAGGTGACAAAGTCAAGGTGCACATCTCCTCCCACTCACAGGTAACCTTCTTCATGGCAGAAAAGGGAAAATTAGCATATAGCAAGAGGAGTAAAACACCTTTCAGCTAAATCAGTCACTCATCAAAAATCAGTTTCATGTGCTGGCCTGACACACCTTTGTGCCCTGTGTGCAGTGGGATCAAAGCAAGAGGTTTGGAGATGGACAGTCAGCTCAGGCAGTGAAGTCCCATGGTGTGAGATGTGAAGGACCCAACTGCAGTGCCAGAAGATGGGAGACCTCCCTTTGCAAGGTGCAAATTCATTGCCCTCAGGAAGGGTTTGTCCTGCTGCAGGCTCTGCAATAGCTGGGAAGGTGCACAAGCAGATGGAGCCTGGAGGCACAAGAGGTGAGCAGGACCCAGCACTCCCTTTCTGCGAGGCCAAGCCAGCCATTAACCTGCAGTGCCTCTGCAGCTCCCAACCTGAGCCAGGCCTGATCCACCTCACCCATCAGTTCTGCCTCATTGACCACACACAACCTCTTCCAAATGCTGCTGGAAACAGCAGGCTGGTGGAGGGGGCTGGAAGGTGGCACTGGGAAGGTTCACAGGCCACCTCCTGGCTCTCTCCTCTCTGAGCACAGCCACCTTGCCACATGAAGGAAACCTTTGGCAGCTCTCTTGTGCTGGGAGACAGGGCTTGCTGAGCTTGGCTGGGTAATCCCAGGCAGTCCCATCACTGCAGCTGCATGCATCCTTGTTCTCCCAACCCAAGGATCGCTGCCTCGCTGAATCACCCCATTAAATTGCTAATATCTTATTGTTCTTTAAGATTTCGAAACTTGCTGCGAAACGTTTACAGATAATTTTTTTTTTGCCTGCAGTCACTGTGCCTAATGCCCAGTCATTGAGTGCCATATGTGTTTATATGCACTGCAATTTTCCACTTGATTACATTTTACCACAAACACTTTCATCCACTCCGCAAAGACAGCAGCAACACATCCATAATGTTCAGAGCAGCCCAGACAGACAGAGCCCAGACACAAATGTCTCTGATGGTCAGGGCACCTCAGAAGGTGAGATTCCCAAATCCAACTGATCCAGCCTCTGGTTGTGACATCCCCAAGGGCACGAGCACCTCTGCCACCTAAAGGAACGTGCAAAGTTAGCCTCGTGTTCCAGCTTTTCCATAAAGCCTCAGGTGCTGCTCAGAAGCCTGGAAGAGCTGCATGAAATGGAGATGCTTGCCAATAACCAAGGAAATCTCGGATTTTGAGAAGACTGGGGGTGGCCCAGGCCATGACAAGGATGCTCAGCACCTGGACCTGCAGAGATCCTCCAGGACAGCAGCAGCACAGTGTCAGTACTGAAAGCAGTGTTCTGAAACTGGGACCTGCAGCCCTGGCAGCGAGGCAGAGCTCTCCTTCAGCCTCCTGCTAACTGGGCACAGTCCTGGGGTTTGTCCAGCGTGGGTGGCAGCAGCTCCAGCTGCACAGCAACACTGACATCCCCAGGTGAGCTCATTCATGTCACCAGCTCAGCTCCACAGCAGTGAGCCAAACCTCAGCACTCTGCTGACCCTGCAAATGCTGCTTTGTGTCTGAAGCCAAGCAGCTCTGAGCTCTGCCCTTGGCCTGCAGCACCCCACCCGCTCTGCTGCATGGTAAGCACTGGGGGAAGTGACAAGCAGCTGCCACGCAATGATCAGCTCGATCCATTGCTGTCTCCCTGAGCCTGCCCCACTCATCAGTTCTGCTGACAGACATGGTGCAAGGACAGTGAGGAAGCTCTTCATAAACCTAGAGACCAAAGAGAGTAATCCAAACATCCTGCCACAAAGGCTTCTACATAGAGAAATAATCTGATCCTTCCCTTACATTCTGGGTTGTCTGGGCTCTGTGATCATTTTACAAGGTGGGATCAAACACAGAACATTAGGTGATGGGTTTTCTTGGGCAAGCCTCAAGGATAACAGAATAACCAGCATTGGAAGTGCCTCAGGAGATCATCTAGTTCAGCCTTCCATACAACTGGATCAGGTTGTTCAGGACCTTGGCCAGTCAAGTTAGTATTTCAAGGGATGGAGTCACCACCACCTTTCTGAGCAGGCAAAGTAGAATCTTACAGATGAAAGCAGCAGTGAGAACCCAGTGCTGCACACTCTCAGGCTCCTCTTTCTGTGGTTTGGTCTCAGAGCAGTCAAACAGCACTGTGCTCTGCTTGCTGCTCATTGTTTGGGAGGGCAAAGACACAGATTTTGTCACTGCAGTGCTATGTGACTGAAAGCCTCACATGCACTCAACAGGCAGGAACCCCTAACGACCAAGATTTCACTAGGGCTGTTGCTGATTTAAAACAGTGTGAGACAGCCAGTATTACCTGCATTGGTTGGACTTAGCTTCTGAAAATCTCTGAAAACTTCCAACAGGGAGATAAACTGTTTAAGACCTCTACCATGTTACCTTCTTATGTTATATTCAAGAAAAAAACATTACTTCCTATTACTGGACATAAAGTGCCCAGGGACAGGCCACTTTCTGCTGCTAAAGAACATCATCTGTCCTTGACTGAACACGAGGGATCAAACAACCACCCCACACTGGAAAAGAGGCACTGAAGCCATTTTTGGTCACTTCCATGGAAGCCCAAAGTCAGTGTTCCTCACCCTGGAAGCTCAAGCAGAAAACAAGCCAGATCAGTGAGCCTGGCCACCAAGAAGGGCCACCACTGCTCTGCCAAGCATTGACAGCCTCTTTTTCCACAACACTGCTTAACACCACCAGCACAAAATCAATACTTCCTTGAGAGGAATGCCAGTTTAGAGAAACTCAGCAGAGACCTTGGCGGAGGAGCACACGCTGCCTTTTCATCTGCTGGGAAGTGCCTCTTAGCTCCTCTTCCACTCCAACCTTCCAACCTTCTAGAGGTCTGATGCCACCAGCCCACCAGGGGCAGAGACATTTATCCCAGGTGAGCTCAATGCCCTCCTTTTGGGCTTGGGTTGTACCAGCTTTGAGGTCTGTGCCTGAAGGGCAGCCTTTCCACAAGGAGAAGACAAACAACAGGGAGGTCCTAAGGGGCCAGGCTCTGGTTTTCCCTCCAGGTTTTCTTCACTGAACCCATTCAGCCTGCTGCTAGTGGGCCTTGCAGTTAAAACTGGCTCCCATGCCCTTCATGTAGGGCAAGAACTCGTGTGAAGAGCAAGCACTGATGCTTCATACGAGGGAGTGAGCTTCCCAGAGTCAGCTCAGAGCTATCACCTGCACAGCCCTGCTGAGGTAAGGGGTTTCACCTCGTGTTGCTACCCTCTCCCATCTCAAGAGGTGGCAACTTCCAAGCAAACACTCCCTTCCCTACTTTTTGCCATTCTGGGAGGCTTCAGGCAGTCTCAGTCTAGAGTCTTCCATCCAGGAAGGCTCAAGGCCCATAGGTCCAGGGTAGAATGGTGATTTCTGAGCCTCTCCTTCCTCTTGTGAAAGGCATCTGGTTTCATGCCAAAGAGTAACTGCAGAGGTACAGCATCCCTTGGTCCAGGGGGAAGGACAATGCTTGATTAGAGGAGGTAAAAAAATTTGGATAGTTACACCAGGCACCCTGATCCACCCTGTTTTCATTCTAGGCAGGTGGCTGAGCATTTGCACTAACATGTCCCATGGCCTGAGAGCTCCTGGGGCTGCAGGGGAATGGAAGGCATCCTCATGACAAGTCCAAATAAACCACAACAAGAGACTTAGAGGCAGCTTCCTGCACAAAGAAGGGGAGTTTCCCAGGAAGGCTTCCACATCTGTCTGCAAAGTCATCCCCATTCTTTTTCCCTTGGTGATCCCAGCCTACTCTCTCCTTTCTTCTCCAACAGCTTTTCCTTCCAGCTACTCTGCTAAAGTAGACTGACTCCTTCCTGGCTGCCTTTGTGACCAAGATTTGAAGGGGAGCCTGGAGAGAGGGAGGGAGGGAAACACAACACATTCAAGGCACAGGGAAGTGACATTCAGCACAGGTAAGGGGGACCCACACGGCACCCCCACTGGGTGCTGCCACACTGCCCCTGTCCCCAGCTGGCTCTGCTGGAGTTTCCCCTCTCCCTGCCTTCCTGGTGCTGTCACTCCAAGCAAAGTGGCTGCTCTGACTCGTGAGAGAACACAAGGGGTGCCAGAGAAGGTGCTCACAGACATTTCTTGGCCGCCTCAAGGAAATAAAAGGCCATCGCCGAGCCTGTCAAAATGATTAATTGCTTACAGGGAATGAGGGGGAGGAGGGAGAGGGAGGGAGGGAAAAGGAAGGGGAGAAAGGAGGAGAGAAAGACAGATGGGATGGGGAAAGCTATAAACAAACAGCAAAAGCAGGAGACACAGGACTGGCTCTGTGATGGGGAGGAGATGGGAGCACAGGGGCTCGGGTTGTGCTTGGAGTGAATTGGTAGCAGATGATGGGTCCTTCAGAGCCTCAAACTCCACTTGGAGGTTCCCAGCCCTGATCACCCTCAGGTCAGCCCTTCAGGAGCAGGGTCAGGCCTGACAACCCAAGGAACACAGCCTAGCTCTACAAATCTCTGCTGTTCAGGTGAGCTGGCAGACCAGAAGCTTATTCCCTCTAACTCCTTCCCACCCCACGCCCTCCAGCGCCACAGCCTGCAATGGCTTGGCAGGTGACCCAAACACCAAACACCAGTCACTCTTTCTGCCAGGAGCATTTTACCCCAGTGAAACACAGATGGATGGGAGCAGCTTCTGAGGGACCAGCAGAGGAGCTGGGAGCAGAGTCACTCCACTGCCTGTGGCACAAAACTCTTCCACAAAAACCACCCCCTTGGATACTGCTATAACCCCACATGCCCTCTGTGTGGCTGCAGGGACTGTCCTTTTGTAGAACAAATAATTTGACCTCACTCCTCCAGCTGCTCTCAGCCGTGCTGGAGCCCTCACACACCTTACTGTAGGGGTTATCCCTGAAACCAATTAATTCAGTAAGCTGAAGCCTTGAGATGCACAAACCAACATTAGATGCCCTACAAATGGTCTGTCACCCCCACTCCCAGCTGTTGCAGTGCCTCTTCCATAAACTACACCAAAACATTTAACCTGGCCAGACTTTGAACCATGTCTGTAAGAAAAAGCAGGCAAGAGATTTTGTGTGCACCAATAACTTGGTCAAAACCCAAAGAAATGCATATATTGGATTGTGCACGGCTGGATGTTGAGCTAAGCCAGCAAAGGACAGACACAAAGAAGCCACAACTGCCTTCTTTTCTCCACCTATCCTGTAGCCCACCAGGTTTCTCCTGGCTGTTGTAGGAAATGACAGAATCAGGGACAGAGCCTGGAACTGCTTTTGCTTTGCTCATCCTCACCTTTCTGCATGCCAGCCAAGGCCTGTGCCTGCTCTCCTCTGCCCCAGAAGTTACACACGCAGAGCATGGGGAGAGAACAGACAATTCCTGAGACTTTTTGGTGCCAGTGTGCAGCTAGGTACTGAGGAGGAAACAGAGGGTGTTGGTGCAGCGAGGAGAGGGCTCTGTACCTAGGCAGAGGGTGCTCTGCAGAGCAACAGTATTACTACAGAGTTCTGCATCTCCTGGACTTGTGGCTCCAGTGGCTGCCTCCATTGTTTGTGGGATATTCTCCCCCCTTTCCCTCCCTTCTAACAAAGATTCTGATTAATGATCGCTCATTCCTAATTGTCAAATTTCTTTTCCTTCATCCTGTGTCTAATCACCAGTGACAGAAGCCATTACGCAAATGAGAGCAGACGACTTCCCACAACTGTTCTCGTTGGTAAAAGCCTTGTAATTTAAAGCTCTGATTTGTAGAGGAAAGCTGCCTTTCCCCAAGGCGTCCGGGCATCTGTTCCACTTACACTCCAAGAGCCTCAACTTCCGCTCCCTCCCCCCAACAATTAGTCCTCTGCTTGCAACAAATATTTGACTTTTCGAGGCAGTAATTAGAACTTACTTTGTGTGTTTGTCACAGTCAGAGCATCTCTTCCCCTTTCCCTCTAGGCAGTGCCACTGCAGGGAAGTGCCCAGGGAAGTTGGTGACTTCAGGACTTCCCAGGACACTGACGGGACAGGTGCCCTCTCTGAAACAGGAATGGCAGGTGAGGAGTGAAGGGAAGCTCCACACACACAGGTGCCAGAAAGGAGGCCTAGAGAAAAGCACCTTGGAAGGGCACGTGCAAAGGGTGCTCCCTGCTGCTCCTCACCAACACTTGTTGTCAGTGTTCAAGGATATCACCTCATTCCCCAACTCTCCTTTCAGGCTAAGGAGAGCAGCCTCAGGAAATGGATGAAGACACACAACAGTGCAGCTGGTATTGCTGTTCTGTTTGGAAGGCAGTTCTTCAGACGAGATGCTTTCACCCATGGAGAACGTGTGGAGTCACTGGAAAGACTGAAAAGCAGCTTTATACACACACCTCATTATACAGCCACTCACAAAATAGAAGCCACACAGTTCAGTTGTTCAACATTGGTTGTATTTAAGAACTACACTTCAGAAGGTACCGTGTGTTCACCACACCCCACCCCCTGCACACACACCCCGAGCAGAGAACACACACAGCTTCCCCATACCATGGCAAGGGGCATTGAAAGCACAAGGTGAAAAGGGAAGGGAGGGGGGGAGTCAGTCCATCAGTGCATTGTAAATGAGCTTTCACGAAGTCAAGTGCAGCAAAACCTGTTCAGACACTTTAAAAGTTAGACCTTTGGCAAATAAAGGAAAAAAAATTAAAAATAAAAAAGGATCCAAAAGTTCTGTAAGTACCATTCTCTCTCCACATGGGATATATGAACTCCCACCCTGAGCTTCAAGAGTTCATGGTGCCTAACAAGTAGTACAGGAGACTACCAGGTGCTTAATACATAGCACAGAGCTGGAATTCCATTTGACAATCTTTCAACCAAGGGCATGTGCCCAGGATTCCTGGGAAAGCCTTGGTTCCACAGTCAGCAGCTTAGCCTTCTTCCCCACCTACCCAAAGGCCCAGCATTGCTACGTTTCCAGCTGAGTGACTTCCATTTGGATCTAACCACAGCTCTGGAGAGTCTGCAACAAGTAACACGGCAGCCTGACAATCAGTGACATGGAAATATTTCTTAAACAAGGACCCTGCAGCTGCCAATTACACTTCACCTGTTCTGACCACTAAAGCAGCCAGAAAACCAGACCCTGGGACCTCCTGTTTGAAAAGCCTTTCACCTTTGTGCAAAGCAAGCTCACAGCGTGAGCTGTCCCAGCAAAATACAGGTCCTGAGGCCAAAACCAGAGAGCTTCTTGAGCAGCATTTCTCAACACATTTATCAGAACCCCACGTCAGAACAAGCCCTGAAGAACAAGAGGGAAAACACTGAGAAATCTCAACAGAACAAATTCCTCACTCTTCTCTGGAAAGAGATAGATGAATTATTAAAAAGCTTCTCTCACCTCTAGCCCTTGGGACCCATTACAACCATGTCAAATATACAAGACTGTTGCACCACCCCCCCGAATCAGGGACAGCAGTGCCCCTCAGGGAATGAAAAGCCAGACTCCCCGTGAGCCCAGGGCTTCTTTATGGAAGAGGAGGAAGAAGAAAGCAGAATTATTTCTTTTTAAGGGTGATTGCTGAGAACTCTCAAACAGAGGCTTGTCTGGTTCCCATGCTCAGGTCTCATCATTTCCTGGCGTGCCACATCAAGTCCCGGAATACAAAAAGGATCAAGATAAATTCAACCACATTTAAACAGAAAGCCTTGACCTCTTTCAGGTGACTGTACATGGAAGGGAACCACACACTGGCGTGGATTTAACTGATGGGCAGGAGCCACACAACATCACACAAACACGTGCACCTCTGCGCAGACACACACACACGTGAGTTTTGCAGTTTCGGTAAAAAGGGCACTTTCCCTTGTTAGCCTGAGGAACCAGCACCCCTGGCAGGGAGGAGGGAGGATCTGTACCTATCTGACACTGCATTCTGACAGTCTAGCTCAGTGCCCCTGGGGAATTTCTTTTAAAAAAGTGTGGCTTCATCACTGAAGACTCAGGAGATTGCCCTGGCAGTTACATCTCCCTCTGTATTGCTACATCCTCTGAACCACACTGCAGCCTCAGCAGAGCCCCAGAGAAGCCTTCACTCCTCAGAGAATGCTGTCAGAAAGGTGGTTTACCTAGACTTTCACAGCACTGATGTTCCTTGGAGAGCGTGGGATCTGGTGTTCACACACTAAATTAATTCACTCTGATCTCTGCCCTGTCCTAAGCCCAAAGCTTTGATGTCTTCAGTTAAAAGAAACTGAATTGTTTCTCCAGATGCTCACCACGCAGAGGCCACCTCACGAGTTCGCTTCCCCTGTACAAAAAAGATGCCAGAGCTGAGCACAGACAGGGCTGTGTTGTCTCTAACAACAGGGCTGTGAAACCCACCACTGCCCGCCCGACATCCACTGCAGGCACCAACACATTAAACACAGCCAGGAGGCCCAAACCCCATGGGCAGAGGGAACAAGATCACTCCCAGTTCTCCTCCAAGCTCTTCTTCAAAGGCCTGACCATCCTGAAGCGATGCACCGAGTGCCAGGCGCCACGCTCCTCCTTGTGGCCAACAGGGCAGGGGGAGAAAAAAACCAACCAGTGAGCATGATTCCAGCTTCCAGTAAGTGCAGACTCTTTCTTGGGAAGTTCAGTTAGATGAGAGTGGAGGATGAGTGGGGTACTAACGGTTTTGCAGTTCCAGTGTCCCCCTTTATTGTAGTGGGGCAGGGATGGGCCAGGACACCCAGCAGTCTGTTAAGTGCTGCGTGCAGGACTAGCGCTCGATATCTTCCATTGCTTGTGAACAAAGCAGCTCCAGCATCAGTCACCAGGCAGCCAGGCATTAGTCATACCGACCCTTTATCATCATGTTCAACAAGGGACCCACCTGCACAAAGCAGAAACAGCACATCAGCCAGGGCAGAGGGACTCAGCACACACACACTGAGCCTAGGGTACACCCCAAGGCTTCGAAGAATTTTAAAGATAAGACACCAGGGCACCCTTGAGCACATCCTGCAACACCCTACCAAAACTGCAGGATCCTCTGCCAACACTCAGCTTGAGTTACAACCAAAACATTGCACCCAGAGTGTTTATTTGAAACTCTTGCACTTCCTACCCTAGACCTGTGACGTCTCAGTGGATGCCATTAAAAGAAGCCAACAGGCACCAGTGGTCAGTTTGTGCAGGGCCTGCAGAGAAAGGACATTCTTACTCATCAAACCCTCTCTGGTCCCTGGGGTCTCTTGAGGGACAGCCAGGACTGACCATTTTGCTAAGGTTTTGTTTTCAGCCATTTCCCATTTCCCAGCACTGCCTGATGACTGAGGGAAGGTCAGTGAGATAATCTCAAGGGAGAGGCAGGGTCTCACATGAGTGCATTAAAGAGGAGACCCAGCACAGTGGAAAGGATTACAGACCATGACAACATTCCTCTGCACATCCAGTATTTCCACTTTCAGATCAGCAGAAGATCTTCAAAAACACACTCTTACTGCTGCTATTTGTTTTTTCTAAATACCAATTGGTTAAAATTTCAAAGAGTTCAGAAGTGACTGAGACATGCATTAAGCCATAACAATTTCAGCAGCAGGGACTGTATGGTTCTTTTTTCTACCTCTTGTGGATTTCCTAAGGCTTCTCCCAACATCTTCTCAATGTTCCTCATTATTGCAACTTTCTGATGAGCCTTTAATGGATATTCAATTCTCTTTGGGGTTGGAGCACCCTGAAAATAATCAAAAATAGCTCATTAAATGCTTCCTGAGTTGGCAGACTTCACCTTCTCCCAGCCACCCAGTTCTTCACACATGACTGAAAAGGAAGAAAGGAGTTCCCAGCTTTCAAGTAAAGGGTTTGGTGCAAAAAAGTTCTCACATCCGCAACATGCACCAGCACACCCCTAACCAAAACACACAAGCTGTGCCAGAAGGCACCTGAACTCACCTTGTACCAGAAGTTCACAGTGATGGTAATTCCCCCATTGAGGAGAGACTCGATGTGGTGCCACCTGCATGGAAACCACACAACAAAGAAACTATTTCTGTATCTTACAGTGAAATCCTTTGAATGGACAAGCTCAGACTGCACTAGCCTTGCCCTACACCTTCATCATCAAGGCCCCAGACCTGCTGGAAAGCTCTCCTTATTTAAATATAGATCCTTTTCTTTTTGCAGACATTAGTGGAATGCTCACACAATGATGTAGTGTCAGGGAGAAACATCACCCCCATTCAGCAGACAGGAAGTGGAAGCAGATTGGCCCAAGACATCCCAGCAAACATCATACTTGCTGAAGAAGTTCACAACATTCCCTTAAGAGCCAAGAGAACACTAAGCAGAAGACCTTTCAAACCTGTTTTCTGGTGACTGCAGAGCACCACCACTGTCCTTACCAGTACATAGGAATGTACAGCACATCCCCAGGACCCACCACCGTCTCGTAGCCAACCACGCTCCGGAAGTTGGGGAACTTCTCATAGTCAGGATTGTCAAAGTCCACCTGGCAGGAAAGAACACCAAGACCCTCAGAGGAGCTTCCTGAAGTGACAAACCTCATTAACAGCATTCAGAAATCACCCCAATCTTCCTGACGTGGATTTTACATTCCCATTCCTGTCTTAACTCCACCGAGAGGTCCTGCAGCACCCCCAAAGTACCCCAGCTTGGTCCCTGAGCATGTCTGATCCCTGAACCAAAACAGAGAAGGCACCAGCTGCAGCCCAGCTGTGCCACCAATAAGCCCCAGCACCTGCAAGTCAGCAAGTGGGATGGAGCTTTGACTCCAGGGTAGCTTCCTCTTCCCACCAAGCCTCTTCCCAAATGTCCCTTCATGGCAGAGAACAGATCTACTGCTCTCACCTGGCTCTGTCTGTCACATGGATGGTGCACAGGGTAAGGGTAGAGGCATTCAAACTGGTCAGGAGGGAAGAGAATGCACCTCTTGTAACCCTTAATTTGGGCAAAGAAGTTCTGCTGCTCATCATAATGGGCTGGTGTCACGTTCCCTACAGAGAGAGAAAAGACACAAATAAGAGACTCTTACATAGAGGTAAGAATGACAGAAGTTGTATTCCCTACCAGAGAGAGCAAATGTGCTGCCACAGATTCAGGAAACCAAGCAAGGAAAATGGACACAGGAAGGTTACAAACCCATCACTGTATCACTCAGCCTCTGCTGAGCACTTGCTGCCCCACTTAACAATTTCCACTCTAAATCCATATTCAGCAACTTATGCTCCACAGGATGAGGACCCCTCCAGCTTGTTTCCATGAACAGCAGATGGTGCATGTTGAAGGGAAGCTTTTTCATTAAAAAACCCTGTTTAGATGGCAAGTGCTGGGATGGATTTTCACAAAGTCTTAGTTTAGAGAAAAGGAATCCAAGAGTCTGATTTTTAAAAAAGCCCTAGTTGTTTTGGAGGAAAACAAATCTCTTTGCCATCAGGGCTCCAAATAGCACCTCATCAGTCACAATAACAGTTAAGAAGCTTGACTGCCACCACTAGACCTGAAACTTAATCAAATCTTGAAATACAGGGGGCCATTTTGTACTCCTCACAGTTGTTTTCCAGGCTGCTTGCCAATTCAGATATTGCTCTCTTAGCTTCCTCTTTATATATATATATATATATATATATATATATATATATATATACATATAAAGATAAGAGATAACCCCCTGACTTCACTAAGTGGGTCAGACAATGCTCCTGTGATGCTCCCTGTTCAGCCACACTCTGTGAACCAAGCCAGTTCCTTGGTTCCTCTGCACAACCTGACAAGAGGTTTCCAGTGGTCCTATCCTGACCCACATGTGAGTGTTGGTGCAGAGCTTTTTCTGTGAAGTTCTCTGTCCCAAGGGAGTAAAACAAAAGGCAAAGCACTGCTAGGAGAGCATGTTGGAAAAAACATCCCCTGTCAGAACTGAGCAGCCATGAATTGCCACCTAACTGTAGCTGAGAGTTGTAACTGGATGAGGTGGGCACCCCACTTCACAGAACTCCACACCCCTTCTCCAGGTGCTGAGCACTTTCCCCTGGGATGCTCTCCCTGCCAGCAGTGCCTCTGTCTCCTAAGGCACCTGCCTGGGGGTCACTCTGCACGTGGATTTGGAATTCTACACAGATATTTTTAGGATTTATCCATCTTTCAAGTTCTCCAGTGCCCTCTAAACTTCCAACAAGAAATTCAGCTCCTAATTAAAAGACAATTCCTCCCCAGCAGCTGAAATGAGAACAAATGCTTCACAGAACTCAGCATTTCCTCCTGGGCAGACATTGGACTTGCTAAGAAGAGCCCAGAAGACTTCACACTGCTCAACTTGCAAATATTTGTGAATTTTGGATCTCTGGACTCTGAGCCCTTTAAACCTCCAGCCCCTGAAGGATCCAAACAACAAACAGGTCCTGGAATGTGATCAGCAGTTAGTGAAGCACAGCCCTGCCAGCACCACACACCCAGCCAGTCACAGAGCCTCTGGGGAACTCAGGCTGCTCCTCTGGGTGCTTCCCCTCCACAGCCCAGGTCAAGCTGTGACAACAGCCCCCAATCCAACACCTGCTCTGAAGGACCATGGAGAAACTTGTGGAAAACCCATCTGAAAGACCTTCTGGAAGGGAAACAGACCAAGTCTGCTCCACTTCTCCTCCAGTCAAAGGACACTGCTTACCTTCCATGCCAATGAGAAGCAAGTTGGAAGTCAGCTGACCCCAGCCACGTTTCCCTTGCTGCTTGTTAATCCAGTTCCAGTTGAAGCCAAGGAAATCCACCACAATCTTCCTCCCAACTGTGTCATTCAGGGTTTGCTGCAGATATAGCCTGTGTTTCCCCAAGGTCAAGCAGAAAGCAAGTATTAAACTTTCCCATGAACATAAAAAAAAAAAAAAAAAAACAAAAAAAACCTATCTCTGCATCTCTTCAGAAAGATTCCAGAACAAAGAGACAACTCCTAGAGGTTCTGTTCCATCACAAGCATCTGTGGGAGGAAACAGCTTCACAAAGTCCCCAGAGGTTGCTGATAATTTCCTGGGGCAGAAGGGAACAAAACTCAGTTCTGCTTGAACCATTCACAAGGGGAAAGGAGAATTTTAAAGCGGGAACAACGCCCTCAGGGCAGGAAGAGGAAACTGAAAGACTGACCTCTGCTGAGCACCTAACACCCTGGTAAATAATCCCCAGAGCAATGCCACCACCCTGCAGTAACCACCTCTTCTACCAGAAGAGCTCAGGAAACCCATCACATTTCAGTTCCTTTGTAGCCAGAGACACTTTCAGACACAGAGGATGGATCTGCATTAACAGCTGCAGCACTGCAGGCTGCTGTCTGCCAGGCTGGAGGGAAAATGCATTTCTCATCCCAAGGACTGCCTTATCTCTTGGAAAAACCACACCTCAACCTTTCCTCATCCTTCTGAGTGAGGGTCAGCACCAGCTGCCAGGGTGTTCTGTGGAAAAGTGCCACAGCCTCTACCCCTGCACCTGGAAGGCTCCTCTACCAGTACCACAATCTGCAAAACAAGAAAGTGAAGCTCGAGGCTTCCTCTGTGCAAACCCTGCCTCAGACAGAGAAGGAAAAACCCAAATCTCTGCAGACAATGCAAGCAGTTTGATCAGCTAATGGGATGACTTTTTAAACCAGGCTGACATCAAGCAGTGGCAGGAAAAAGCAGGACAATAAAATAAAGGGTTTGAGAGGTTCTGGTCACTGACACTCACTGCAGACAAACTCCTGAGAGCAGTGGAAATGGAGCAACTTCCACCCATCCCTTACCTCTCAGCACTCCCTTGCTGCTGTATTTCTTTCAGCCTCTCCACAAACTCAGCAAACTTCATCTCCTCCCTGCTCGACTTGGGTTTGAAGTTCTTGAAGTTGGCCATTTTCTTCTCATCATAGTACAGGAACTTGTGTGTGCTGGCACTGTACACTGAGAAGTCCCCATTGCCAATGTTCTCCTGGAGGTAATCCAGGTCCCACTTCAGAGCAGGATAAACCAGATTGGTGTCTGTCAGCACCACGGGCTCCTGGGGAGAGGAACAGGAAGTTGATTGATTGGAGGACCTCTTGAACTCCAGAGCTATCACACTCATTACTGCAAACACACAAACTCCCTTTGAAAAACAAGGAGTTGCAACAAGGCACTCAGGGCAATCACATGCCCAGGTCTGGGGAGACAAAAACAAGCAAAATACGATTTGAAGTCTTAAGAAAGGGGTGGCCTGCTCCAAGGAGGGGCTCCTGGGAGCAACGGGACAGCCCCACTATCTGCCTGGCTGATCTCTGACACCTGAGGTTACACAAACACCACCTGGGAAAAGTTTTAGACCTACTTGGTCCTGCCACGTAGCAAGGAAATGCTGCTGATTCTGCCTGGTCACTGCCAGACTAGGGAGGGACAAATGCTGGCAGAAAAATACCACTGAGCCCAGAGACAGCACTCAGGATCACACATAACCTTCAGCCACTGAAAAACTGAGACTGCCCCATCTCTCCTACACCAAAAAAGAAAAGAACCACTATAAAAGGGAAATACAAGACATCATCTCTCTTCCCCCCTAAACACAGTAACCTGCCTAAACAAGAATAACAGCTCTTGTGTTTCCAAGCTGCCCGTGCACCGCTTCTTTTCTCACAGAGTCGCTTTACAAACAACCAACCCCCCGCAGCCTTTCCGAGCATCTCCAGGGCTGACACAAGACCCACAACCGCCCACCTGTGGTCCCTCTCAATTACCGGAGAGCAAACGCCCGCCCAAGGTTTCACACCGCGTTTTCATCCCCAGAACGAAGCGCTGACACCAAACGTGTCCGGTACATTTCACAGCTCAGCTCTCCGGTACCGGAAAGCAAAGCCCGCTATGATTAAGAGAAAGGGGACAGCGCTACCAGCCGTGCCGGGACGGGGAGATGAGATCCCTGCGGCCCTGCTCTACCCGCCACACACCGCGGAGCACAGGGAGCCGGCCCCGCCGCAGCCCCAGGTCGGTCCGTGCCGCCGCTGCCCCCCGTACCTCGTTCTCGATGAGCTCCTCAGCGCGGGGGTCGCTGTGGCTGAGCCGCGGGATGGGCCGCGTCTCGAAGGAGTAACGACGGAACTGGGATTCGCTCCAGCCAGACCCCGCGGTAGCGGCCGGGCCCTCCAGGCAGCCCGAGGCCGCCGCCGAGGAGGAGGAGGCCGCCGCCATCGCCGCCTCCACCGGAGAACCCGGATATAAAAAGCCGGAAGCGGAAGTCGCCCGACAACGGCGGCACCGGAAGTGAGGTCAGGGCTGGGGGAATAGCATCGAGAGGGAGGGAGGGAGAGGCAGCGGCGGCGAGCAGCGCCCCCGCGCGGGGGGAGGCTGGCACGGGCGCTGCTCCCCGCCGCGTTTTTGTCTCTTTTGTGGGAGTTTTGTTTATTACGTCAGAAAAAGTCCCCGTGGCGCTTCCCGGATGGAAGCAGGAGAACGACGACGGCTCCTTCCCAGGAATCAGTGCCACGCCAGCTCCTGAGGACGTTTCTATCTCTGCCCGCCCTCCCTCGCCCTGATGGCCGCGTTTCTCTCGGTGCAGCCCGGGACACGGTCGGTGTTTGGCCTGCGGGGGGCCCGCACCCCTCCCGCGCCCCCTAACTCCCCCCACAGCACCCCGCACCCCGTCCCGGGGCCGCCCCTCCGCCATCTTTCCCGCCCCGTCCCGCGGCGCCTGCGCGGTGGCTGTTGCTGAGGCGATGGCTGCCGCCGGGTTCCGCCGTGTCCTCTGGCACCGGGCACCCGCTCGCGTCTGGGCGGCCCGGGCCGCGCTGCCCCCGGGGACGCGAGGGGGTGAGCGGGGAGGCGGGAGCGGGGCTGCGGGTGTCGGGACTGGGTCCGGGGTGTCCTTGGGGCAGCGGTGCGGACGGGACGGGCCCAGGGGGTGGGGACGGCGCGACCTCCCCGGGATGTCCCCTGACCCTAAACCTTAACCCTGACACTAACCCTAAACCCTAACCATAATCCTAACCCTAAACCTTAACCCTAACCCCAACCCTAACCCCTACCCTAACCTCAACCCTGTCCCTCCCCACTGCTTGCTCTCCCGGCAGCATCCGAGATGTCCAAGGATCTCCTGCCCGGGCCCTACCCCCGGACACCGGAGGAGCGGGCGGCAGCTGCCAAGAAGTACAACATGAGGGTGGAGGACTACGAGCCCTACCCCGACGAGGGCTTCGGGTGAGCTGTCCCTGCTCAGGGGCTCCAGGGGCACACAGCACTGTGCTGAAACACCTGGGAATTACCTGGGGGAATAAAATACTGACTGAGAAACTGACTGCAACGGGAAGAAGGGTTTCTGGGGGCAAACATCAAAGTCGGGGGGATGCTTGGATGTGCAAACTGCTGGACAGCTAGTACAGATAATTATTCCAGATAATCTTGGGTTTTCTTCCTGCTATTGTAGCCCCAAAAGGTCACTTCATGGGATGCTCCCCAGGGCTGGTGTCAGGCTGATGGTTGTGTGAGTTGCAGATAAAAATGTATATATGTAGGAGCTATAAAAACAATGTTTGTGTTCTCCATAGGCCTGTCCTATGGTGTCTCCTACAAAATCTATCTATATTAATACAGATTTCTTGTGTCTTTGGCTTTTTGTCTGCTTCTCACAGATATGGTGACTACCCCAAGCTCCCTAACAAGTCTCTTCATGAGAGAGACCCCTGGTACCAGTGGGACCAGCAGGATTTGAGGCATAACTGGGGACAGCCGGTAGGAATGCTGGTGGCACTTTTCATTGTGGTTGCAATGTTATTGTTACTAAATGCTATCCTGCACATCTAGTCAGTGCTCTCAGTTTGATTCTGTGTATAACTTTACACACTTCAGTTTCTCTGCAGGAATTAGAAAGCCTCACCCACTTTCTTTGCCTGTTTTGACTCACTGTGAGAGCTTGGTTCAGAATCATTTATCAAAGCAGCCCTCATGCCAGTGAGGTCCTTTCGGTACAGTGGAAGTAGCTGTTACTTAAGTAGCTTCCTTTTTTGAAACATTTTGGGCATGTTACTGAACTTCATAAATGAGGGGAACAGATCTGAGTTGCCATGACAATGGATATAAATAAAAGCTCCTGCTACCCTGTACTTAAGCACAGGTATAAACATAAGCTAGAACTGGGGCTCCTGAGTTTCACTGCAAGGGGCAAGTTGCTGCAAATCCCCTCCACTGCAACTCGATCTTCCCTTGTGTGGTAGAAATTAAACAACTTCTGGCAGCCTTGTGAATGCTGCAAAGCATTTCTTGCCTTGATAAAAGCATCTTGATCAGTGTTGGTAAACGTGCAGTGTTTTCCTTGGCTCTTCAGATGCACTGGAACTTTGACATGTACATTCGGAACCGGGTCGATACCTCCCCCACTCCAGTTCCCTGGCACATCATGAGGAAACACTTTCTTGTCTTCCTGGGAACCATGCTGGTCATGTTTGCTCTTGGAGAGATCTATCCATCTTACAGGCCTGTGGTGAGTGACACCCCTGGGTGACCAGAGGGAGAGCAGCTGTGCCTTTTGTCACTGCTGATGCCCAGAACAGTGGGTTGGCTGGAGCTGGGTGTGAGTGAACACAAACCCTGCTGCTGAGGTGTTCTGTTGGCTGACCTGGCTCAGCTCACAGGTGTTGTTTCATAGCAAGAAGTTACTGTTCACAGAGAAATCTTTTTAAGCTGTGCCACTTACAACATCCCTTCTCTGGCCCCAGTGTTCTCCTTCCCTGGGTGTATCTGCTAGAGGAAGAAGTTTTGTCTCTTCTCTTGCACTATGTTTTCAGCTGTAGCTTGTGATGTGGATCATTTGGAATGTACTTCTGAAAAGTACAGCTGAACACACCAACAGCTTTTGCAACGTATTACCCTCATGCTGTGAAATGAACTGTTCGTTAAGATTAAATGAAAGACCACCCTGATATTACTGTTTAAGGACATGGGTTTATACCAAGACTTTTGGCTCTGAATTTGTTTACATTGTGCACTAGCATTCCTGCTGAAGCACAGTTGTAAATTACAAGCCTTGATTTGGGTGGGGTAGGGTGGGATGGGACATTTTCCCCTTAATTTGGTTGGCAAGTGTGGTGAATCTGCCACTCTCTGTCTCTCCTTGTAGGGACCGAAGCAATATCCCTTCAATGACCTGTATCTGGAGAGAGGAGGAGACCCCAGTAAAGAGCCACCAGCAGTGACACACTATGAGATCTGAAGGTTGTGGAAGAGTTACCTTGCTCCTCTGCCACCTCTGCTGGGGCTGGCATCTTCTCTGCTCTTCACCCTGGCAGATGTTAATGCTTGTTCTGCAATGTTCAACCACTCACTGCAGTGAAATATATCCCTGATACCCACTCTGATAGTGATCTTCTGTTGGTGTGAGAGGGCTGCACAGTGGCCAGTGAGTGGCATTGCATGACCTCCTCTATTTTTGGGTACAGGCAAACTTCTCAGAGCAGTCCTAGGATAGACTGCTGCTGTTTTTTGTACACAGACATTCCTATTTGTGTAGGAGATACTGCCTGTCACCAAGTGGCTTGCTGCAGGGGCTGCTGAGATTTGAACTGGAGTGTCATCTTGTAGAGCAAAATGTCAGGCAGAAGCAGGCTGGCAGGTGCCAGTGCTTGGGAGCTCATCCATGTGAGCAACTGCCCGCCCTCACTGGGGTTTGGCTTTGGTTTTTCATCTCTTTCTGCTCAGGCCCCCTCTCAAGTGGAACATGCACAAGCCATAGGGAGAGGCACAGAGCTGAGTAGTGTGGAGGCTGGAGCTGACAGAGCTGTGGACATCAGTGGTATGGAAGGGATAGTCATTGAGTCCAGCTCAGGCACCACCTGTCCTGCTGCACCTGAGCCACCTGACCTGGGTGCCCAGGCTTGCTCCTGCATGGCCTGAGCTTATCCACCAGGGCTGGAGAACTCCAGTTCATGGGCTGGAGTGCTCATGAAACCACTGCACACCACTGCTCTGGGGCCTCCTGTGGCTTGATCAGCAATTTGTTTGGAAAAGTTAAAGTTTTATTAGGCTCCTAGATTTTTCTCTCATCCGCTCTTCCTTTAATATATATTTTTTCCCCTTATTTTTTTGAGGGACAGTACTTTCATTACTGATTTACAGTGAGAGAGTTCTCTCAGCTCCCCTGTGCTGTCTTAGACCCCACTGTTTGGCTGGGTGATAACAGGAGGTGAGGGGCTTGGGCTCTGCTGGGTGCTGTGCTCTCAGTGCCCTGTCACAACTCACAGTTAGCAGCAAATATATGAAGACAGCAAGTTGAGATTTTTCAGTCTAGGGGTTTTTAACCCCAAACCAAAGGATGGTGGTTAGCTAGATCTCTGTGTAGGGCTTTCTCTAAGGATGTGTGTTTGAGGGAATTACATGATTGAATGCAAGGGCAAATGAATCTGTATCCATAAGTAAAACTCAGGTCTTTGGAGGTGCTGAGCAGTCAGCACTCCTCACAGCTCTGTAAGCCACCACCTTCTCCTCTGGTTACAGACGTGCTTACTTTTAAATTACAGACAATCCTGTTTTACCCCAGAAGGGTTTTTAAAGGGTTTTGAGCTATGGAGACCCTGAAACAGAGTTTGGTTACAGGGTGTTATGTTAAGCAGAATTACAGCTGTGTGGTATAAGTGGCAGCACGATGTACTATGTGGTGAGAGGGTTTTATTAAAGAGCCTTCAAGTAAAATGAAGAGGAGGAGAGCAGTGATAGGAGCCTTATCGTGGTGTCAGAGGGAGGCTGAGGGCCAGCCCGACACGTGGCTGCCCGGTTGTACACCCAGGCTGTATCTAACCACTAACTTAAAGATGTTTTTCTTCCGGGGGCAGAGAATAGGGCTCAGGAAACCTTAAAAACGGGGTTTGTAGTCCAGGCAAACTTGGTCTGAAACGGGAGAGAGCCGAGAGAAGAGGGTCTGGGCCCGCCTGCATTTATTTTTTCCTGGCAAGTGAAGTGCTTGCGGCTGGGGGGTATCCCATCCCGGGGATGGGATGGGACGGGACGGGGCTGTCCCCGTGGGGGGGCTTGGCCACCACCGCCACACCCCGCGCAGGCGCTGAGGGGCGGGGCGACGGGAGGCGCTTCGCGGGCCGCGGCTTTTCGGCTCCCGGCGGCCGCCGTCGTCAGGGCTGGGCTGCGGAAGGTGTCGGGTGCGGGTCGAGCCAGCCCGGCCCAGTCCGCTCCAGTCCAGTCAGCGGTAAGGGCCGCGGCCGAACCGTCTCCCCAGCACCTCCGCTCCGCTCGCCCCGGCCCCGGGCGGCTGCTCCTCCTCCTGACCCGCCTCTCCCGACCCTCAGCCCCGGCACCTGCGGGTCCCCAGGCCGGACCCTCGCCCCCCGGCCCGGCTCTGTGCTCGGGTTCCGGGAGCCCCGGGCCTTGTTTCCGCTCCGCCGGGGGCAGCGGGGTGGCCGCTGGCGAGGCCCAGGGCCTGTTGTGTGGCACCCGGTGTCCCAGGTCAGTGCTCTCCCCCAGGCCTTCCCTCTCCCTCGGTGCTCTCCCCTTGACGCCCCGGTGCTGACCCGACACAGTGTCTGTGCTTGGCCGTGGCTTTTTGAGCGTCATCGGAGCGCAGGAAGTTTCTGTGTAGACCGTGATAGCTGTCACGGAAGAACGTGCTGAGGCCTGCCCTGGAACAGCCCCGCCTTGAGCATACCGATGATTAGCTGAGATTAGCGTCCCTCTGCTCCCGTAGCCGGGATTTATAGCGAGCAGTCCTGCGAGCAGCCTGGCTGTGGGGTACCGGGGAGCTGCGAGCGCCAGGTCGGTGCAGAGGCTTTACATTGACGTTGGGTGTGGAAACTGTGGGGCACCTTTGTGCTAACCGTGCTGTCGTGGCTGGGAGGCTTTGTGCTGGTCTCAGGGTGGCTGCTTGTTACCTGGGTGACCTTGGGACGAGTCTTTTCTGTCCCGCTGGCCCAGTTTTACCTTTAGCTGAGGGGATCAGGCTATCGGTTTGTGCTGTGCTCGGGCATCGGCAGGAACTGTGCAGAACGGAATGGTTTGGTGCCCGGGGGGCAGGAGGAGGATTGGGAAAGTCAGTAGGAGGGGACTTCTGATTGACAGCATTTGGGTGGTGCAAGGGAGTGATGCGAGAGGTGATTATCATGGCAGGTTTGAGGGCCAATTAGCTGCTACAGCATCAACTGTGGCCTTTTACAATACCACAGGTGTTTCAAGTTAGCACAGGTGAGGAGGCTTTGCCTCCGTCAGCGCTGTTTGCATGGTTCATCACGATTTTTTCACACGTGCTGTTACTTTTGTGTCTTTATCTGTGTGCTCTCCTGTTCCCCATGGTGGGGAGCCTGCTGGGCTGTGTTACTCTTCAAGGACACTGTACAGGAAAACAGGGCTGGGGGGGATGCTCCTGCTGTCCCCGGCCTCGGCTCTGAGGTTGGCTAAAGCATTAGTAATCGGATGTCTGTACCAGAAGGGAGAATTGTCATGATTAATTAATCAGAGGCCCTGAGAAAAGCCTGAGTTTCCTCAGAAGCCCTGGGTGCTATTTTGGGAGGTGACAGCAGAGGGCAACCCCTCCCTGAAGTTTCCCGTGGCAGCGCTGGGATCTGCGCGGGACAGGGACACCCGCACCACCAGTTCTCACAGAATAAAAGAGTCGAATCAAACTTTTCTGTCCTTCCAAACTCGGAGGCCGCTGGCTTGAAGAGGAGGAGGTGCTGCTGCACCCCTGCAGAACCCCAGCTGCAGTGGGGCTGCACAGGCAGGAGGTGTTTGAAAGATGCTGTGATACTGTAATCTCTTGGCTTCTTATCTGGCTCCAGGAGGCCACAGCTTCATATAAACCACAGGATGCCTTTTCAAACTTTGTCACAGTCTGGGGAGAGGTGCTGGGTGCTTTCCCCTCAGCAAGAATGGGACTCTACGTGGAATGATAATTTGTCTTTATATTCTGTTTTGCAGCCTCCTGCTGCTGCTGTTTGACTTTATTATCCTGCTGCATGATTGCCCAGCTAACCTCTCCCCTGTGACACGGGGAAGTTGTGTCCCCATTTCACAGGTGTCAGCTGATCTATGCAGATTAAATAAAAGGAACTGATGTCAGAGCTGAGATTGAAATCCAGTGGTTACTTCCAGGTCACTTCTTCTCACCTTCTACCATTTACAAAGTCAAGCAGAAAGTCAAGTGAATTTTTTTCCTTTCACTTCTCAAAGGAACAAGAACAAAGTACATTAACTGGTCTGGCACGTGATAGCTTTGTACTTTGTTTTATGTTGCCACATCACTTCTCTGTTTGGAATTTAGACTGCCCTGAGACTTCTCCCTTTTTGCCTTTGTATATAGTGACAGACATCAGCTTGTTCAGAGAGAGCACCTAGTGCTTTGCAAATACATTTCTGTAAATTAATTTCTTCAGATGATTTAAAAGAGCCTGGATTGAAGACCTGAGTATGTTGTTTAATTTAATCCCTTTCCTTTTATGGACAGTCTCCTGTAATCAGAGTATATGGAAAAAAAAAAAAAGGGCTATATAAGAAAAAAAAATCTGCAACCAGATTATTTTCCTAGTTCCTGATTGGGTTATTTCATGGATTCTAAAATTCCTGAATTAATTCCTGTGAAACTATTCACTAGCTCAGGAAGTAACAAGCAACTTCTCTCCATTGAAAGGCATCTGTTCCCATGGTACTTTTGTAAGGGGGATATTGTGTTACTGCTGTGATTATTTTCATGTGGACTTTATCTGGCTGTTCTAACCACTGTGTGAAATTTCTTCTAGAGCCTGGAAAATGAAGCTAAAGGAAATTGAGCGAACAGCTGTCCAGGCATGGAGCCCAGCAAACCACCACCCCATTTATCTGGCAACAGGTAAAGTTCTTCACAATTTGTGGAAATTAAAGAATGATTCACAGATTTCATGTAGAGTTGTATTTGCTTTAGCTGTCAACAGTTCCTACCTTAATAGTCTCTGGAAAACTTCAAGCACTGTACCAAAAACATCACATTCTTACTTTTTATTTTTTAAGTGACCTGTAGAGGATTATTTTTATGCCTATCTTTGATGCCTTAAAGGCCAGTGATTTTTCTCAAAGGGTGAATACATGGCTTTTTTTGATCTAACTTCTAATTAAGTCTGCATGGATTCCAACACCTTCTTGTTATAACAGTTAAAACAAAGTAAGATTACGTGGTTTGTCTGTAGGAAAAAAAAAAAAAGTTAATTCTAATCATGTTTCTTTAAGCTCATTTTTACTTTTAAATAAAACATTAAGATAAAAAGATTAAACATAAGATAAAACATTATCACATGGTTTGACATTCAAATAATTTAAATATCTTCTCCCTGAGGCTTCATGTTTTGGTTATTATTCAATTTTCAATATTTCTGCAAAACTTTTAATTTAGAATTTTGTTGATACTACTAATTTTTCACTATTGTTGTAATAATTTTATTTCCTGAAGCACAGTCAGCCTCTTCACTGAGCTTGCAGTGGATGAGTGTGCTGCCTGTGTGGAACCAAAGGCTGGGGGTTGTCTGGACAGTGTGAGAACCACTCGTGTCTGCCTCTTGCCTGGGTTGTGCAGTGCTGCCATTTTATTTGGCTGCTTTTTTTTTTTTTTTTTTTTTTTTTTTTTTTTTTTTTTTTTTTTTTTCCAGGGATGACTGTCCAAAAAAAAAAAAAAGTGCCAAATTTTTGGCTGTTGCCTTAAAAATAGCATTACCATTTTGGGGTAGATAGTCTGTGTTTCTCTGATAAGGAAAGAATCTTGGTTGGACCAAAGGTCTTGGCTTCAGTCTGCTTTAGAGCAGGAATTGCAGAGTTTCATGATTTGTACTGCTTTTTAATAGTCTCCTGGGCAGTTTCCATGCTGCAGGCAGTCACAGAGCACCTCTGTGGGAACTGAGTGCCTGTTTGCCTGGCAGTGTCCCACTAGGCAATGGGAAATCTATTTTTAGCATTCATCTTGTAGGCCAAGGGAGAAGGAAGGAATCCACCAGTGTGTGACTGCTGTCTCTGGGTCGCTGGGGAGTGTTCACTTGGCTGTGGTTGAAGAACTTTTGCTGTAGAGCAGGTTTAGAAGGTTTGATCAAGGCATATGGCTGAGGAGCAATAGACAGAAGAATTTGGTATCATACTTGTATCAGGGTTTAGTGCTGCAGCTGCATTTGTAATTTAGGTATGGAGTTAATACCAGAAGCTATGGCTGCTTGGAGGAGAGCATACATTCATGGCACTTATCCCAGGACAGGGAGGTGCATGCACAACACTGACCCTGGTGCCTAGAATTTCTTGAAGAAGTTCTAATTTCTTTTAAAGTTGTAGTAATGGTTGGTTCCCTTTTCTGAGGTATTCAGAGGTATCCTCTCCTTGAACAGGTACAGCCCAGGTTGTGTTGGCCATGAAGAACAGGGATCCAGTGCTTTGCTCTTTCTGTATCTCATGCTCTTCAAAAAAATGTACCCATTGTTTTGCCTTCACTTCTGCTAGGAACATCTGCCCAACAACTGGATGCATCCTTCAGTACAAATGCCACTTTGGAAATATTTGAGGTTGACTTCAGGGATCCCTCTCTAGACATGAAGCAGAAAGGAACACTTACTGCCTCAAACAGGTACCAGGGGCTCACATCAACGTGTCAATCCGTGGAACTGAAAAGGGTTTTTCTGGTACAAGAGAGGAGGAGATCATATTTTGGGGGTATAAAGTGATCTTTTACATCAATCGACCTCTGTCTTCAAGAACTGAACGTGTTTGTGGACACAGATTGTGCTGGGTGTAGAAGTGCAGCAGCTGGACTGTTGGAGAAGCCTGACAGGACCTACAGGGTTGTCAGTCAGGAGAGTCATTCTGTGTCAGGTGAATTTGTTGGGGGCTATTGGTTTGCAATAAGGAGACCAGAGGCAGAGTGAAACTTCTCTTCCAGCTTTCTGAGACAAGGTGATTTCTTAGGCTCATCAGTGTGGGTGATGTGAAACACAGCCTTGGTTTGTAAATAGCAGCTTTTAGGCTGGATAAACATGTTTTTCAGATAATAGCTCTGGAAAGGAAGGCATGTACTCCTGCAATCTAATTTTATGTATATACTGTGGGTTAGTGTAATTCACCACCAAATCTCATATGAGGTTATAAGCATTTTAAGGGAGGAAGAAACAAAACAAAGAAAGAAGAAAAGAGACAGACTGGTTCTCTTTTTTAAGTCCTCCATGAGAGTCTTTGCAAGGAAGCTCACTTCCTTTTTTCCATGTAAGAGCCACAGTCATCTTCAAAGGGAAATGGTTATGTAGATGGTGCAGACTGATGGTTATGTTTGATAGCTCAGAACATGGATGTGGTTTTTGGTAATGCAGAGGGTGTCTTGGCTTCCACCACTCTGGCCTACGATAGCTTTATTTTCTTCTTTTTTAGGTTTCATAAGCTGGTCTGGGGTAACTTTGGAAATGGGTCCCCAGAGCCCTCTGGTGTGATCATTGGTGGAGGGGATAATGGTGTGCTGACAATGTACAGTGCACACCACATTCTGACTTCAAAGAGTGAAGCTGTGATTGGGCAGACAGAAAAGCATTCAGGTCCTGTTCGAGCCCTTGACTTCAACCCTTTCCAGGTAGGCAACATTAAGATACTTACAACCAAATTGAAATTAATCTCCATTTTACAGAAAGATGCTCTTCCTTTGTGTATCGAGAATCAGAAGCTGAAGTAACCTGAAAGAGACATGGTGGCTGTGGCATGAGACTTTGGGTTCTATTCACAGCTTTACCATTGAATTCCCCTCTGATCTTGATCAAGTCTCTTGCCTCTGTAAAAAGGTGTTTTGAAATACTGTTCCATGTTAGAGTAAGAACTCTTTGTATTTGTTCAGTTGGTGTCTGATTCAGTAGGGCTCTTATCAGCTGAAGTGGGTGATGAACAGAACACAAGTTCTTGTGGTAGCACAAAGGCAAATTGAAAGTTGTCTGCATACCCTTGTGGGGAGCCTTCTGTGCATCTTCAGAGAAGAAATGTCCTTGGTGCCAGGATGCAGAGCTAAAGGCTCAGCTGGCCAGGGACAGTGGCTCCCAGGCCTGTGGCAGAATTTCATGATGAGTAACATCTAGCTTGCTAGACAAACTTTAGAGGGGTCTGTACCATGGCACAGCTGAAGGCACAGAGGTCAGAGAAGTGCTCAGCTGGTTAGTATTGTCTGGTTACCAGTGGCTGTGGAATGCAGCTCTCATCTGACTTTGGAAACTTTTGGATTTTCAACTTACGCTTATTTTTAAGAAATCCACCCTCTTTCCCTGTGAAACTCAGCTGAGCTTTTACTTTTTCTGCAGAGTAACCTCTTGGCTTCTGGAGCCAATGATTCTGAAATTTTCATCTGGGACTTGAATAACTTCAGTGTGCCTATGACTCCAGGGACAAAATCACAGGTAAACAAGTTTTATATCTTGCTGTTTTATACCTCAGGAGGCAGAACAAAAAAAGATGTGAGTGTGTGGAGTTAACCTGATCTAGTCTGCCTGTGAAGGGGGAATGACCTTGACATCTGTCAGGAGAATGATGAATCAGAACTGACTGATCAGCTTCATTCTAAGGAGGTGGAAAGAGTGTTCTAAGGGGAGGGGGGCAGGCTGGCAAGCTCTGGAAGGATGCACTTTGCATGGATGGGTAAGCTCTTTGTGGATTTGAATCAAGTAACCGAGCAGTTTATCTTTGATCCATCTGGGGCATGTGTGATGGATTAAGAAGGCTTATTGGACCTTCTCTGAGGAATGAATTTACTTCAGGCTTCAGCTGAAGCTTTTCATATCTCATGAAAGTAATATCCCTAGCAAAGCCAGTGAGCCATTTAATGCATCTTGGCTATTAGTCCCAGATAATGTTTCCTGAGTTTGAAGAGGAAAAAGCTTCTGATCTTCTGATGCTGATAATGTTATTCAGGACAATCAACTCCTGAAAGTGGAAAAAATTGTAGTAAACTTACCTAAAAGCAGGCCAAGTTTTTCCTCCAATAAGCCTTCATTTGTCTCTTTGCCGATTTCCTGCATTGCAGTAGGTTCACCCACAGCAATTAGCCTTGAATGTTTCATCATTTTCCATCTCGCTGCACTCCTGAAATGTTGCACAAGGTCATCCTTCCATTTAAGTTCATCCAAGGAGTCAGAGTAGAAGCATGCATCTATGTTCTCTCACCTGCAGTTCTCTCTTGACTGATTTATGGCACATTTGGCCAACGCAGAATACAGTACCTGCTCCCAAAATGCAGAGGTGCTTTTCCAGGTGACATTTCCCCATAGAATCTGACTGTCCACTGTACATACTGAGTGAAGGATTTTCTGTGCTCTCCAGTCTTTCTGGTCAGCGCTGCTATTCTCAGTTAGCTGCTCAGTGACTGAAGAGAAGAATCTCTATATCCTCAGATCCCCCAGGTAAGATCATGGCAGAATCCTGTGATTAGTGTTCCCTCTACAAGGGGATGATGGATGCATGGCCTTTCCTGTCTTGGCAGCCTCATGAAGACATCAGTGTGGTCTCCTGGAATCGTCAGGTGCAGCACATCCTCTCCTCCGCTCACCCCAGTGGCAAGGCTGTGGTTTGGGACCTCAGGAAGAATGAGCCTATCATCAAAGTCAGTGACCACAGCAACAGGGTGAGTGGAAGAAAAAACTCTGACAGGTTTATAACATGCCACGTGTGAATGCAAAGTAGTGTCCCTGGTTATTGGGATGAAGGGTTTTTACTGTGGGAGCTGTTGGCGCTGGTTCTTTTGGAACTGCAGCATCAAAGCACTTCTCTCTTTTTTTCCCCTCATGAAATGGAGAAGCAAGACCCCTACCTGTTCCTAAAACTAGGGCAGCCTTACATTCAGTTTCTACAGCTCATTTATGAGAAGCCTCCTGTGTTTTAATCCCAGCTGTCTTCCTAGATAAGCTTTGAAATAGTCCTTCAACTTCTGTATGGTTAGTGGGTTTTTTTGCTCTGTAGAGAAGGTAGAAATACTTGCCTTCCACAGCACGACATTGCTTTAAGCCAAGTGTTGTAGGCAGGTTTTAAGTTCAGAATGGTGTGGCTCTGGCCCATTTGTGCCCTTGCCAGCTTGCTTTGCTGAATTCTCAGCCTCTGCTATTTTTGTCTCTAGATGCATTGCTCAGGAATGGCCTGGCATCCAGAAGTTGCAACCCAACTAGTGCTTTCCTCTGAGGATGACCGCCTGCCAATGATCCAAATATGGGACTTACGCTTTGCTACCTCTCCTTTGAGCCAGCTGGAAAAGCACACAAGGTGGGGGGCTGCTTGTTATGGTACCTTTTCAAGGCTCTCCATCTTTAAAAGACATTTGTGAGACTGTCGTTAGAAGAACTGTGGTGTTTTGCTATCTTTATTTTGTTTCACAGATAAATCTGTGGTTGAGGGTTGGGTTCTCATCTACTAGAGGTGAGAAGGAGCTTTTCTGAGTTTAAGCAGCGTTCCTGCTGCTTTCTTGGTGACAGAGTGGGGGAGTAGACTTGAGTAGGAAGTATGACTGACTTCTTTCTGATCTATTTTAGGGGAGTTCTCTCTCTCTCTTGGTGCCAGGCTGACCCTGAGCTGCTGTTGAGTAGCGCCAAAGACAATCGGATCTTGTGCTGGAACCCAAGTGTGGGAGAGGTACATAACCACAGCTCTAAGTACACGTGGTCTGCTTTACCCAGAGTTGTGTGCTGTGCTATCTGTGTGTCCCTTCTCTGTGTCCCTGTGGAGTGCCAGCATCAGTTCCTCCAGTATATCTTCTGCACTCTTCCTGTCTGGAGTGAGTAAGAGTGGAGTCCATATCCAGACTCAAATAGAGACAGGCAGAGCTTTTCTCTGATGTATCTGTGTGAATTCAGATAGGACTGTGGGAAAAAAAAAATCAGCACATCTTCTCATTCATTGCTGAATTTCTGGATAAAACAATTTTGAACTTTGGACAGAATTCATGCAGTTGATCTTGATGACAGCACAGGGAAAGCACTCTAGCAATACTGAACGAGGTCCAGCTGGGAGCCCCAGGCTGGATTCATTTCGTGGGACAGTTTCACTTAGTTTACTGCCTTTGCCTTGGAGACATGGAAAAAAGATTAGTCCATTTTCATAAAATACATTAAATGCTGCCCTTGTGATTTCAGGGGATTTGATGGCCACTCTGTACAGATGTCTAGTGGTTACAAGAGAATCAGACTCTGAAACATTCTGAAGTCTATTTTTCACTAGTCCTTTCGTTGTGTTTCAGTGGAAAAATTTGCAAGTACAATTTTAGTGGAGCTTGCTCATCTTTAGGCATGCTGCCATAGATTTGTGGAGTCCAAATTCAGCTTAGGCATTTGTGCATGAACTGTTGCTAGGGGGCTGTTCTTGACTTGATAATGAACACAGAATTTTCAGGTGTTACAAAAATTGGGAAGGTTTCCAAAACATGAGAGTTATGCAGGATGGCTGATCCAGTTTCTGTGGGAAGGACCAGTTTCTTTGTTGTTTTGGTTCTTTTTTTGGAGGGGTGTTTGTTTTGTTATTTTGGGCTTGTTGGATTTTTGTGGTTTTTTATTTAGCAATCCAGACTTTAATATAAGCAAACACAATGTTTTATACCTAGGATCAGAAAACGCAGATTGTGGTCCTACAGAGAAGGAACCTGCAATTCTCTGGGCTTTGTGCCTGCAGGGTGTAAAGGAAGTCTCTGCATTTTACAAACTGGAGGTTCAAAGTCAAGGTTGTGTTAGTGAGTTGCCCAATATCAGGCAGGAAGTTCATGTCTGGGCCATGAATTGAACTTTGGATTTTTGAGTTCTGGACCAGAAGCTTCTTGGCTGCAATATTCTTCATATTTCATCTGCAGCTGTTACAGTCCTCTTTTGTTCTACTGTTTTTTATTTCCCTGGTGAAATTTGTTATTCAGACTGTTCTTCCTGCTTAAATATTCTTGCTTATGACATTTTCTTGCCTTTTGGGTTCTGGTTTTCTTGGGATGTTTTCTGGGGTCTCTTCCTTGGTTTGAAGAAGTTGTGACAGAACTGACTTGCTGCCTTTGCCTTTAGTTCTAGAATCAGAATCCTATGGTATAGCAGCTTTCTGTAGCTCAATGCACTACAGTTGTGGTTGCAATGTGTCCTTCAAGAAGCAAAAATAAAAGAATTGTATACAATGGTGTTATGTAAATAAAGTGTGGCACAGTTGGTGTGGGCAAGTACTTTGTGGAAAGCAGGGGAGCCATTTGTGCTGTGTTTCTGCCTTCTCTCTCCTGTGACAGGTGGTCTATGAGTTGCCCATTCGGAGCCAATGGTGCTTTGATGTCCAGTGGTGTCCCAGGAATCCCTCAGTCTTCTCTGCTGCCACTTTTGATGGGTGGATCAACATTTATTCTGTTATGGGTGGGAACCTAGAAGCTCAGCAGAAGACACAGGCTGACAAGGTAAAGCCCTATGAACAAGTTACAGCTTAACAGACAGGCAGTTGCTCACCTGGAAAGTGAGAGAACCTAATCAAGTCTGGCTTTGATGCTATGTGTATTTTATGGTTATTTCTACTAGACTATAAACAACCTGCAGTATATCTGTTAGAGCAACAAGCTTGCCTTGTCAGTATGTTAAAATTAAATACGTTGATACTAATTAAGGCAACATGTTATTCTTTATTATTTCAGAAAAGATTTTTTTTAAGTAGCTTATAAGCCACTGTTAGCAATTTTCCTTAAGTCAATTGACTAATTTGGAGTATGTTAATATTTTGATAGTGAAACCCATTACTTAGCCAATGAATAGGTGGGTGAACTCTGAATAGATAATATGCCAGTATTGTCTAACAGTTATCATTTTGTGTGTAGGTTCTTAATTCCCTCCCCAGCCAACAAGTACCTTGCAATACAGGTTTTAAGAGAATGGGGGTGAGCTGGCTGACATGTTATTTATATAGCTATTTACAGCTGACTGAGCTCAGCTTCACAGGATTTGCAAGAGAAGGAAAATATCTTATCAAGCAACAGCTGTAGGAGATTAAGGATAAGAGAATTTTCTTTCTGTGGATTCTTCACATGCATGCACCACACTTCCACTCTTCAAAATTGTAGAAAAGTAGAGTAGAATAACTCCTAGATAAATAGAAATACAAGCAGAAACAAAAATGGGAGAAGATAATGACCATTTATGGGGGTGTTTGTGACCAAGGAGTCTCTCTCCTCTGGATTACATAGTATTGGGACAGAAACTCTGCTGAAGACCTGATGGTTGATGTTCCTGGTACCCTGGTAGCATGTGTTTATTTTTTGGAGGGTGCAGGGTGAGTTAGGTACAAGGTGTTCCTCCAGGTCTTTTTCTTTAGAGTTGGTTTCCCCTGGAGAAGCACTTGAGAGACAAAACATACAGGTCTTGCCTCTCATTCTTTGGCAGCCTTAGCTTGATGAGCCTTGTGTAGCTTCTTTTCAGGTATGCTGGTCAGATGTATTTTGGAGCTGTGTCCTATGGTCCAGTCAAACTTGAACAGGGTTGCCTATAGTAAAAAATATGCCAAAAATGTTTAAAATTAAGAAAGCTGGTTAACAGCATTGTATGTGTGTTCACTGAACTCCTAAATGTCAGAAATCTAGAGCAGAGGCCACTTCTGACACTCTTGTCTAAGCAACAAATACTGGATATATTTCACCAGCCTTATCCAAGCTGTAAAAGCTTGAGACAGTCCTTAAAACCAACCCATTTGAAGGACTCCAGCAACAGAAGAGGAGTCAGCATTCCTTTGTGAGGAAAAAAAAAAAAAAAAAAAAGAAAATTAAGAACTTTTGACCACATGTTGTCACTGTCTTGCATAAAACAAGTGATTTTGTAACTTCTGTGTTTATGATCTGGGTGCTGGGCCAATCAGTGTTTGTTAGGGAATTTGCATCTTGCTAAAGAAAACTTAGTCGAAAATCTCTCAAGGTAAAGCTTACTTGAGAAATAATTTCTGGAACTGTTTGGAAATAGCAATTCTCTCACACACAAGCTTGGTGGTATTCCATGAAGAGGTGCTGTAATAGCCTTTTTTCTTCATCATTAAAGAAAACAAACGTTTTACCAAGCAATAGGGTTTTTTGTGCTTACCTTGTGCAGAGAGGAATTGAATTCTATCTTATCCTTTTCTCCATTTGATTCTAGATCTCTTCCTCCTTCAACAGCCTCCTGGATCCTTTTGGCACAGGACAGATCCTTCCTCCTCTGCAGGTGCCAGAGCAAGTAGCTCAGACCACCTCAATTCCTCCACTGAAAAAGCCACCCAAGTGGATTCGCAGACCTGTGGGAGTTTCATTTGCAGTGAGTGAATGCAGCATCTTCAGCTTAAAATGCAATAAATGCATCAAATCCTTTTCTTTCACTAGAGAAACCATAATGTTTTCCTGTGGCTGATTGTTTTAATGGTTGTTTAAGGTGGTGTCCCATGAAACAAAGGTCTTTTGCTCGATATTCAGATGTATTCCCAGCAAGAGTCTACTAGGAGAGAATGGGAGATAAGAGTTAAGAAAGCAAAGGAAGGTTCATAAAAGCTGTCCTGTTAGGCTGTGACGTTTGTTCCCATTCTCATCCATTTTTCTCCTTCTTATCCGTATATTTTCTTGACCCCTTTGCTCCTAAATCAAAAGGGTGAATTGCTCTATTAGACAGTGGCCTGACTTGTTCTCTGTCTGTTTAGTGCCTGCCACTCACATGGTAGTTTTTGTCATTGCAGCCTGTTTCTCTGTGTCCAGAAAGAACAAGCAGTTCCAGATGGTACTTTTTCTCTGTGCCCCTCTGGCATTTGCAGTTCTCTAGGCCTGGTAGCACATCCACAAGTGCTGTGGTTATTTGCCTTCTGCTGAAGGGCTTGTGATCTGAACTCAGTGTCCCTCCCACATTAAACTGTTGAGGTTCCTTGTGATCACAGCTGGACCTTGAGTCCACCTTGCTGAACAAAAAGCTAACTGAGTTGCCTTTATTTTATAAGAATGTTTCCTTTATCTCCCTCTGTCTTTCTCAGTTTGGAGGAAAACTTATTTCCTTTGGTCTTGCCAAAGCTGGACAGCAAATGCAGCAAGCTCACCCACACCAGGTATTCATCAGCCAAGTCACTACTGAAACTGAATTCCTGCTCCGATCCAGAGAACTGCAGATGGCCTTGCAGTCAGGGAACCTCCTGGACTACTGCCAGGGCAAGATCCAGACAGCCAAGTTGCCATTTGATGAGAACCTTTGGAACTTCTTGAAGGTAGGATGTCTGTGGTGAAACACAGAGGTCAGTTCTTTAATGGTCCTGGGGTGGAATATGTTCATTATGGTCCTCTCTAGCCATTTACATTCCTGTTCTTTAAGATATAAAATGGAACTGAATAGGCTAGTTAGCTATCTAAAGAAAAGCTTTTGAAGTTGAGGTGTTGGAGGTTGCCTTATTTTTCAGTAGGAATGGTCTTTTCAGTGGACTCCTTTGGGCTTCCCGTCAACGTGCTAAACAGGTTTTTGTTGTCTCAGCCCCTGCTGAGCTGTATCTTCCTGCTGCTTGTTGGGCTCTGCTGTTGTTGTTTCTCAAGTCCGGCTGGGCAATGAGATTCCCCAATAAGAAGGGAGAGGGCTGTGGTGGCATGAGGGCTGACTGTAGCCCTACACAGGATTGATTTAATAGATAATTTAGTAGTATGGAAGAGTTTGGTAATGACCTATTACTACTGATTGTCTTAAAATACAAACCAAGCTTCTGTACAAAGGACTGTCCTGCATGACCATTTCTGCATCTGCAAGAACAGTTTCTGCTGACTGTTTACAAGTATCTTATCTGTGCAGTTTGGTCAGTTCTGTGGTAGGAACAGCCTGGGACTTCCTGAGGCAGACAGATTGTCATTGAGGATTGTTAGTCACACATTAAGGGATATAATCAGTTAGGCTGTGTGCTGGAACTGCCTGAAATCCCACCCAGTGAGCTTCTGTAACAATTAGGTAACTAACAGTTGAGAAGCCTGCTAGGAGTTCAGGCATCCACCTTGTCTCATTTTCATCTGGACACACATCAGTCCCTTGTCAATGTGCAGAAATTAGGTTGGCAATTCCTAGGCCATCCAGGGAAATAATGACCAAGTGCACTGAGTATGCATACAGTCATAACCCTGATATGCAGTTGTAACTATGTGACGAACTTGAGTTTCACCCTTTTATCATTATTATAAAAGAAATTCCATAGATTTTCCCACAGTAGTCATTAGGTGAACTGTCATAGTAGAGATGTCTTGGATTTTACACATTTTCTTGTCTTTTTCAATGTCATTTTCAACTCAGGTGAATCTGGAGCAGGATTCCAGGACTAAACTCCTCAGGCTGCTGGGCCACAGTAAAGAGGAACTGCAAAAAAAGGTAAAGGATCTTTCCTACAAAGGGAAACCTTTGCAGGACTAAAGCTGCTGCAGGAGAGCTATAGAGTCCCAGCTGTGAATAAGTGAGTGACTGCACAGCACATGAAAGATGAAACTATGAAGTTCATCTGAGGCACCTCTGTTCCCCATTGAAAAGCAAATGGGTAGAACTGCAGATGAAGTGGGTCAAACCAAATAAATCTTGAGCCTGGTTGGTCCTGCTTATTGGTGCTCTGGGAAGTGTGTAAAAGCAGCACAGTTGTGAGAGCTTCCAGCATCCAGCTCTCTGTGACTCAGGGGGCTCCTCAGCCAGGAAGAAGGTGACACATGCAGACAGTCTGGCAGAGCACTGATAGAGCTGCAGAGGAGGAAACTCTTTCAGCAGCATGGACAATCCTCTGAGAAGGATAAAGATAAATAACCCGTGATAGGCAGCTGACCAGGAATAGGAAGAGGTGAAACCTTTCAAACGGGTGAAAGAGCTGGGGAAATTGTGACTGGGACTTGTGAGTCACTTGGTAGCTTTGCTGCACTGGTGTTTAGCTTCACTAGGGGCTTCGCTCCGTGGATGTCTGTTGCTTTTCCAGATTGCTTCATGTTTGAGTAATGGGATCCCAGATAAACAGCCACTTCCTGAGGCAGATGAGACAAGTGCTGCACAGGCAGATCAGGTACGTCCTGGACACTTTGCCAGACTGGGAGATGAGCGGAGGGCAGGATGGAAGGTTTAATTCCATCCACAAGTTGTTGGGCTGCATGGAGGCACTGCAGAGGGTGATTCACAGGCCTTTCAGACACTCACAGGGTTAAGATTAAATTATCATAGTAGTCTCTGCTGGCTTTAAAACAAAACACTGAATGAGGAAAATGGACTCCTCTGTGTTAACACTGCAAGAAGGATTGCTTCACCTGTGCTAATTTCTTCAGTGATAGAATTAGCATCACCCCAGCTTAGCTTCATGGTCCAGTTCTGGATTTCCTCTGTGAAACTTCTCCTATGGTCTTTCTTTTGCGTTTCTTTCTTTTTCACCTCTATCCTTTGACATGCATGCTCACATGATTTTTGGGTTGTCTGTCTTCAGATGCCTTCCAAGGCCTGCTTCACCATGCACTGTACATTTTGCTCCTCTGAGGTATCTAAAACTGCTGTCTTCAAACTATGAATCTTCTTTGCAAACCTTAAACACTCACATGCTCAACCAAATAGAGAGTAGCCCAATCCCCCTCAGTAATACAGTAAACTGTTTTGGGCAGTTGTGTGTGTTCAGTGAATTAATTAACCTCTTGCACTCCTTGCACAGCTTTTGATAAATTCCAGTGATGATGGAGCTGCTGTTTCCACCTCTTCAACCTTTTTTGACAGCCTTATCCCTCAGAATATGAGCACATTGGAGATTCCTGTCACAGAAGGTATGTTACATGAAATGTGTTTCTGCCAACTTAGGAAAAGGGGAGAGGAGGGAAAAACAGGAAAGTAGAGATACCAGGAAGAATGTGGTCCACTCCAGCAGATGAATACTCTAAAAAAACATGACCTATCCCTGTGTCATGCAGCATCTCTCAGCATCATGCAAGAAACTCTTCAGATAAGAAGCCCATTAAAAGTCTAGAATAATCTTTTAGATGCTAGAAGACTTGCTGTCAAGTCAGTGGTTTTTTTTCAAAGTGCAAAACCTGATTTGAATTTTTAATTCTTCTTCTAGCTGGGCCTCATTGTATTACTGTTTTGTTTTTTTTTACTGCCTGCTTTTTAAAATGAGCATCATGAATGCATCTGGATGATGCCCCCATCTGGATGATGTGTGTTAACTCTGCTTCTTGTCTCTAGATACAGATGGACTGATCAGCCAAGCCCTCCTCTTGGGGAACTTTGAGGGTGCAGTGGAGCTGTGCATGAGGGCAGAGCGCTTTGCAGATGCCATCATCTTGGCTATAGCTGGGGGAGAGAATCTCCTCAAGGAGACCCAGAAACGATACTTTGCCAAGCGTCAGACAAAACTCTCCCTGGTAAGTGACAGCTCTGTGTCCCTGCTCAGCACAGCTCCAGGTGTGCAGCATCTTGGCAAAGGTTTGAATGTATGTGGAAATGCTTTGGCAGGAAGTAAAATGCAGAATCTCTGCATCTCCTGTTGGATAGACCTTTAATCTCTTGGTAGTTTTATGAGAACTTCATGTTGCCCACCTAGAATGTCTGTGTTCTTTGTTCTTTTTTGGGGTTTTTGGGGTTTGTTTTTGTTTGGGTTTTTTTTTTTTTTTTGTTTTAATCTAATGGTTTCTTCCTCAACTTCCAATGCTTGTAACTTGTGGCCATGCTGCTCCTTTACAGCACAGCTAGCAGGGTCCTCGCTTATTAGTTGAAGAACGATGTATTAACAGGGGTTGGGATATTCTAACACTATGTTCCCAGTCATTGACACCAGCTTCTCTGAAACAGGATTTGTATTAGCTGAATCTTTAGTCTCATCTAGTGCAGGTGTTTGTGTTTTGTTGGACTTTTTTGCTTTCTTTAAAGACACTGGGTTCCAATTACTGTTAAAACCAGGATGCTGGAGTTGTTGCTGCAAAAGCAAGTTGTTGCTATGTGTCTGAAAATGAGCTATCCCTGTGGGTACCCTTGCTTAAGCAGTCAGCTTATCTTCATCTTCAGTGACTGACAGGCCTTCTGCTTCCCTTGCAGCTGCTTTCCTCCATTGTGCAGCAGAACTGGCAAGATATTGTTCGCACGTGTGATCTACAGAGCTGGAAGGAGGCTCTGGCCATCTTGCTGACATACTCAAAGCATGAGGACTATACCCAGCTCTGTGGTATGCAGTGTACCATGTTTTTATACAGTTTTCCTTAGAGGAGAGCACCTCTGGACTGTTTACAGAAGAAAGTGGATCTTGTTGAGGAAGGAAAGCACTCCTTACTCTTTACAGCTATCTGGACCTTATAAAAAAATGTGAACTGTTGAGTTAGGTGAATGATATGTGCACACTGTATCTGAGAGTCATAGTGTATAGAGTAAAGTATATATGCTGATACTTCCTGTCACCTCAACCAGCAGTATATAAAAAAAAGTTGGCTTTTGGATTCCTTAGTGACACCCATATCCCTGTGCTATCCAGGAACTAGGTGCAGATCCAACACCTTTTCATGCCAGGCCAGAGTGGGATTGCTAAGAGATGAGCATTTGCGTTAGTGAACTCTTCAGAGAGTGTGTTAAATTTTTGCTGTGTTTCTTCCTCTCCAGACATGCTGGGTGCCCGCCTAGAGTCAGAGGGAGATGCAGCCCTGTGCAGTGATGCCTGCCTCTGCTACATCTCATCAGGCAATGTGGAGAGGTTGGTGGAGTGCTGGGTAAAAAACCATGAGACTTCGTCACCCCTTGCCCTGCAGGTACAGGTGCTGTAGTGTTGGTTTGACTCCTCTCTAGGCCAGCCTGGAAGCCCTGATCTGTGTGCATTATCCTCTCAAGCAGAGTATCTGGCTTCCAGCAAACAGTGCAGACCTGTTTGTAGCCAGCAAGGTATCTCCCTCTAGCCTGAATTATAGGTTTACATCTGCAGGAGACTTGTACTCTTAAATGTTAAAGGACAGAAAGGAGTGATTACATTTCATATAAATCCAGCCATGGACAGGAGATGGTACCTGTTTTCTTACTGGTAGTTGCCTGGGAGTACATTTGCTGCTGTGCTTATCATGTCTAACTGCTCTGCTCCAGTTACCTGGCTGTACCTTCAGAACAGCCTCTGGCACAGTAAGTTCTAGACTGTATTATTCCCACTGCAAGTAGAGTGATCATGCTTGGGAAGTTACAGCTTGCAGATGAATCGGGACATCTGAGTCAGTGTTGTTACCTACTTGTTACTCTTAAACCAGTTCTGGCAAAGTCAGAAACCCCTGCTGTGTCACTGGTTGCACTCAGGTACCTGCAGATAATCCCTTTGCTGCAGAGTTTCATGGTTTTGCAACCCTGCTAGCAAGTAACAGCAACAGAATGGCATTTTCAGCTTTCCTGGTTTTGTTTGAAACTGTCCTTCTCCAGTTTATCAGCCTGTGATGCATATAGCACTCTGCAGGTCTACACATTACTTTTTATATTTTTTTTTTTAACCATTACAATTTCTCTTTCCCCTTGGCTTATTCAGGATCTCATGGAGAAGGTGATGGTGCTGAGTAGGTCCGTTGAGATGCTTCAAGGCACAGCAAGACCAGCACCAGGCCCTGTCTTGGCAGAACAAATCACACAATATGCCAGTCTCCTGGCATCACAAGGATGCTTGGCAGCTGCAATGTCCTACCTACCCAGCAGCTCTAAAGAGGTGAGTGAGAAACAAGCTGCTGTGGGAAGGAGTAGTATATGGGGAAAAACAGTAGTCTGTATGAGAGACACCTTGGGTTTTGACAGGAATCAGGACTTAAGGTTTCACCTTAACTATAGGAGCTTGAGAGTAGGGGTGTGAGTTTTTTTCTAGGACACAACTTTTGTCTTCTCTTGCTTTTTCTTTGTAATGCCTTTGATTCAAGGAAAAGGGAGGGAGCTGTAGAACTGTCAAGTGGTTCCTGGAGAACAGCACTGTGAAGCAGATCTCCATGGAGGCCGCATCTATTCCTGAAACTAACTGGTAGAAGAAAGGAATGGGGAGGTCACCTTCTAGTTTGAAACAAATCTGTCTAGTGCCCAAGACTGGAGGAAGGATCAGTGAGACTTCATCTGCCCGGGAGTGTGGCAGTGATGTTCCAGACAGTCACTTACAGTTCTGTGGGGTTTTTTTCCTAATGGCTTTTGGGGAAATGTTTAGTTTTTCAGGCTGGTACTCAGTGCTCTGGGTCAGGATTTGTAGATCTGCACAGCAGCTTGCATCTAAGGCTCTCCAGGCTCTTCTCCTAAAGCACAGTTTGTTTCAGCTCCCAATGGAACAGCTCCGAGACCGCCTTTTCCATGCTCAAGGAGAGAATGTTGGTGATCAGCAGCCACCTCCATTTCCTTACACTCGTGTCAATGTGGGTGTCATTAAGCACACATCTTCAGCAGCCAAGGGTGGATGTGCTCCTGAAAGAACAGCTCACAAAACAGGTCCCAGACATCCAGAGAAGGTATGCCTTAAACTCAGGTGTTCGTGGCTTGGGGAAAGGGAGGGAGGCTTACTGGGTTATGGAAGGCATATGAAGTGATATGAGATGACACAGATTGCAGGCACTGAGCAGTTCATCAGTGATGGCCTTCACTGGAGTAAACACAAGCTCTGTGATAATCCAGAATCAGGCTGTCTGGCATCTTGTCACAAAGCCACATCCCACATGTAGTGACTGGAGGCAACCTTGGCGAGTGTAGTGATCCACTGAGTTCTCACATACTGAGGGGAAACGTGGTCTGTTGTTCACTCGTCTATGCCCATCCCTCATATCTCACTTAAATTAGTGTAGACTGGCCTTACATCAGTTCTTGCTCAAGAAAACTGATCAGGAAATCCAGCCTGCATTACTTCCTGGTTGTTCCTGCATTATTTCCTCTGGTAGTGCTTCCAGGAAGTCACTGTATGGGAACTGTCTCCTCAGTGTTAAGCCTTCTGAGAGCTGTTGAGCAAGTTATGTGGTGGGAGAGGCCTTTGATCCAACCCATCCAGGGCAGTGTCAGCAGCAGCATCTTCTCTTGCCTGAGAAGGGACAGGGATAGAAAGTGCCAGTGCTTGTATGTGTAGGCACATGTGTCAACCATTTGCAAGTTATTTGTTTTTTTTTAATTGCAGCCCAACTATCAGTCATCCTTTGCCCCTTCAGCACCTCCTCAGTCTTCAGTGCCTTCCCTCTTCACACCTCAGCCAATGCCAGCCATGTCTGAGACACCTCACCATGTTGCCTCTCCCCAGGCAGCCACAGGTCCACAAACAGGTGTCTATTCCAGAGGGCCACCATACCCACAGTACAACTTGGGCTTGGCTCCAGCAACCATTGCAGGGCCAGGTAAGCATTGTCTGGTAGTCATGGATGGATGGTGGCTTTACTTTGGTCCTCACAGATCTGTTGTACTTGCAAAGTCAGCTGCCTGAGAGGCTTCTCAGTGCTTCTGACACATCTAGTTCAGCAACTGTTCCTGCACATCCACTGATATCAAGCACATATAGGGGTGGAGGAGCCACAGCTGCCTTTGAGGCAGAGTTGGACTGGTGTAGCCTGGGTTATGGGGGGGATACACCTGGCATGGTTATTCTAGGGTATGTCTTGGGGAAGGGCAAGCTCACTAGTATGAAGGAGAGCATCAGGAGTACTTTGCACGTGAAACATGTGATGTTGATACATTCTCTTTCTCGTTTGTAGCTGTGTCACAGTCTCAGCCATTTGGACCAGCGGGACTTGGGCCTGTTGGTGCTGCTCCCTTCCCCAGCCAGCCTTCTCTGCCAGGACAGTCCATGCCTGTAACATCTCCCAGTGTTCAACCACCCAAACCTGCCCTCTTCAATCCAGCCTCAGTCCCATCTTCTCAGCTTCCTGCAGCTTGTCCTCTCCCTATGGGAAGCCAGCCTCCTATGGGTTTCACTTCAGCAGCTTTCAACTCCCCCATGAACATAGGTTACCCTCAGGGGGGTCCTGGAGCTCCATCTACTCAACCCCTGCCAGCAGCCAGCATTCCTCCTCCTCCCACAGGTAAGTGCTGCTTGTGTATCCAGGATGCTCCTGGATGTGGTTTGCAGTACATAATGGACACGGACCTTCTGTGGTCTGGTCTGTCACCAAAGAGGCTGGATGTGGTGCTGAGGCTAATCTTACAGGCACGTGTGCTGAGCCTTGTGGTAGTGGGGAAACACAGCAATGATGACAGCTCCATCCAGCCTGTTCAGATGCTCTGTCCCCCAGCCTGCTGTTACAGGATGCTTTTTCTTCAGGTCTCCAGTGCACCCTGAGGAGTCATCCTCTGCAGAGGCACCTGCTCTGACCTAGAGGGTGGTGATTCCTGGGGAATGCCAGGTGGAAGGCTTGCTGATCTTATCCCTCCTTCTGTAACTTACAGAAGAAGTGCATTTGAAATACTGGGAGAGCAGGGTGCTGCTTTTGTGTCCATGGGATATCCCTTGCTTAGGTTCAGGATAAAATTCCTGTGGCTGCTATGCTGCTATGCTCTGGTTCTCCCTGTCGTTTTTTTTCTTGTTGCCTTGAAGTGCTTGCCTGGCAATGACTTCTGTATTCCTCTGTGCAGTGCTTTAGACCTGGAGCCTTCCCCCTCTGGGTCTAGAGTTTGAATCCAGCCCAGCCTGTAAGTGCTGTGATGTCCTTGATAGCATGATGAAGAAAAAGGAAGCAGTGTTGTCTCTAGTTCCCAGTGGATGGGCATTCCCTCTATTTCCCACAATGTCACCATATCTGCTTCTTGTTAATTCTTTGTTTTCCCTGTCTCAGGGAACAAGTTCAACCAGGCTGAGGAGAACCCTAGCAATGACAATCCTTTTTTGAGCATGTGCTTCTGCAAGCCACATCTATTTAAAGATTGAAGGAACTGAGGCTGTGAGGTTTCTCTTCCACCCAAAGGTGGACAAAATGATCCTGAAAAGCTATCAGGGGTAGCAGTCCAGGGACATTATTCACTGAGTAAAAGCTGTTGGTGATGATGACTTTCCCACCCTGCCTTGATTTTCAGGTTTCTTCCCTTGGCTAGATCCCCACGTGGATCATGCAGGTAGTACCCAGAGAAGCCTCCAGACCCGCGGGGGAGGCAATGTTGCTGCTTCCAGTGAGCTGTGGGGTGTGTGTGCACGTTTTACTGTGTGTGCATGCATGCATGCTTATTGCTGTTTGTGGTTTCCTTGCATTCCTGGGGAGCTGTATGGCTGGGGTGGTGGATGTATGTGTCCCAAGGACTAGTAAATGACAGCTGGGGATGTTGGAAGTGAAATGAAGGCACTGTGCTGTTACTGATGAGTTTGGGTACAGAAAGCAGAGGTTCCAGCTACCAGCTAAACTGCTTTCCTCCAGTTTTGGAGGAATTGGAGCATTCTCAGTCTCTGTGTCCCTACAGGCCAGCAGGACAGGGAAGCAGCCCCTTTTCCTTACTTGGTCCTTTAGGTAAGGAACAGGCCACCGGTTGTAATTCATCCCTTCCACACACTCCCAGCCTCACGCATGGCTTTCCTTGTGCTTTTCCCAGGGTTTGGAAGAGGGGCGTCCCAGCATGAGCAGTGATGGAGTAGAGCTTCCCAAGCAGCAATTGGGGGCTCTTGCTCCAGGCAGAACTGAAAAAGCCCTGTTGGCTCTAGGTACAGGGCAAGGTTTGGCTTTGAATCTCAGTTGATCTGATGAAGGAGAATTTGGACCGTAGAGGTTTTCTGCCTGCTAATTTCTCAGTACTGATTTCTCTCCTGGAGGTTCAGTGATGATGGAGAGTTAGATACATCCCAGTCTGTGCAGCCAGTGGGGTAAGGCTCAAAGTCTAGCAGGCTGTCTGCAAGGTGACTGCTGCTGGTGCCAAAGACCATTAGTACAAAAGATTATCTAGAGAATTTCAGCTTTGTTTGGGAAACCTGAGTACTTAGTGGCCACTTAAACCAACAAGCAAGCCTTGCTTTGTGTACTGTGACTCTAGAAAGGGAGTTGCCCTTTCCTCAGAGAAACAAGAGATCCTAGTGCTTCCCTGTTAAAGATGATGATTCACTGCTGGGAAGTTCTCATCTCCTGGCAGCATTAACACATCCACCTCCCCACCCCCAGTTTTAATGGCTGGATATGGCTTCATTGAGAGTGCTTTCTCGCCTGCTTTTGTTCTGGTTTTGATGGGCTCTTTTCTTTAGCCTGTAAAGGGGACTGTAAGGTCTCTCAACCTGACAGACCAAACTTGCTTGCTTTGGAAATTCCTGAACATTATCTGCACAGCTTATGAACACAATCTCAGTAGGGTTATGAAGAGAGATATCCACTATTAGAAATCCCACGCTCCTGGGGAGTGTCAGGGACAGGGTGAAGGACAGCAGCATACTGGCTGATCTCCTTTCTGGCTGGGATAATCCCTGACTCCAGCCTGTGACGACTGTCTTGTTTTTTCTGGGGCAGGCATTGCTGGAGACTGCTGCTGCCATGGGACACTCCTTTCAGGGTTGATGAGAAATCCTTTCACAAGTGGCATAGGCAAGATAGACAGAGTTTCATCTCAGCAAAATGCTGCAGGGTCCTGTTGTCTCTTGCCTGTTGATTAAGTGCCTGGTTTAAAGACTATAATTTAAATAGCTGTTTCCTGTGGGGATTCAAGTGCCACTGAGTTGGAGCAGTGCCAAGGACTGCTAGGCCACAGGCTCTGTGGGGGCCAGCAGAATTCTAGGGCACAGAGTCCCTAAGCTAGAAATAAGTGCCAACTTAATTAAACTACTGATCCAAACTCATCAGAGAGAGAGCCTTGAAATCATGGGAAAAGGGAGGGCAAAAAGAGGCTGCCAGGATTTTAATAATAAAAGTAATTAAAGTAATGAAGCACCTTTTGCATCTTTCCCCTGTGATTTTTAAAGCTCAGTTCAGGATCAGTGGCTCATTAAGTGTGGCACTGAGCTCCAGCAATCCTGATGTTGCCCCTTAGAATTATGCCACTTTCTCACAGATTATTCCTGTCTCATGGGCTTGAGGTTGTTAATACTGGGGTGACAAAGAAGCACCAGGGTTTTGTCTAGAGACACCCTTACCCTTACAGGACAGCAGCAGACAAGGCAGTTTGAATTTGACCTTTGCAGAATGAAGTGTGGCTGCAAGTCTTTTGATGTCATGTTGTCTGATGGGTTTATAATTATTTGGAGTGAGATTGGAGGCCAGGTACTACAGAAGCTACTGCTGGGACACCCCCTGCTCCCAAGGCATTTACTGGCTAAGTCTGTCCTGTTCTGTTCTAGTTGGGATGCCAGTGATTTTTGCTAAACTTTGGTTCTGAACATGATTTTGGAAGGGGAAAATTTCAACCCACCCCTAACTTTTCCTCCCTTTCTCACAGCAACCTGCGTTGCTGTGGACTTGCCCCCCATAACACAACACCCTCACCATGGAACCACAGCACTAGATTCTCTGTTTTGAGGAACCCCAGGAACTCCCTGAACCCTGATGCACACAGTTGTGGGTCCTGACCAAGAGGCTGATGTCTGCAGTCTGTGCAGATCACAGAAAGCTTCAGGTAGTTGCAAAAAAACTTTGTGTGGGAGTGAGTGTCTGCCAGCTCAGTCTGATCAGACATCACCTCATGAAGCCTGTGCTAGGAATGTTCTTAAGAAAGAGGACAAGGAGCAAGAGCAGTCTTGGGCCTGAAAATGCTCAGTTGAAGTGGTCTGAATGTTGGAGCCATGGGCCCTTTTGCTGAGGGAAGTTCCAAACCATGCAGGTAACCGTGAATTGTTGCTGTGGCCACTTTTTCAAAGTCTGGTATTTGTGTCTTGTTCTCTCTCCTCCCAGCTCAGGAATCTTGGACTGATCCTTCTGCTGTGAGAGGAGGCCTTCAAAAGAAAAAGGTAAGCTTTCAGCTGCAATTTATGTTATCTTTTAGCTAGGGAGCTCCATGTGACAGGTACATTCCTATAAATGCTTCCTGTCACACTCAGGGGGTCTCATTCCATGATGATCTGCCTCTTTCTGCAGTTGGTGCGTAGCTAGAACTGGAGCTGTAAGCCATCTTGACCCTTTGCCATCCCAGCTTGCATTGCCATTCTCCAGGGTGGCTGTTTTGTAACATGGTTATCAACTGTGATGCTGCATTTTGCTCTCAGTACTTCTCAGACTGACTACAGTCACTTGTTACTAGAAATAGGGCTTTAATCTTATCTCTTGCCCACACCCCTTTTCTGATCAGGGCTGGGGAGGTCACCCTTACTTCACACCTGGCAGCTGGGGGCAGCATTGCCCCTCAGCACAGTGAGACCTCAGATGCTGATACCAACTGATGAGGCACCTCTGCTGAAAGTGATCTGAGCTGCCTTCCTCCGTGGCCCTACTGCTCCTTGCCGTGTAGTGATTGCACTGAAGGACCTGTGGGCTGAGGTCTTTTGCAAGCCATGCTCTCAGTACCCCATTTCTGTGACTGCTGCCTGCTGCCAGGTGTGATGAGAAGCTGCTTTGGCACCATTCCCACCTAGTTTCTCTCCATTAGCTTGTAACAGACTTCTCCCCTTTTCCTGGCAGCATAGCTGGGAACCTGCTTCAGGCTGTGCTCACTACAACAGGATTAGCCTCTTGTTAAAGCCATCTCCTTTTGATCTAGCCCCATCGGAGTGAATCTGTCCTGACTCTCTGGCTTAGCAGGGGCATGATGAAGTGTTTGCAAGAGGATTCTCCCCCCATGTCGTGAGATTTTCCCCAACACTTGCTCTGTTGGACACTTTACTGCTGCTAATCTCTTCGTTGAGGACTCGTGCCGCCGCAGAGCCCAGGCAGCTTTCTGAGGAGCAGTGCTCTCAGGGGCAACAGATCTGTCTGATTGAACAATTCCAGAGGAGTTTTCTTGCTGTCACTTTGACTGTTCATCTAGGATGCAAGAGGAAGGGCCCCACGCTTTGAGTCAGGGGGCTGAAAGAACCAGGGGTGTGTTACATATCATCTTGAGAACTGAGCACACTGCAAGTTAGTAAGGAAGTCCACTTTGGCTGTAGAGAGGTGTAACAAACCCTCCTTCATTGGATTTGGGTTTCTTCATTTTTTGTTTTTTCCCTCTCTTTTCTTTTGCTGACAGTTGCCTGAGAAATTTACTTCTCCTGCCCCCATCACAGCTCCAGTAATGAGCCTGCCTGCTGAGCCCCAAGGGATCCATCCTCAGCTGTCCAGGTTGCAAGAATCTGGCCAGTCGCCCCCAGGAGCACCCAAGGAAGGCAGCCTGCAGGTACCCAGGGAAAGTGGGGCGTTCCCCAGCCACCAGCACCTTGTCATGTAGAAAAACAACTCAGCTTTTGACATTCTTATTGCTTGGAGGCTGCAGGGCTTATGTTGCTCCCAAGCCTTTCTAAGACATCTCTGCCTGTTAGAGGAATTGCCAGAGTGTAAAATGACACCTGGCTGCAGATTGGAGAGGGAGGAAGGGAGGCCAAGCAGGCTGTCAGCCCGCTGGGGGTTTGGAATCCACAGAGGCCTGGAGCTACACCACAGCCCGAAGATCTCTGTGCTTCCAGGTATCCTCTGACTTTGCAAAGGTGTAAAATTCTTTCTGTTCATAGTTGCAGGAGGGGGATCTACCTGCTCCAGCCCTGTATGCTTCTGTTACACTCATTCCTCTGCTTCTCTCTCTGTCAGTATCACCAGCTACCCGTGGAGAGGGTCGAGAAGAAGGAGGTGCCCCCTGAGCACCAGCCTCTGAAGATCACATATGAAGGGCTGGTGCAGCGCTGCTCTGCTGTCGCCACTGATCCAGTAAGTCCTTCTTCTCTGATCTTTGGCTTTTTTGTCCTCATAGATGCTTGACGGATGCTTCGTTATTTTGTTTGGGAAAAGAGTCCTATAACAAAGTTCTCCATGTGCCTCATTCCTTTAGACCAGAGGTTTGTCCGTGTCTTGGGTATTGAGTTGCATTCTCTTGCAATTATCCCCTGATTCTCATTGCTCCTCTGGATAAATGGCTCTGTTCTCCTGGCTGTTGTCTCTGAGGAAAGTAGAAGAAATGACTCGGCTAATTCACCATCTTTTTTCACTGGCTTGCTAGTTCCTGCAGAGCTGGTGTTTTCAGCTATCCTCAGCACTTAGAAGAAAAGGCTGAGATGTCCTGGCCGGACAACTTTGGTGTTTGAGTCACTGTAATTTCTGCACCATAGTTCCTGGAAGGCAGTTGGCATACATATCACGTTGCATGAATATATCAGGCCACCCTGGAACAAGAAAAGCAGAGTTTGCAGCATGTTAGGTTGCTAAGTCTTAACCAGAGCTTCAGGGACACCATGAAGTCTTCCATACCACCTCTGCTTAGTGGTATTGGGATGAACTGAGCCCAAACTGCTGTCCAAGAGTCAGACAATTTCTGTGCAGCAACAGCTTCAGCTTTTGCTCTGTGCAGATTGCACTGTGGCAATTTCTAGGAGATAACCTGAAGCTTTGAAAGCAGTCCCTCTGCCCTGTGATCTACAAGCACTGGCAGAAGAGAGGGAAGCCTGGGCTGGGGCATGGGGAAAAAGGAACAAATCTAGCTTCCAGCTTAGGGGAGAGAGCATGCGTATGGCTATTCTGTATCAGTCTTTGCAGGGCAGAGGCTGAGATGCAGCTCAATTGTAAGGGGCTGTGGGAAGAACAGAGGAGGGGAGGGACTGAGCAAGAACAGCTTGGTTCTGGCAGAGGTGGATCTGGAGCTAACAATGCCTGTTTCACTTAGAAAACCCGGAGGAAGCTGGAGGATGCGCTGCAGCGACTGGACTGCTTGTACGAGAAGCTCCGTGAGCAGACGGTAAGGATGGAATGAACCCTGTGGTTCAGCCAGGTTCCTGATCCCACCTTTACACTGGGTTGTAGGTCTTGGTGTCTGTTCCCAGTGTTACCAGGACGTACCCTCTTGAGAAAGCTAGGGGAATGCCAAACCTCATTAACACACCTTGATTCCAGCCAGCCTTATCTTGTCTGACTTGATGTTTGCCCAGACATAGTGTAAGAAAAAAATGAGGTACTGGCAGGGCCCTTTTGCCCCCAGGAAGTATGCTGGCATGAAAACATGTACCAAAAAGGAATGGGCAATTGGCTGTAGTGTAAGTGTAGCCTAGTGTAGCCTCCAGCTTAGAAAACTCTGAAACTGTTGATGCTAGTTGCTGAAAGGATAGCTGTCAAGGGAAGAGTCCTTTTCTCATACACCCTTGTTCTGAGCGTCCACATTAGGCCTGCACAGAGGCAGGATTCTGTGCTACGTGTATCTTTGACCTTCTCAACTACATCAGATGTTCAGTTAATGCCAAAATGTTAGGATGCCAAAACTTAGAACCTGCATCCATTGCATGCAGACTGCACATTAGATTTATGTTTGCTGTGGGCTGAGAAACTGAGGGAAGAAGCAGGCTGTCCTTCCTGCCAGTGCTTGACTGTGCAGGTGGAGAACAGGTGGGATGGGTGTGAAGGGAGGGAGGGTGGGCTGTGTTGCAGTGCTGAGCATGCTGACTCATTTCTGCTCCCTCTCCACAGCTCTCTCCAACCATCCTCATGGGTCTCCATGAAATTGCCCGCTGCATTGAGGCTAGGAACTACCAGCAGGGTCTCCTGGTTCACACACAAGTGGTGAGCAGCAGCAGTTTCAGTGAGGTGTCTGGTTTCATGCCCATCCTGAAAGTCCTCATGACCATTGCTGGCAAGCTGAATGTGTAAAGTGTGGAGCAGCTGGAACAGAGCACACTGGGAGCTGGTGGACACCTTCATCTGTTGATGTGCTGCAGGTTGTGGACTACTCCTCTGACTCAGGAGAACTAAGTCTGTGCCAGTGCCTGGAACTGTGCTGGGCCAGAGTGCTTGGCCCCATCTGCTCTCCAGACAGCCAGTCAGGGCCTGGGACTCCTGGGGACTCCTCTTTATCTCTCTTCTTTCTCACTAGGCTGAGGCTTCTTCCCAGACCAGGGATCTCAGTTTCAGGCTGTCCAGGTTGCAAAGATCGCTGCTTTCTTTTTTTAGGAGACAAAGTAGCAGGAGACTAGCAGAAGAGCCTCAAGCTCTATTCCCTGCTGTGGTGTAAACGGCCTGGGTGAAAGCTGGGCTGCCTCAGGACTTGAACTGGAGTGTCCCTGTTCTGTTGGGCTGCCATGAAGATCTCTTCTCTGGTTCCTCATTTCTCTTCATTCTCATCCTTGACTCACCCTCTCACCCATTTGCACCTATATCCTGCTACAGCTAGGGCTACCTAGTTGCTCTGGGCTAACTTTGGTTCTTTCTTCTTTGCCCAGCCCTTTCTTTTCATAGTTGAGTCTCCTGTTTACCCTGTATCCCACCTCCATTGCATCTTTTCCTCCATAAGCTGCAGGCTTGAGCCCTTTAAGTTTCAGGCTGATTCCTGAGTCCCAGAGAGTCCAGCTCCTGGGACTCTTCCATGTGGGAATGGTAGCAGGTTGTACTGCTCATGCTCCTCCCTGAGCCAGCTGCATCCTGTGTTTGGGCCAAAAGCCTGGATTTGGGCTTTTTCACTTCCTTTATGTTAGCACAGCTGGCCTTTTGCCTGCTGGTGTTATCTAAAGGTTTCCTACACTAGGCTTTTTAGACAGTCTGTGGGCTTTAAGAGCAGAAGGTCAGGTCCCATAAAATGTCCTTTCTAGCTACTCTTGAGAGGAGTACCCAAACTTGAGCAGCACTGCTTCAGGTATGGTGCATTCATTCTGCCTACACTGACATAGGTGCAGAGGTGGGTCCCAAAGGCCCCTTGGCTCTGTGGTGACAGGAACATGCTGCAGGAGGTGGTGCTGCCAGGTCCCAAATATACGGCTGTGCTGAGGCTTTGCATCACTGTGGCATTCCCTCTGGGTTAAAATTGGTGAATGAAGCATATCTGTCCTGGAAAGAAGTCTAGGAAGGCTGATGGGATTTTAGGGCATCTGTGTGTGTGTGTGTGTGTCTTCTCTCTCACCCTCTTTCATGCTAACCAAGCAGTGTCATTCTTGGGCCCTAGCTGGGTGGAAGGCTTCCCCTGCTTCCTCTGCTTGCTGCTTGGGTGATAAATGCCATCGTGGGCTGGTGGTTCAGCAACTTAATGAATGAGCCTGCTCCACCATGAGGCTTAGGAGGGAGCAGAATCCGAGCAGGGAGGGAGAGGACATGTTGTTCTCTGCTTCCCAGGTCAAAGTGCCTCCTTGTTGCTGCTGTGTTGTTTCTATTGCTGCAGTTTGATGCACTGAGAGATTACAGAACAGTGAAATAAAAGCTGTGTTTTGTGATATCACTAGCTTTTTTTTCCATAGGCTTGTCACCTCTGGCTGCAGGGGATTTCCTTCAGTTTTCAGGGCCACCCACTGAGAGCTGTGGTCTCAGCTTTGGTGAGAGAGGGGGAACAGTGTGGGTCAAAACCAGATTCTGGGCTCTGCCAGTGTAGGCAGCAATGGTTCTGGTGTGGCGAGACCTCAGGCCTTACCTATGCCTTAAGGCTGCAAGGTCAAAGAACAGATCTTTTCCTGATCATCCACCTCAGTTGCAACTGCTCACCTGCATCCATTGATCTCAAAAAGTTCCCTGGGATGGCTGAGCTTCTCTTCAGGAATGACAGCAGTTTTGGGGTATTTTACACTTGACACTGGGAGTTGCAAGAATGTCAGTAAGCAGAGAGCCCTTGATGAAGTCCTCTCCTGTTGGAAATCAACATTACACCACTTAAACCAGGAAACCAGACTAGATTCTGCAAAAATACTGATGTAATCTCAAAAATATTTATTTTCTCTTTGCTATCAGCTGGCTAGCTGGTGTGTACATACAGACCAGCCAGCTGGCACACATGAAACTGAAATACGCAGGAGTGTGTAACCTGACTTGGGGTTGGAAGACTTGGGAGGAAGAAGAAAAGGTTGATAAAGATTGTTTGGACAGGAAAGATTTGAAAGGCCGTTGCTGGGAAGGGACTGGGGTTTATGAAGGTTCTTGGGGTACTGTGAACACAGGACACACATTTGGGGAGAAGCAGCCTTTATGAGTTCTGCTGCTGGCAGGGGCAAACACTAAGTGTAAGGGAGTCTTCCAGAGCTTTTGCAGCCTGATCTGGGAGCAGTTAACAAGCTGCCTGGCTTCTCAGCTGTTCCCCATCAGGGAGATGAAAGCAGATTTGCAAAAGCAGCAGGCTTGATGTGATGCTGAACAGGTGAGCAGGTAACCCTGGAGGCATACATTTGCTTAATGAGTCAATAAGGAAAGTCCTGGCTTTCTGGGATCATTTAACAGGCCTGTTATTGCTTAGTTTCTGCTCCTCAGTTTTCGTAGTTCAGGCCACTTGTACCACTGAGAAATAAGCATGGATTTTCTGTGTATTTCTCGGAGGCATTTGACTGCAGTTCCCTCTGATGGATTCACGTAGAGACTGTTTATCCTGCCTCCAGTGCCAGTCCCTCCTGCTTGCCCCTTTGTCCCACTGCTGCTCAGTTCCTTACCCCAGGAAGGGCCGTCCTGAAACTCTGGGTATGTAAAGCAGGGAGGGAGGGAGGTGAGAGGTGAGGTGACCCATGTGAGGGTGTTTTGAGTGTCTGAAGCCCTGCCTGTTGCCCTGGTGTGGGGTCTGTCCTCACACACCCCGCTGGGAATGGCTCCTGCATTGGCAGCACTGTCTCTTGTCTGGTCACAGCTCCTGGGCTGCAGGGAGCAGCTGCTCCCCGTGATGTCCTCCCGTGTGGGCACACACAGTGTTCTGCTGGGTGAGAAGGCCTTTGGGCTGACAAAGAGGTGGGGAGGTGGTAGGAATGGATCCCTGGGCACAGAGAGCAGAGCTCTAATCCTGTTGCAGCTAACATCGTGTCTGCAGGCTCGGCTTGTGTGTGTTTGGGGCAGCCGGAGGGGCAGAGATTGTTCGGCAGTATTTGTTTATAAAGCCACTTGCTCTGAAGATAATGCTTGCACTAACTTCTATTGAGGGAGCAGTGTGAGTCCCCACAAAGTCCTTTCCCAAAGTGTCTTTGAAGCCAAGAACCCATTGAAAGGAAGAAAGGCCAAGAGAGGGGATTAGTTTGTTCAGCAGCTGTGAATTTCAGTGGGAGGCTGATGAACTCCAAAGTCTTTGTTGAGATGTTTTTTGTAAGAAGCCCTGCTGGAGGGAGAGACCCACACGGGGGCCGCAGCCATAGACAAGAAGGAATCCGAAGCGGCAGGGAGCTGTAAACGGGCCACAAGGACTTTTCCCAAACACTTTTCGGAAAAGGTGTTGTGAAGAGAGCTGAGGGGGATTAGCATGTGAAATGACACTTTCCATTGACTCCACAGAGGGGAGGGGAAGAGGGCTGGCTGGCTGATTTATTAGCATTTTGTTCCTTTCTCTCCTCTGTTCCTCCCGCCGCCCCCCTCCCCTGGCTCCCCTCCTCCCTGAGCCCTCTGAAGAGGTTGGGATGGGGAAGGAAGGGGAGCCGGGGGCTGCCTGTTTGTGTGTCATCTGGGCGAAGGTGACCACCTGGGAAGCTGAATGTAAATATTTCTCCTCTGAGGAATGCGCCTTCATTAAACCGAAATGAATACATGGAAGCATCCAATCCGGCCAGACAATGGCCGCAGTGCATTTACCGCTTCGGGCTCCTTCTGCCGGGGAGGGGGGACCCCTCTGGGTCCCGACCCGATGCTGAGGTCAGCACATTTTGCAGCTGCCGGCTCGCCATTTTCTCCCAGAAGGGGCCATGCAGTGCCTGGGCCTCCCCTTGCCACGCTCCCCACCTGTCCCCGACACCTCGAGGTGTCCCTGTGTCCAGTGGGCACGTCCTGGGCCGTGCCACCAGCCTTGGGGGGCACGAATGCCAGCAGGGGACATGCCACATCCTGGGAAGGAAATGGGGAAGCAGCTTCTGCATCTCCTTGTCTTACATTTCCGCCTGGCCGTGGAATGGGGAGGCAGAGAGGGACAAGGAGGGGGTAGAAGCAGTCCAGGGGATCAGGGGGTAGAAGCAGTCCTCTATGCCTTGCAGGTGCCCTCAAGGCAGCCCGTGCTGGAGCTTTCCCTCACCAGCTCTTCACCATCCTGCCCAAGGATGCATCCCTGCCACGGGGTGGTGGAGGAGATGCAAGGGAGGACAAGGTGACCATATTGGTAAGAGCCTTGGCACAAAGAGCCGGTGGGTTGTGTGTGAAGTGGAAGTGTTTCAGCTGCCCCTGGGAATGGGCCAAGATTGCTTCTTGCAGTCTTTGGAGGGAGTTCTTGCTCCATACAAATGGTCTTGCTTTGGTGAGACCCTGGCTTGTCTTAGGCCCAAATTCCCATCCCCAGTGAAGTAGTCCTGGCATTAAGGGAATATTTGATAACTGAGAGACACGTACAGAATATGAGTCTGTATTAATGTATCATCTCTGGAATGAGCAAATGGGCCCATTTGCCCTTCTGCCACCCTTTTTTCCTGGCAGCTGCATTGCAATGGGATGCAACCTCAGGCAAGGGGAAGGGAGGGTGTTAGACCCCTTCCCCTCCTGGCAAGAGCTGTGCTGGTGCTGCATGGAGGGAACTGAGCTGCTCCTATGCTCAACAGATGGGTAAGTGGCTGTGTTTTAGTCTCCAGAACTGTAACTGCACACAACCACACATGCAATTGGATTAAAAAAATCCATTCAACTACATGACAGCATTTTGCAAGCACTTGGCTACTGATTTATTGTATTGGCTATTGGTTTACAAATATTGGCTACAAGACAAGTCTGATGGCCAGTAACTTAGCTCTGCTGGCTTTTCATCTGGCTAAAGGACACTTCAAACAGCAGAGGAGATGATAACCTCACAGACTGGGGGAGATGACTGGTGGTGCAGTGAGCTTCCCCAGGTCCTGCAGCTGACAGCATCTTCCTTCCCTACCCCACGGCAAGGGAGCGGAGATGCATCAAACAAATCTTTCTGCTACTTGCTTAGCCTGTAGTATATATACAATAAGTGATAGAGGAAAAACTGATATGTATACATCACAGTAACTGTGCAATAAATTAAACTTCAAAGTGCTTCACTTTCCTATTTACAACAACATTAAATAGTAACTGACATTACTTTCTTAGACTAGGAGGAAGTATTTAGTTAGTTAGCTTGACAGAGCAGGAGTGCTCAGCGAGTAGAGGAGGAGGTGGGGAATGGGCTGAGCTGGCAGCTCCTCTGTGAGAGATTTGGGAGGGAAGCAGGACTGGAGAAGTGTGAGAGCATCTTTATGGCATCAACCAAGGGCTTTGGCAGGGATGCTGGGGCAAGAAAGGAGACCTGGAGAACTAGAAAATACAGAGAAAGCACATAAAAAATAAGTGATGGGACTCCTCTTTTGGACAGCTGCTTTAATGGGCAGGTCAAGCAGGAGCTTCAGTCTTGCTGCTGCTATTTCAAATGCAAAGTACAGTACTGGAGAGCTTAGTAAAGCTGTCAAAGGGTAGGAAGTGATGCTGTGGGCCTCCTGGAGGCTGGCTTACTGCAGGAATGAGTTGCACACTTTTTCTATTCCCTTGGATCTTAATAAAAGGCAATAACAATTTTATTTTAGTGCCTCTCAGTGCGGTACTAGAAGACTCTTCTGGTTTTGGGATTACCATTCTGAACTGCTTGCTTAGGGAGCAGACAAGCTCACTGAGACCACCTGTTTTTGAGGGCAAAACCAGTCACCAGATAGAGTGACTCTGGGCCTAAGGGGCCCAATGTCACCTTGCTTTGTCAACACTTGAGGCTCTTCTCAGAAATCATCCCCACTGCACTGATAAGAGATTCCCTGTGTGGCCAAGGCCCAGGGGCTTATGAGTGCTCATGACCTTGCCCAGGCCCTGGCGAGGAGACACTAGGAATGAGACAAAACTAAACCAAGGGTGGCAGGGAGCTGCCGGGAGGTAGGGGGAGGGCAGGAGAGGAGGGGAGAGGGTCAGGCAGGACTATGGAGGAGAGCAGAGGCATGTTAGAGCTTTCTCTTGAGCTTGTGGCTGGCCCCGCCGCCCCCACTGCGCTCCCGCTTCTCCTTGCGGACACAGAAGTATTTGGTGACCCTCTTGCGGCACTGCTCGCACCTCACGGCACAGCACCAGTGGAACTTGCAGTTGCAGCTGGACACCATCTCTGCTCTCCTCTCCTCCACCGCCAGCCCGCAGTCCCCGCACAGCCGCCGGCAGCTCCGCTTCTCCCACTTGCTGAGTGCCTTGCCCCTCTTCAGGCACTCCCTGCCCTCCGTGCCCAGCAGCCCCAGCGTCTTGTTCTCCAGGCAGTAGTCGGGGGAATCTTCCAAATGGACCAGCTCCTTCTTGGAGATGGAGCTGAAGGTCTCGGCGATGGCTCCCCGGCTGGCAGCGCTGTTCCCTGCCCCCTGCAGCAGATCCACCTTCAGGGCTTTGTGGTACCTCTCCTTCAGGTAAGTGCCCACCTCCCGAAACTCGGGCAGCTGCAGCCAGCAGGTCTGGGTGGTGCAGCTTCCTGACACCCCGTGGCATTTGCAAGTCCGCTTCATGGTCCCTTTCACAGCCTGCAGGGTGAGGAGACAAGCAATTCGGGAAACATTCAGAGGGGCCATGTCTGTGCTGCAGTGGGTGAAGAAATACGGCTTCAGGCCTGTGGAGGAGCCTGTCACCAACCCTCCCTGCTCAGGGGCATGGCTGTCAGGTCTGAGGGGACAGAGGGGCTCACCTTTCTACCCGCCTCATTGTTATGCAGGTTCATAGCAGCTCTGGCATCTTGTCCAGTCTCCAGGGCATCCACAAACTGCTTGGAAATGGCTTCCCCAAAGCCCACGTTATCACTGCAGCCTCCCCACAGCCAGCCTTGTCCCCCTGGGAAAGGAGAGAAGATCTGCTCCATCAGGGAGCCAGCCCCTCACCAGCCTGGCTTGCGGTTACAGGAAGAAGAAAGGGTCTCAAAAGTGAGGGGAGGGAAGAGAGGCAGTGGAGTAAATCCAGCCTTTTGTATTCCCAGATTCTTTCCTCCTGTCCTGGGCTCATGACATTTCTGCTGAGGCCTGGATAGTAAGTGGCTCGTGCAGGTAGCAAAGATTGTCCCATGTGACAAACCCAGAGATTTCCATGTTTCAGGAGCTGTTAGTTATCATACATTAGCAGTCATACAGATTAACTTTTCAGTTTTTAATCACCTTCCTTCAAACCTTGACTTACAGGGACAGCACCTTGCTAATGTGGGTTAGCAAACTGGTGTGGAAGCATCTTGGTCAGGAGGAACAGGGTTCCCTCTGATGGGAAACAACCCAAGGCTGGCACACATCCGTAGAAGGCCCAGAATCCTGGGCTGATGCTGAACCATCTCAGAAGGGTCTGGTTTTCCCATTATCAGGAGGAAGCAAAGGACTCAGCACAGAACTGGGAAACTGTGCAGCAGGATGTGGACAGTGCTTTTCCTAACAATCTGGGTGCTCGGTAACTTAGGCTGCCTGACTGGAAACATGTCATGCAGTTTGATTCTTTTCTTCCTAGCGAAAAATAGCGAATTCTTTAATAAGATTTGAAATCTGGAATATTCTGACCCTAACATGCTTCGGTAGTACAACTTGGGAGCTGTGGTTTCATGGCGTTGTGCCTTTCTTCTCCCTGAAAGACTTGGCCTTTGCCTGGACTTCCCCAGCAGTCCTTTCCTTCTCCCATGGAAAGGCAGGGGTGTCTCATGGGAAGTGGGTACTTGCAGCAGATGATGAAGTCCAAATCAAGAGCTGGGACCAAAGGGCGAGTGGAAGCCTTTCACCAACTTGGATCCAGCACAACAGCGTTTAGAATTTAATTACACTGTTTTGGACAAGCCTGAAAGTTTCCTTTGCCTTCCAAGGTTTTAAGTTTACAATGGAAAATTTTCATGACAAACAGATATGTTTTGGGGAAAAGAAGTAGCATGACTAATTCAGTTTTCCAGAGAAGAAAAAATCTGGCATGTCATTGTCCAAAAGTCTTGCTCTGCTACAGGTGTGCTATCCCACACCTCAGACACCTAAGAAACAGTGGCAGTTCTTAAAACTATTAGCTAATAAAGGAAAATGCTAAATGCTGGACACTCTAGAAGTGTGTGTTATAAACTGACACATACCAACTGCCCAGTATGGTTAGGCAGGGAAAGGCTTTTAAAAGATTCTGGCATTTTGAAATTTGACTTCTTTCCACTCAAAACAAAAGACTGGAAGGTCAATGCTGTGAAAGGTCAATGGGGAGCTGGAGCAGTGCATCCTGGGGTTCCCCACCCAAAGGTGCCTGGTGGCCATGGGCACTGCTGTGATGGAGACCGAGTGAAGGCTGTGTGCCAGAAGGAGGAATTGTTTCTGCAGGTCTCAGCAGAGGGGAGGAGAAGGGCTTTCTCCTGCCTCCTGAGACACGAGGGAGGGACAGCCACTCATCTCTCCTTACCCAGCTGTCCATTGCGGGAGTCATCACAGCCACAGTTGTCAAAATCCCCCAGGCTGCAGTTCCGGGTCAGTGTGTACATGACGCCTGCAGAGCTGATGGCATGGACAAAAGCAGTTTCTCGGTTTGCTGTCAAGGGGAAATATAGAAGAGCAGATGGGCTGAAGATTTCATGGCACTACCAGTGTTAGAAATTATTCCTGTGAGGCAGGAGGCTGGGAAGGAGATCTGCAATGGACAGGGGTCTGTGGGGTGGAGAGGGGGCCCTGCCTGTCACGTTAGCTTACTTTTGGCCTGAACTGCATGAAGACAGAAGCTCCCAAATTCAATCCAGACTGACTGGTACTATTGCCAAGGGTGTGGATGACTTTAGGACTTGGCTGTCTTTGTGGGAGCTCATCAGTGGGGTCACAGCACAGAGCCAAATGTCCCCCGTGTCTCACTAATACAGCTCAGAGGGAAAGGGGTCCTACCCAAGGGTCAAAGAGCTCATTCCCCACAGCCCCTCCAGCCTTACCTTCTGCTGGACACTGTCTGGGGGTCAGGACACACCAGGATCGGTGTGGTGATCACCAGCTGACTTCACTGAGCCTTTGGCTTTCATTTAAAACCAGAAAGGTCTAGACCTGAGCAAATAACCTTGATGGGAATGGTTCTGAGATCTCTGAGTGTTACTTGGTGATGCAAATACCTCCTCAAGGCTCCCCTCTTGGGCAGTCCACCTCTGCCTGGGGCCCTGACCCCTTGGCAGCTGCCAGTCCCACCACAGGCCTGAAGCTCTCCTCCATACCCAGGTCCTGCCAGTACAGGGCAGGTAGGAGCTTGGCACAGCAGCACATGTGTCTAGAGGACCAGGTATGTACTGAAACATTTTCTGGCACCTGCAAACAAGTAATGACTGGGACATTGTGACAATTGCCACAGTCCCCACAGCCTGTGGCACAGGTCATAGATGCTGGATTTCTGCCCAAGGTGACTTTGACATCTGGAAGCTGTGGGAAGACTTTTCTCTTGCCTTTTGGCCAGATGATCCCTGTGGGGAGCCAGTTGTGTGAGGGTTGGTGGGAGGCTCTGTGGCTCTGCAGGCAATGCTGGCTTTGGGAGGCTGCCTTGTCCTGATGTGTGTCAGGATCCCGGAGCCCAGCCATGCCTGGCAGCTGATGGGTGAAAGTGGCCTCTTAGAAAGACCTTCCTGGGGCATTCCTGGGAGAGGGCCACCCCAGGTGGGGATGAGGGAAGAAAAGGAGTCACTTGGGAGGGATGAGTGGCCCTTGGGCTCTAACCTGTGACGAGGGGGTCCCAGTAGTGGTATCCAATGCTTTCCTTACCGCTGCGCAGCCCGCCATGGCTGGAGAGCTGCAGTGCCCTCTCAGGGCAGTTCCAGCGGTCCCAGGCAAACTGGAACTTGCACTCCTCGATGCCGCTCTGCGCCCCAGCCGCCACGCTGCTGGAGTAGATGAGGTAGGCCTAGGGGCAGAGCAGGGGGTCAGGAAGGAACCCTTTCCCTCTCTAGGATGAGAGGGGGGGAGCCATCTCCTCAGGTATCAGGGAGCCCCAGGCACCTTGGCCTGCAGCCTCCTCCACCACAGCCCGGGGGCACGGCCTGTGCTCTGGGGCAAGGTTGCTCCACCATAATGTTTTGAAATTTAGATTTAGCAAGAGCTAGATGAGCCTGAGGTGTTCGTGGGGAATAGCCAGCAACAACAGCAACAAAAAAGGTGAATTTTACAATTGGTCCTGGTTAGGAAATATTTTTTAAAAGTGCCTCTAAATACGGGGTACAAGGAGTAAGGGGGGGGGGGGTCAAAAAACACTGAACAAGGCCTTGGCAATTCCAGTTGTGCTTCTTGAGGATCTTATTTTTGCAGGGCCTACAAGAAGTGGCCTTCCAGCTGTTTGCTGTTTCTGATGCTAATGTGATCATCAAGAAGCAACAGGTAACAGGTGAGATGACCAGCTCTGGCTAATAAAGTAATCTCCACAACCTGACCCCACCCAGTTTAAAAGCAGATCAACTTTGTTCAGGGCTGAAACCAAGGAGTTGTCACTTGTAGCAGGTAATTTCTGCCCTTCTTTGTCTTTTTGCTAGAAACGTGGGGTACAAGGGGAACTGTGGCCAAGGCTGTCTGGAGAGGAGTGGGAAGGAGGAGCCCCTCCTTTCCTGGGTTTAGTAGAATCAGGGACAGAGATCAAAGGAATTTCTCTTACCTTGGGGCCCGTCATCAGGAAATTATTCACTGACCTGGAAGAGAGAGACAGTGTTAGCAGGGAGGGGTGATGCTCGAGGGGTCTGGAGAATGCCAGGCATCCCAGGGCTCTCCTCTTGCCCCCTTCAGCTTGCCTGTGTCCTGGCTGCAGCTCTCTCACTGTTTCCCGTCGTTGTACAGCCAGGATGGTGCCTTCTCCAACTTTCCCAAGCAGGCCGTACCAGGCTGCAACCTCTTCACCTCTCCCTCCTTTTGATTTCTTCCACACATTTGTACCAATCCCTCATTTTTTTTTTTAGGGCTTTCCTGTTCCCTTTGCCTTACCAAGCTGCTGCTCAGCATAACTCAAGGCAGCATTTCCCTGGAGCTTCCCAGGGCAGGCCTGAGCACAGGCAGAAGCAGGCACTGCCATCCCAAACTGGGGGACAAAGAGTTAGGTTTTCTGCAGCCCTGCCCCAGACACGGGGGCAAACTGGATGTAATTTGGTCAAAACCTCAAAAAAATGGTCTTTGCTGTTTCCACAATTTAGAAAGCCTTGAGAGAGCTAGTTTCCAAAGTTTCACTTTGCAAAGTCTGATTTTTTTTTTGTTTTTTTTTTTTTGTTTTTGTTTTGGGGGGGGGTGGGGGGGGAAAGGGAGTTTTTGTATCCATATTGATGAATCTTGTGCTGGGAAAGATTCCCCTGGGTCAAAACTGGAGGGAGAGGGCTGTGCCAGGGCCCTGCAAGAGCTGGAGATCTCTTCCCTTTGTTCCAGGACTGGAATTTTCCTCTGGGAGCTGCTTCTGTATTGTACAGCTAATTAAATATTTCCTGGGACTCTGAGAGATGGCATCTGTAGCGGAGTGATTAGAGCATTGGGTGACCTGAATCACACAGGGCCATGAACCTGGGGCTTTTCAGCCTGTGTGAGCTCCACGGGTCCCCATACTAATGCAACTGGGTAGCAGCATGAACAAGTCATTTTTCCATCTGGTTTCCCTCCTGTCCTCTGCCTTGCCCTTAAGAACTTTTCTGTGGGGACCACACTCAGGATGGTGTCAGTGTGAATCTAAGCTCCCGGCAGCAGCTGTGAGAAAACTTTGGTAAAATGTCCCTGTGTAGGCAAGATCTGGAGAATTACAAGTTCTCTCTTGTTTTCATGGGTGAAGCACGAGAGATGTCCCATCTGCAATGTTTCCCCCACTCAGCAGCAAAAGCCACATTCACTGTGTGCAAGAAGGATTTGCTTCAAAAGCTTTCTGGCCTCATCTTGGATTAGGAACATCTGAGCAGTTGTATGGGTGGCTTTAGGAGAACAGTAATCCACAAGTTCAGGGTTTCCAGCAAACCAGCCTGTTAGCAGGTGTCAGTTGGCTTCACTGCATTGAGCAAGGGTCTGTTCCTCACAGGATAAACCTCGAGGTTTGCAAAAAAGGCCAAGTTCAGGAAATTCACCATCAGCAGCTGAGAAAATGTTACAGTAGCAATTTCCCAGCAGGATATTCTAAACATTTTTATTAAGTCAGGGAGACAGAAGGAATTTTCCTTGATCTCTCTGATCACCAGGCAAGCATGCTGCTGGGTGGGTTGGTAGGACTTAGATAACCAAGGGATTATTTAGACGGGTACACTTGACCCCCCACACTTAATTCTTGTAGCTGCAAGTGAATGTAGGAGGAGGGGAGACAGGACTGTCATACAGCTGGAGGCTAGCTGAAATTTTTCTTGTTTATGCTAAGAGAGAAGAGAAGATAATGGATACAAAGCCTGTGTGCTTTGTCTTTGTTTGCTTTTGTGATCTAGGTAAGAAAAATGCATCACTATATGGATATAGTCTCCAGCAGAGGCAGAGTAATTAAGTCACTTGTTTCAGGGATATAGAGCGATACTGGCAATGCCAGTTGAGTCATTTTGTGCTGAAAATAACAAATTGCTATGAAAATTAATCTCTCTGTTTTCATCTTTGTAGTATGATTTATTTATTTCTACTCGTTTTCCACACCACTGTAAAGGAAAGCAGAATGTGATCCTAAACTTACTAGCTAGCTGCATCCACAACGGGTGTGAACCAACCCAATGCCTGTAACTTTTGTGTCACCACACGCATTTAAAACTTTTTGAAATCACACGTGAAACACTTGAAATTATTTATCTTCTCAGAAAAAAAGCTTACAAGGTTTCCAGCAATCTAAACCCCTCTCCCCTCTACCTTCATACTCCAGGACAGCTCTACAGGAGAGCACAGACAGACCTCAGCAGGTAGAGAGGAGTTCTCCAGCCCATGCAGAGTCCTGGGCAGGGCACGCTGCTTACCTTGCTGCAACTCCACACATCCAGGTAAGAAGTAAAGTAAATCTGGGACAAGTGGTTTTCATTGCATCCTACACTAGGAAAATATCTCAAAGCAAATGAGTATCCACAGCAGTTCTCCTTGATCATAGTTTTATTGAGCCCAAAAGCAGATTACCCTGCCAAGCAGCTGTCCCATTATATTTTACACATATCAAATGCTATGAAGCATCAGATAATTTCTGTTCAGTTACACCCTTAACCAGTAGCAGCACCCTGCTCCTCAACTTAATGTGCTCCAAGAGCCTTATCAAATATCCTGTAAGGATTTGATACCTTATCACCCCCTGATGCTCCTGGCTGTAAATTATAAAGCTGTATTTACTCTCATTAGTGTAAATATAGAAAACTGATACAATTTCACGTTGGATCAAAGTTCCATCCTCAAATACCAACTACCCTAAGTTATTAGAACACTGGTGACACTGGAAACTAAGGCAGTCCCACAGCTGAAGTGTAGAAAAAAAACATTAAGAAACAAACTGCTGTATTAGAGATTGTTACTTTATTCCCACAGGATAGGAGACAGCGCATTAATGTTTGGAGCACTGCTTTTTTTTTTTTTTTTTTCTTCTTCCTTCACTATTTTTTTAATATTTATTTGGTTTTAGTACCTAGGTACAATCCTGACATTTTAGCTCATCTAGAAACACATTGACCTAGCTGACAGAATCAAATGCATACTCAAGGGAAGTGGCCATGTATATTTACAAAAAATATATTGTTGATCTGTATTTCCCCCACCCCCTTGGTCCCAATTCTTATTTTCTCAGGGAAAAATAATTTAGTATCATTTTAAGCTGTTGGATCAGATAAAGATAACCTGCAAAAAGTGCAAGCAGGATTACTATGTGATTCCTACAAACCTTGCTTTTTTTCTCCTCCAGAGTAAAGGGTCAGGGTCTGTAATACGATCTCTTTTAATGAAGTCTGCAATTTTCCTTTCTCTTAGGAAATTATTAGCTATGAGCGACATGCAGAGTGGAGCAGGGCAGTCTTGATCTATAAACTTTTACATAAAAACTTCTGGAAGGCAGATAGAGAATTTAGACACCTCATTTCCATTGAAAAGGCCTGCAATTTCCATATTGAACTTTACTTTGTGCTCTGATATTTCTCCTTTTTCAAGTGTTTCTTTAATATGTTGATTTAAAAAAATCTTTTAATGTACTCTAAATGTGCTTACATTGACACCCAATTTACACTGAAAAGGCCTGGGATTTCTGTATTTAACTTTACTTTGTGCTCTGAAATTTCTCCCCCTTCAACTATTTCTTTCACATGTTGATTTTTAAAAACCATCTAAAGTATTCTAAGCCTCAGAGAAAGCAAGACAAAAAAAAGCAGAAATATAAAAAAACCTAGCATTTCTTGCTCATCTTCTCTGTAACACACATATTCCCCTTGATCTGGAAAGGGAGATTTATCTTCACTTTGCTATGGTATAATATTTAGGCATACACAAATTATTTCACTTTTTTTTTTTTTTTTTTTTTTTTTTTTAATGGAGTAGAAAATCTCTGAAAGAACAGAAGTTCCACTCATAGCCTAAAAGGAATGAGGTCCCATTTATTCTTGAGTTTCTCTTCTGTAATTTTGGTTTCTCCATCCATAGTAACAACCCTAGAGATCTGCAGTGGGGTAGGGATTTTAGTAGCTGAACAGGAAAAGCCTCTTCTTGCAGTCAGAGATAAGTCTAAAATCCACTGAGCAATTCCTCAGGGTGTGACAGAAATGGAGAATAAAGTTTGGGTACTCAGTAAAAATCACCTCAGGAAAAAAAACCCTACAGAACCAGGTCATTTGAGTGCATTTCCATTTGGACATGGTATAGATAAACTCCTCAAGGAGTGACACAAGTTTTGCTGCAAATGCAATCTCTTTTTGTTCATCCTTATAAAACATTTCTGGAAATAAGTGTAAAGCCACACTTAGGAGGAGCAAGAGGCCCACAGGAGGTGGCTGCAGGCTTGTGCCTGGGGGGACTGCTGTGATGCAGCCCAGGTGGCTGGGAACCAAACCTTAGCGCCAAATGCTTCTCCCCAGGAAATCCTAGGACATGAATTTCAGACCTGTAATCCTGAGCCTGTGCCTGCCAAGGAGCCTGGATCTCGGGCTGCTCATCCGGAGATAGATCCTGTGGATCCATCTCACCCCTGCTGGCTCTGAGCTCTTAATCAGGGACTGTCCTCTTCGGGGAGCACAGGAGGAGCCCCACTCCATTTGATTAAGACGAGACAAACTGACTGTGAGCCTTTGGAAAGCCAGAAATTCCTGACTCTCTCACTAGGTTCTCTTCCCAGTTGGAAGTGAGGGGGGCTAGATCCTCTGCATCTTTCCCCTGTCCTAATTTCCCCCAGCTCAGGATTTGGCTCGTATAGTTACTGTTGGGAGGTGCAGGGGGAAAAGGAAACTTTCTTAGAGCTAACCTCTCAGTCAATGAGTGCACTGGGACTTCACTAAATATCTGGCTACATTAAAGACCAGAACTGAGCTAAGAGGGGATATTTAGGAAGGTGAAGAGGTCCAGGAAGTCCACCTGCCTGTGACACAGACTGAGGTGCTCTTGATACTCACCAGGCACAGCAGGACTGGAAGAAGGGAGTGAGGAAGAAGATGCCCAGATAAGGGTCCATGTGAAATATAAAATCCAAATAAAGAGGGAGAAAGGAGATCCTAAAAAACCCCAATCAAACGAACAAAACCCTTGGGTACTACCACCACCAGAGAAAAAATAAAAATGAAAAAAACAAACCAAAAAACAAGCACAGCAAAATTAGGGAAGGGATGGAGTTAGTTATTTTCCACCCGGCGATCCTGGTGTGATGAAGAGGCATATGCCCCCTGAATCCCAACTTCTGTGAAGGGTAACCAATCCTAAAGTAAGAGCTAAAGAGGGTTGGTGAAATGGAGCTGCAGAACTTCCTAAGAAGAGATTATCTACTTAATTAAAGATTTTTTTTTTTCCTAAGTCCTTCAGCCAATCAGAACTCAAGTGCCAGAGAGAGATTGAACTGATGAAAAGAACACCCCAGGTTCCTTGAAGACAAATGCACCACGAAAGGGATAAGAGGGAGGGAAAAGGGGAAAAGAAAAAAAGAAAGAGAGAGAGAGGGATAAAGAAAGAGATGGCAAATCCCTTAAAATAATCACTAGATTCAATCTCCACTGGCACAGCACTGTCTCTCCTTCCCCACCCCCACCCCTCCCCAAAGGCAACAGGAAGGGCTCCTTTCAGCTCCTTCCTTGAGAATTTACCTAGATCAAACCTCAGAAACTGAAAGGTAAGGGGAAAGCCCCCCCCTTTAAAAATTCTACTTTAAAAAGTCTAATTATATTGAACTAGAGTGTCAATACTGTGAATTTCAGCACAGTTTAATGGGTTTGATGGCCTAAATCAAGTAATGGAGGTGCCTGTGCCCTGCCAGAAGGAAGCTGTCCTGGACCCAGTGTAGGAAGCAGCTGCAGCAGCTGATGCTGCTCTGGGGAGCTGAGGGGCTGCCCACCTTGGAGGGGGTCCCCCCCCCCCCAGCACAGCACCAGTGGGATGCTGCCACCCTGCACTGGGAGTTTATTTCCGGTGGCAGGAAGAAAAATAATTTCCAGTTGTTTCTTGTAAGTCACCAAATGTCTTGTTTCTTGAACCAGAGTTTTCTCATTCCTTAGGTCCATTTTGAAATCACACACCACTTCAGGCATGTCTGGACCAACTGGAAAGGAAGGACATCACTGAGTTTGCTGGGGTGAGTTATTATTGTTTACTCCAAGAAAAATTAAGTAAGGGGATTGCAAAAATGAGGAAAAATAATTGTAGGTGGTTCCAAATTAAAGAGGAGGAATTTATTTTTTTTATCAGCTGATACAAGAGGCAGCCAAGCCTTCCTCCAAGCTCACAGAAGCACCAGCAGCACCAGGGTGCTTCAGAGCCAGCAGCCTCCCCAATCAACTTCGAATTTCAATTAAATGCAGTAGTCACTTTCCTGGAAACAAGCATGCTTTTCAAGCCAAAAAGGCTGGAGGCAGAGCCTGAAACAAAAGTGTCCCAAACATGTTTCAAAGCACTTAGGTACAGCTCTCAAAGTCTATTTAATAGACTCTATAAGGTACTCTCTAAAGAAATGGGATACAAAACTGTTTCATAATGTTCCTCAAATTTTGTTATTATTACTAATAAAAGCTCTAGAAAATTTCTAAAATGGGCCCAGAGAGCACTGAAGTACATGTTATGGCTGTAAGGATAGCCCATCTGACCCATTGGCCAATACAGATCTCTGCTGACCTTTGCACTGAGTGCTGTAATGTTTGTGCAACTATTTGCGCATCTCCCAGAATGGCAGAGACAGAGTTTGAGGACAACAGGAGATAGAGAGCCTACCACTATCTGTGGTAATTTTTTCCAGTTTGTTAAAAAACAAACCAAAACATTGACATAAGATGTCTAAGTTTAATTTCCAGATTACAGAGAAAAATCTACACTGTCACTCCAGATCTTGAGATCTTATTTGTACAAGACCTTGTACAAGTAATCACAGAGTGAAAAATAAACTCTAATGCTCTTGCTGCCTTTCCACCCTGTTACCAATGCTACTGTTGGGAAGTGGGTGTAAAAATTTCAGGTCTGGCTCACAGAGTTCTTTTAAAAGATATGCCAAAGGTACAAGATCAAAATAAAAGTAAATTAATGTTGCCTAGACGGCACACAGACTTCAGTCCTGAAAGAGCTGAAAAAGTCTGGCTGTAAGCAGGTATCAACTGACTTGACTGCAGCTTTGTCTTTTGCATCAGCTAAATACAGCCTCCATTGTGTCCAGTTCCTGTCAAAACACACCCTAGCACCCCAAGAAAGTGTGAGTGCGGCTTTCAGTCCTGTACTGAACCTGTGCTATTATGTTCTTATGGTCAAGAGGTTCCAGAAACAAAGCCAGACAAACACTGGAGTAATTGAATAGCTTTTATGAGATTGACTGATACACAATGGAAGAAGCAAACATGTTTTTTTGAGAATTTCAGCCCTAAAAAGACAGGGAAGGTGCTGTTGTGCCCAGAAGCCTGTCTTTTGTTTTGTTTTGTTGGGGTTTTTTGTGTATCTGTATCTGCAGTTGTGCCATTAAAGACAGTATTGACACACCAGGACACGCAAATGGCTGCGTGACCTCCTGCCTGTAAGTTTGACTTTGTAACCTTTATGTTCCTGGCGCTGCATGGGTGACGCAGGCTCAGCAACCTCCCATGAGGTCAGCTTCTGCTTCTCTGGTATTGAGTGTATGCTCACACCTGCAGGTTCTCCTTCCAGTTCATGCAGGGACAGCTCAGGGCATCCCTAGTGGGTGAGGGCAGTGAAAGGGAAAGGGACAAAAGTGCTGGGAGGCATAGGGCATCTGGGGATGAAAATCAGAGGAAAGTGAGGAAGTGGTGTGCCACTAAAGGGCAAGCAGGACCAGCTTGGAGTAAAAGGACTGTGAAGGTGGTAGAGAAATTATATATAGCACTTCATGAAGGTATAATTAGGATGAACAGGACTGAAGAAGTTGAAGTGTGTGCCCAGCCAGCTGCCAGGAGGTGAGAGAGACCTCAGTGAGCTCCCTGGTCTAAGCAACATACCCTGGCCACCCCACTCCTGTCCCCAAACACCTTGAAGGGAAGCCAGGCTCCTGACTGGAGCAGCAGCTACAGCACTGCCCAGGACAGCCCTCTGGGGACCAGGAGCCAATGATACTGCTCATCTCAGAGATGGCCACCATCCTCCAGAGAGCCTGGCTTGGGCCACCGCAGGCAAGCTTGGGGGCACAGGAATTAGTGTCACAGGCACTGCTGCAGATGGCTCTGCAAAAGGAGCCTCTCTTCAGCACCCACAGGGGTTCTGCCTCTCAAGGGTGAAACATGCTTAGTCTCTTCACAAGACAATTTGGAGCATGGCAAAAAAGAAAAAATCCTGGATCAATAGGTGGAGGGCAAAGGGGTATGGGTTTGAGAGGTGTGTGGTGCTCAGTGGACCTGAGGATGAGGTGGGTAAAGCAGGAAGATGGCTCAACAGTGTGGTGTGATGTAGATTGCTAAGCTTGAGTCTTCAGCAGCCCTGAGGAGTCAAAAAAAAATCTGCAGGTGAGCTGCTTACATGGGTCCACTGTGGCAGCAGAGACCTGTGGTTTGTTTCCCTTTCAGGCTCCCCATGGTCCCCTCCATGTTGTTACTATTGTCCGGAATAATTGGAAACAAAACCTCATTTCAAACTGAACAAAATCAAGCCTGTTTATTAAGAAACTGCACAGTGACATGCTTTGATCTTTTTTTATCTAAAACCATCCACGTGCTTTGCAGGAGCTGCAAGGGGCTCCAGCAGACTGACAGCTGAGTATCCTTCACCAACCAACAGCTCTGCCCCGGCGCAGAGACACGGGGGGGGTTTGCAGTCTCTTTTGTAAAGCAGGCAGGAGGAAGTTTAGCTGAGTGGTTTATGCAGTCCTGTGATCTTTTTCATCTCTGATTTGCTACGCAGTCTAGTGACCGTGTAGCAGCGTCCGTCGCTGGGAATTGCCCCGCGGTTTGTCGCTCCGGTGAGCCAGCTTGCAGGTCCGCAGCCGGCAGATGGTGCTCCCGGCCCGGCTGGGGCTCTACCGTGCTGCTCAAGAGCATCCTTGGATGACAGGGACACAGGGGCATTCTCCTGGGCTGGGCATTGCCATGTCCAGCGCAGACAACAGGCTCTGCAAGGGATCTGAGCTTTAAAAAAAAAAAAAAAAAAAAAAAAAAAAAAAAAAAAAAAAAAAAAGTCTGTTTTCCTCTTCCCTTCCTCTTCAGCACAGTGGTCCAGACAGCCTGACAGCCACCAGAGAGTCTTCTCCCAACACCCGGCCTTAACTTGGGAAGGCTCAGGTGCTCATTTACCCTCAGCAACAGATGGGTGTAAAGCCATCAGCAGCATGCACAGAGGAACTGGATCCATGCTTTTTCACTTCTGTGACCCCTAACAGGTCCCAGGACAAATCCCAAAGTTGGGGATCTGCAAATCTGGCTCAGCTCTTTCCCCCAAAACAGTGGTAAAAACTGCACTAGCTTAAGTCCAGTGAGCTCCTTCCTCTTTGCCTATGGACGACTAACATGACTAACCCTCAGCATTTACATGGAATGAGTCAGGCCTGCAAAATCATGAGACTGGTTTGAAAATAATACACAGTGGGAGCTATTTGTGTTCAAGCCTTTAAGGTACTCTTGGGGCTTGTTTCCTCTGGAATCGTCAGGGCTGGGAACAGATTGCTCTCTCGCACAAAAGGCAAGCTGAGAGAATTGGGCTGTGGGCAATTGGGCTTTCCAATGAACACCGAGTGTCAAAAGGCTTGCTATAAATCACAGGAGGAGACACATAGGGCCTCTTGGTGTTGCCCAAAACTTGCTGAGTGTGGGGTCATGGCTGTTTGCCTGAGAAATTTCACTTATTCAGTGTTCCTACGTTAAAATGCCACATCTTTTGTTCTCTCCTTGGCCAAGAACTTCTCTTGGCCTTCATTTGTTACTTGTTGCTACTCTTCACCTTGGGAGTAGCTGCATTTCAGTGGTGAGCATCCTACCAGTCAGTGGGGTGCTGTGGCCCCCAATGAGAGGTAATGAAAATGCAATAGTTTCCAAAAAAACCCCAGAGCTCAGGATCTGGCTCCAGCACTCCCCAGTGTCATCTGCACTTACTGCCAAAAACATTCTGTCAGTCCCAATAAATGGTGATGAGGAGGAGCTTAGAGACTGAATCAGACAGCCAAGATGAAGAAAAAGCTCCAAGCTGGTCCGGATAAACTGGCACCACAAATCTATCACCAATCCTTTGCAAATGTCATTGCTGACAGAGCCAGAATACAGCTTCCTGTCAAAATCTTAAGTAGGAGGATAGTTGTTGGAAAAATGTGGACACACTGTTGTTGGACAACGCTGACCTCTTTTTAAATGTCCCAGGAAACAGACTGCTGCATACATAAAAAAGTGGCTCTCTTGTTGGCCTATTGGGGACAAGCTCCTTGGCTGTCATACTGTCAGCCTGGACGAGGTTTCACCACTGATGAGGGCCACCACAAAGAGGCACTTTATTGAAGCATAACACTCTGAAGGATGTGTTTCTTTTCCAGTCTAAAAGGATCAGGTATTTTGGTTACAGACTAAGAACATGGCCTGCAGCCTGATCAAGATTTTCCACTGAGCCCTAAAAAACAGGGCCCAGAGACCCAGAGAGTGAAAGAAAGAGAAGTTTGGGTAGAAATAATATCCCTTTTCCTGGTCACTGTTGAAGCACAGCTAGGAAAGAGAGCTTCGTGCAGGGCAGGTGCTGCTGAAGGGGAGTCAGTCCATGACTGCAAACTTTACGCTGGATGGTTATGTTCCTCTGCCACAACTGACAGCAGTCAAGTTTGCTTTGTATGAAGCTTATTGCTTTTATGAGCTTATCCTTCTCTTATCTCCATCACTGCAGCATCCCAGGACACCATCTTCTGCAGCCTTTCATTACACATGTGAAGTGTAAGCCATTGACTGGAGGCTGGTAACTGAAACATGGCACAAGATGACTTGCCCAGGCAATGAGATGGTAAATCCATTGCCACACCAACAGTGAAGGTGGTAAGAAAAGCAACTGCCCACCACATTAGAAGAAACTAGCATTCATGTTAATCCATAGCTGGCTGGTATTTTCTGGAGTGATGCACTTCGGATAGTTCTGTCCTTACCTGTTGCCACGGCAAGGCCAACCCCCAGACTTTCGGCTGTCGGATTTCATCACAGTGCCTGTTTGGAAGCAGAATCACACCCTTCCTCTCCTTGGTTTTCAGGAGCCTGGCAACATGATTCAGACCTCATGCCATCAGTGAGCAAAGAAGAATATGTAACTTGCAGTGGCACTGAAGGCACCAGCTTAGGATGCATTTCCCATGCAGTTCCCTCCCCAACTCAGGGATGGCAATGCTGCCTCAGCTCTTACTGCAGCTGATAATGCACATTGTGCATTTTGTGAAGGGCTTTTTTTATTAGCACCATGGGGTGTTCTGATAGATAACTGAGATGACAGGAGTCATTCTTACAACCGTGATCTGCCTGCTGTTGCTGTGTCCTTGTGTACAGCTGCTGCAACAGCCCTTAGCCGCCCATGGTTTGTAACTGGAGAAAGAACAAAATGTCCTCATGAATTAAGTGTGGCTTGTTTCTGGGAGGCTTTTTATTATGCGTGTTTACAGGCTGTATAAGTCATTGGTAGGTGGTGATGCTAACAGGAGATAGCAGATCCCACTCAGAACACAGGAGCTTCTAATTCCAGCTCAGCTGGAATATTTATTCCTTTTTCACATGCCTCAGTCTCCCTCCTCATTCAAGTGTCTAGTTAAACTGTAAGCTTTCGGAGACAGTGGGTCTCTCCCAGTGTGGATTTGTACACCACCCACCACAGTAGAGGCCTTGATCTTGATGGCAGCCTTCTCCTTGTCTTAATAGAAGCATCTAAGTCTTTATATGAATTAATTTGCCTGAACAATCCTTTGGCCATATGGACTCCAGATCTTATCACTTGTGTGATAAGAAGTGACAGAGGAAAGGGTGTGTTTATGAAAGCACTCTCTGTGGTTGCAGTGACTGAAGGTGTAACATCTGTGGTGTCAGTGGAGGTGACTGCCCTCCGAGTGGCAGCAGCATGGCACCTCAGGCATGATGGGTACAGCATCTCCACTGTGGCTAGAAGTTCTCTTTTGTGGGGGGAAAAAAGAGGCCTTGGATCCCAAAGTGTGATTCTGTAGCAGTTGTGGTGGTTGTCTGCAGAGAGCAGCTCTTTCCACAGCAGGGCCAGTGGCACACTGGCATCACAGAATGAAGTAGTGCCTTCATTACAGAGTAATACCCTTGGCCTGGCTGAAGTGGGAGCAAAAAGCAAACTTTTGAAGAGACTGAACCTTCTAGTCCCTTTTCTAGACCCAGCTGGGGGTAGGAGGTATCAGTTCATAGGGTGAAGTCCCGTTTGACTAGAAGAAGCCTGACAATAGACATTTTAAACAGTTTTTGTCGTTTTTCCATAAGTAATGAGAGGACCACTAACACGACTCCACATGTCAATAAGAGTGTCCCATCTTGCGTGGCAGGAGAGCAGACCCCACTGTGCATTTCCCCTCTCATCCTGTGCCTTCCAGCTTTGCTGGGTTGTGAGGTGCAGATCTGGGCAGATCTCCCCTACCAGAGAGAGCCCATTGCATTGGCTCACTGCCTCTCCTGATCAAGACATCAGTCAGTCATCCAAAAGACTTTGTGGTGTTTTACTGTGCTTACTCAGGCCAGTCTTGTATCTTCTGTATCTCCTCAGCCTCATCTCAGCAGGCACACATCCACACTGTGCAGGATCCCTCTGGCCACACAAGGCATCCTGAAGTAACAGTGAACCTTTGTTCCTCACACACCAGCTAGTTTCTAATCCAAGCCATGCTATTTTTATTCAGTTAGGATTTCTTCACTCCCTTAATAAACATATAATGTGGCACTCCATCAAATGTCTGGCCAAAGGCAGAGCAGTTCCAATAATTTTTGGCCATAGGGGCCCAGAAAACAACTGACTAATCAAATGCCATATTGTTTGCTAAGTTGACTCCAATTGCGAAGCCTCCCCTCAGAGGAAGGATCTGGATTTCAGGACTCTGACTGTGTTTCCACCAAACTGGGGCTATCTCCCTCTTCTCTCCCAAAGCCACTGCATTAATGATGAGAATTCAGCAGCGTTCTACTGCTTTCCCCATCTGACCCATGCACCAAAGGAGCAAGGACCCTACGGGTTACAGGGGAGGTTGTAGGACCACAAACAAAATCATGCAATCCACTGAGACTTCTGCCCTCAGTGTCCCAACCAATGGGAACAGTGCCCACTGCCACATCCTCTCATGACCTCAGCCACAGTGTGTTCTACATGTGATAGCTCTCGTGGAGAGCCAAGTGACTGCTGGTCTGGCCCAGCAGCAGACATGGCTGGGCTGCATGTGAACGGAGTCAAAGCACACACATTCAAAATATGATGAGCCCTGTAAAAACAGGGAGAAGCTAGCCACAAATATGTTATTTCTAAGCACCAGCTAGATGGTAATTTGGAGCTGTTCTCCCTCCCCCTTTGCAGGGTTATCTTGAGAGGACAGAAGCCAGAATTCCTGAGGAACTAGTGAGTACTATTGAGCTTCCAAGAGCAGAACTCAGAAACATCTAAGAAAAAAAACCAGGGAAAAATAAACCCAACAAAAAAAACAACCAACAAACAAACAAAACAAAAACAAAAAAAAAACCAACAACAACAACAACAAAAAAAACCCAACAAAACCCAAACTAGTCATGAACCCCGGTTTGATGCTGCTTTCCATAAAAAGATAGAACCCCTGCCCTCTGAAAAGTGGGTGCTTCACAGTGCCTTTGGTAGTGTTTCTAAAGTCACCTTGGACTGCATGTCCTCTTTGCAAGGCTAAAATGGTGGATCATTCTCCTAGGCTCACTCTTTTCTTCTAAGCATAGTTAAGAACTCAGCCTTCACATTTTGCAGAGCTTTTACTGAAATTGCCACAAACTTGTAACTTCTCAGCTGAGGAAAGGCAGATCAACCCTTTACAGAGAGCCAAGCTGAGCCTCAGCTGTGCCCCCCCTCTTCCATCTGGGAGGATCAGTGGGGAACAGAGGGCAGCTGACCAGGGGGGCTTTGCTGTAAGAGGAGCCTGCTGAGACGGGAGCTTCTAGAAGGTTACTTGGGAGATGAGAGTTTGTAGCTGATACTCTCTGCTAGGGAAAAGATGGGCTGCAGCAGAACTCCAGTGCAGGGTTAGAGATTAGGCTGCATAAATCCTGCATGTGGTTTAGGTTGTGGTTTAAGGCTGCCAAGCAGCTGCTAGTGAAAAGGAGCTGAGGATATCTTTGGAAATTACCTATTAGAGCTGGTATGGTACAGGGGAAGGGGAGCAAAGCAATACATGATCTGATCTCTGTACAGAAAGTGGACTTTGTTGGCTGGGGAGTTACCTTTTGCAATTCTCCCTTGTTTCAGTCTCTTTTCTGGGATTAGGCATGCTGAGGTAGTGTGAAAGAGAAGTTGTTACGCTGGGAACCTGAGGCAATCCTGAAAGTGTTTCTGGCAGTTTAGTCCCCCACCCTTGAGGAAAGGAGTCCCTTTGTCCCTAGCCTGACATGTAGTGAAGGCTTGTGAAAGTCTTGATGATGATGAGGATGATGATGATGATGATGATGATGATGATGATGATGATGATGATGATGATGATGATGTGGCAGTCTGACCTCCTGTGTAGCATTTCTCTGTTTGTTGCTGGCATATCATTAGGTTTATGGATTATCAGAATTATCATTATCAGAAGCTTATGAATTAATCCTGGGGACATAGCTGCTATTGTGTGTTTGTTCATAGGAGAGCTTTGTTTCTCAGGTCTCAGGACAAGCTAATAGTCAAATCTGCAGGGCTGCTGGGGGGTCTCTTTGGCCAAGCCAGGGATATTTCCCACCTGGTGATGTCAGAGACAGGGGGGTGGAGGGGCGGAGGCCAGGAGGTGTCATCTGAGGAAATAGAGGCTGAGGCCACCCTTTGATGAGGTCTGTCCTGAGCTGCTGTCTTGGTTGTGTGGTACCTTAGTGGGTGTTTGTGTGCTGGCAGTGTCTCGATCGGGTCATTTCACTTAAGTAACCCCTTGCTCCACCCATGTCAGAGAGCAGGGGGTGTGCATCAATCAGCCCGTTTCCTCGTTGCCTGGCATCAGTCCTATCACCCGTGAAGTTTACTGTTCTCAGGTTTCTGTGGTCAGCCAAAGATTCAGCAACTCTCTGGTGCTTGCAGACAAACAGAAAATATGGCACTTTCATTAGCGTGACCACATCACTGCAGTGGTTGGCAGGATGTCCTGCCTGAGGGAAAATTACAGATGTTTGATCTTCAGACGGTGTGAATTGGGAATCTTACTAGATCTGAACAGCTGTCTTATCTCCTCTGATACCTGGAAAGTAGATAATCAAGCTGCAAGGTTCCCAGTGGCTCTGTCCGCTGCTGTTTCATCACTAAGCAAATGAAACAGTTACAAATCTCTATGTTACTCGATGATGTCAAATTTTTAAAAGAATTTTGAAGTTGACTGTTTTTCCATCCATCTGCAAAAAGATCTTAGGCAAGAATGCAGAATCAAATAAGCCTTAGGGTGTTACAAAACCAACTGATATGCCAAGCCTCTGGCTGTCTAGGACATGTCAAATTACTCCTTTAATGGGTGCAGCACTATCAGAGAAGTATGTTGCATAAGGCTCAGTGGGGTGGTGATTAGTCCTTCTTGTAATGAAGGAACAAGAGAACATAGGCGAGGGGTCTCAGCCAGTCAGTGACAGAGAGCACACAAACTTCTTAAGCCCCAGTCCAGTTCATGTTTCATGTATTAGGTGAAAAAAAAAAAAAAAAAAAAAAAAAAGTTATAAAAAACCTGAACATTATTAGCCTCGTGAGACTGACAGAGGGAAAGAGGTGTTGGGAATTTCTACCCCACTGGTGGAGGAGCTGGTATGTTCACCTTGTTGCATGTAGGCCCTGACTGGAGACACTTATCTGAGGGGAGGGAGTGGATGTCACTGGGGTTTAACTTGAGTAAGTGTATTGCTTAATTACTTCATAGAGGTTCCCTCACCCACTCCATCTGCACTGTAATTAATGTAACTCCTACAGTGACGGGATTTAATCTTAAGGATCTTGCTGGCTCCTCTCTGGCAATTCTGGTGATCCAGCCTTGGATAACTCTCACTTGATACCTCATGGCTTTCTACATGTCACCCTGCCAGACAGAGGTGGCATCTGCTTGGGTTGCTGGCAGCATCAGTTTGGAAGCTTTAGAGGGCACTGGAGCCACGCCATCATCTACTCTGCTTACTGATGCACTGTGGGAGGGAGAGGGAAAGACACGTTGCTTTCTGAAGTAGGGAGGCTTCTGCTTGAAGAGTGGGGATTTGACAATGTTTTGGCACTGGTAGAGAGGATTGGAGAGGAGTCCCTTTAGCTTTACAACTGCTGACATACCACAGGCTTTCCTTGAAGTCTGAGGTAAAAGTGGAAGTCAAAGCTAAGTTTTCAGGACTATCTTAGCAGGACTGGCATCATCTGTGTTACACAGAGATGAAAGAGATAAGAGGGGAAGAAAGGAAAGCAAGTTTTGAGAACTTTGAATTAAAAATCATGACTAATATCATTAAAGCAGAGCTGAGCCAGCTCAGTTTTCCTTTATTTTTGTATCACACCCAATTTGCCTTCTTTTACCTGAGCTTTAAACAATTCCAGTGGCTGTAAGCAATGTGTGGACACAAGCTGAGGGACCCCCTTTTGCTCTCAGAGCAAGGTTCTTGACACAAAAGCAAAAAGCTCTGTCACCTGCCTGAGCAGTGGGAAGTCAGCTGCTGATAGCAAATGTTTGCTGACCACAGCTCACCAGGGGTGCCAGCTCCAGCTGCCTGAACCCAGAAGGCTCTCAAAGCCAGCACCTCATCAGTGATGGGGGAAAAAACAATGCTGGAAAACCTCTGTTCCATTTCTTAATAAATCATGATGTTGCCAATATCAGTGTGCTGGGATAGAAGGAGTTACTGGAGACAATAGGAAATCTGCTCACCAAGCAGAAAGGTTTTCTTGAATGGCCTTTCAGCTAGGCAAGTGTTAGCACTGCTCTAGGAGAGGTCAGGTGAGCGTGTGAAATTTCAGTCGTCAAGGCTGGAACACTGCCAGGGAATCTGGAAGTAAGTTTCACCTGTCAAAGCCTTTGTTTCTTTAGTTTAAAAACTTACATCATGTTTTGGAAAGATGGTTTTGAAAATACAACCCAGGGTAAAGGGACTGCATTTGATCCCCAGCGTTGCCATGGATGCTTTGGGCTTCCTCTTGCAAGGCAGCTCTGTGCCTGCATCTGTGTGCAGGGGGGGGTTGCCTCTTGGGTTATAAACTGTCTGTAGGGCAGGAGTTGTAAGATGCTGTGGTCTGGCTCAGGCCTTTCAGCACCTGCACAAGAGTGCTTCGCAGAGGATGACACTGTTGGTAGTTATTAAAAGTAAAGGTCCAGATATAATCTGACTGTTCTATAGGTCTCTAAGCATCTGCTGCTGGCTGTGGTTAGTCAGAGAAGACTATTGGTCTGACTCAATAGAGCTAGTTATGTTGCAATAGATATTCAAACAATCTCATGTTCTTCTAATACACAGAGAAATATGCCTCTTCTTTAAGTGGAAGTGGAGACTTGACGGCCTTTGAGAGATGGGAATTCAGGTCACCTGGAGGCAGATTGAGGGGGAGGCTGACCAAGATAAAATGTTGTGTGTCTCATTTCTTTGGTAGCAGTGTGACTTTCAACGCTTGTTGTTTTTCTGCATGAGAAGTGCTGAGTCTGCATAGTTTCTCTGGATATCCGTGGCAGCCACGAGGCATCACTTGTGGAGACACTTTTTTCTTTTTTTAGAAAAAGGCTCAAGTCAAAAGCCAAGTCTGTAGAGTGGCAGAGTTGGGTCTGCAGGTTCATGGTCTCCAGCCATGCAATGGAGCATGCAGAGAATGTGGTGGACCAGACAGTGTTTAGCTGGCTCCTACATGGGACCTCCTCCCTTTGCACAGATCTTGCCTATGCGCTAACATGCACATGGGCCCTGTTAAGTCCCTTTACAGGGCTATATTTGACTGAGTTTTCTGTTGCATAGTTCAGGAGGAGGAACATATTCCACACAGCTGCCAAGTCACTCTAGCAAGAAGTGGCAAGGATTTCACTTGGATTTCAACAAACCTGTTCATGGCTAGTGGCTTTTTTGGTCAAAGCAGCTGTCCTGTGCTAACACTGTCTGCCACAGCTGGGTCTGCAGGTCTCACCAGGCAGAGGTATGAGTGCCACTCTGTCTTTAGCATGTTTCTCCCAAACAGGTGGTGTCAATTCCTTTTTCCTTGATCCAATAGTGTTAAGGAAAAACACAGATTACTATTTCTTAAAATAGCTTTTATTCATTAGTTGCTGTTGCTAAGAGAACCCAGGTGTTATTAGTAATAGCAGGTAACTGTTCACATAACACACCTTTCATTCACAGCCATGTACAAGCTGAAGCAGCTGTGCAGAGGCCAGCCCCAGTGTGTGCACTCAGAAGCAGAAGGTCACCCTGCCGCACCGCTGGCTTTTAGACAGGTCTTTAGAAACTCCTTCAGAGGGCACTTTGTTTCATCTGCTGTATACATAACTCTGTGTTCTTCATCTGCATATGGCAGCCACCGCCCTCCTGGGTGTGATCCAAGTTATACAACCTGTTGTAGATGCTAATGTGTGCAGGAAGCCTTGTACAGCTTCAGACTCTGGTGATACAAGTTTATCAGTTCTTCCAAATTCATCAGGGTTACTTGTCTCCAAAGACTGCCAGTCCTTGGGAAACTTTCACATAATATCTTCTTGGTGTACATCTTTCTTGTATTCGGTCTGTGGTGTTTTCTAGTAACTGCTTCTCCACCCGAATCTATAGAAACCTAAAGAACTTAAACACAAGAGCTACAAAGGGAGCTTTTATGATACCAGGATGTACCACTTTACTGGGGTGGTGGAAGGTATGTGCCCTTGGCAGAGTGCATGGTATTGTGGCATGTGGTGAGCTCAGATTCATAGGGAATAAGCTGTGTGGGATCAGTGCTCATACACACTAACACCATCAACTGTGCATGGATTAGGTCAACATTTATCTACTCCAACTGGTCTAAGAGCCTGCCTGTGACAGAAATAAAGGTTCCCTGCCACAGCTCTCCTTTGTGTTTTGTAGACTGTTTGGGGTCCCCCCTCTTTTGCTGGTCCCTAGCCCTCTCTATCCTTGGAGATGTAATTCCCTTCCCATTTTAAAACATGTGCTTGGACTTGTGACCAAATGTATGACCAATCTTCCCATCTCTCCTTTTGACCCAAACTTTGACCCAACTTCAAGGGTTGGACTTGATGATCTCAGAGGTCCCTTCCAACCCAGCCAATTCTATGATTCTATGATTCCTTTAGAGAGATGTAAACACATAACAAGTTCAGGTAGACCAGTTCTGATTCTTGATTTTTAATAGTATCCATGGTCTTTTGTCCTACCTCAGCATTTCTGTCTTCAAGATACTCCTTCTAACACTTAACAGAATTGAATCTGGACATGCAGAGGCTCTTTCTGGAGGTCCACCTGTCTCAAACATGGAGTGATGACCTCCTCTACGAGCTGTGTTGTAATGCCCAGACTTACTGCTGATGAGGAACAATGTTCCTTGCAGACCCTAGAAGGGTTAAGAGGAGCACAGTAACACTGTGACACCTGCTTACCAAGTTATGTCTCAGCCCTGTATGGGAAGGTAGCAGAGCAGGATGACACCAGCTTTCAAACCAGGAGAGAGCTCTCCAAGATCTCAGCCATATGGCATGTGCACTGGTTACTTGTGAATAGGTTCGCTGGAGGCTTTCCTATACAATGTGGTTAATGAGAGAGTTTACTCCTTCAGCAGTCCCCAATTAGGCTGTCTCCTCTGTGAGCAGCACTTGCTTAGTCTGGCAGCTTCACCAGTGTTCTTCCTTGACTTTCCCTGTTTTATCCCAGGTGAGTCTTGGTCTCCAGCTGCTGAAAGAGAAAACGCCTTTGCTGGCTGCACAGCAAGAGTCTCCCAAGAAATCTGGGCTGGTTGCTGGTGTGCAGCTGCAAAGCCTGGATTTAATGCCAGCTGGCAGAGCCTGGAGAAAGGAGTGTTTATCATCTTCAGTGTTCACAGTGGAGGAAAGAGGTGAGTGCTCTGAAACTTTCTAATTCCAGCCCTGCCTTTTCCCCTCCATGGAGGTTCCTGCCCTGAGCAAAGTGGCTGGGGGTAAAGGTTGGGTAAAGGGATGCTGTAATAGAGGTCTCTGGGCTCTGGCTCACCATTGCATGGACCCTTCTGTGCTGCACGATCCCTCAGGTCTCATTCCCCATCTTACCAAGAGGGCTGTCTCGTGGTGCTGCTGGAGCAGCCAGCAGGGAGAGAGGACCCAATTGGTCTGATCTGACAGCTTTCTGGTGCTCTGACCCACATCACGGTCAGCTGCTGGGAACCAGGAGGCACAGGGGGGATCTTACTAGTGTAACCAAGAAGGAAGAGCCAGCTTTTTAGAAGGACCCAGAATGGAAAAACACACTAAATTATTAACTTGGGGTTTGGTGGGGATAACTGAGAGGGTTGTGCTGCTGTGCATGGCTGCTAGCTGCTACCTGTGTCAGTGAAGGTAAGGTGGACAGGTGTTGTAGGTTGGCAAACATCACACATCTGTACATTGCTCGTGTTTTCTGTTAGGTTTCAAAAGCATTGGAATTACAAATTTAAAACAGGTGGTGTTTGTGGTTCATATGGTAGAAGGTATAAATTAGCAGGAAACTGTGAAAAGGCCATGTTGACATGTCACTAAAGACTCACTGTCTGTGGACTGCAGTGCTAAGTGAAGTGCTTCAGGCTGTTTCACAAAGCCAACTTTCTTACTCAGCTTACTAGAGAGCTTTGATTTGGGAAATGGGAAGCTCATGCAGCCCTTATGGCAGACCAGGCTCTGCACAGACTTTGCTGGGAGTTTGCAGCACCAAGCACCTTCTATTTTATATATGTGTTTATGTCACTGTGATAGATACTCTGCCAGCCATGGCAACTCTGCCATCTGTTATCTGTCATGCCCTTAATTTGAATCAGCTCACACTCCCATTTCCCTGCTGGCTCAGTCAAACAGTTCTTCAGCAGCCAGGTCATTTCTCAGCCTCTGCTGCCTGTTGCTCTGAGATGGTACTCTGGTCATCACTATCTTGCAGTAAGAACAGTTGTGTAGCTGTGTCCCCATCACCTCCAGCAGGAAGAGATTCCTGACCCTTTACCCTCAGCCATGGAAAAGCTATTTACAAATACAGGAGGAAGGAGGCACTTTTTCAGTAGCTATAAATCTCTTACTGGGAGGCACTTTATCTATGCCAGCTAATCTAGGTTGTCTCATTATTTTTCACTGAGGATGTGGGAAATTAAGGGGGTGGATTACCTTTAAGATACCTTACTTTCTCAGTAAGCATTGCTCTTGTTTACTGCTGCACTGGTCCCCCCAGAGCAGGAGTGGGTTCTTTTGCCCTCACCAGTCTTTTACAGAAGAGAAGGGCGTGCATTTAATAGGCTAATGTGCTCTGAAGTGAGGTTTGCATGAAAGATGCAATGCCTGATCCTAGCCTGACCTTATAAATATTTACAATTTAATATGCCTTGAGCAGTCTCATACATTTAAGCATGGCAGTGAACAGCAAGCACATTGGTATGTGTGTGGTAGTACCCTTTGTGCTAGAGCTAGCTGATGCCATGAGGCAGGTAAAGCTATCTGCCCTACTAACTAGAGACTGGAGAAGGTGGGAGGCCATTGACACCAACACCACACGCTGTACCCAGGCAAACATCAGGGTTAGAAACATCTGTGTGCACTGGCAATACGTGTGTACTGGCCAGTGTGTCTTGATGGTGTAACTGCAGGGCAAAGAGACAGTCCTGTGTGTTGCCTGTATTCCAGCTCAGTACAGGGCTGGGCAGCAGGCAGAGGTTTTCTCCAGCTGAACACAAATCTGTCACAGCACAACACGATACTGGGGATGAAGGAAAGTAACCTGGCACAGGGCAGGGAAAATGCAGCTGAGCTCATTACAGGCAAAGACATGTCAGGAAACTGGTGATCCTGGAAGTGTGTTCAGTCAGAACAAGGAGCTGATGAGTAAACATGCTGCTAAGGAATAACAAGTCCAGCTCCCATGGCAGAAATATTTATTATCAGACTCTGCTCTTCTGTTAGCTCAAGACATCCAGTTGAGGATGTGGGCATAAAATGAATCAGGTGTTAGGAGAACTGTACCTCAACCCATCAATCATTCAAAAACATTTGTTATTTAAATGTGCAGTTTTTGAGAGTCTTTTAAATCTGTGCATGCACCTCCTGTGAGAGGGTGCTTTAGTTCAAGTGCTTCAGTGTCTCTCATTGAATAAGAGTTTGGTTCTGGCAAGGGTTTCTGCAGCAGCAAAGGATGGAATACTATTCTGCTCTGGTTTTTCCTCAAAGGCTGAGGGATGGCACGAGGATCTGCCTTATGAACTTCACAGAAACAGGAACAGCTGAACTCTAAACCAGACGGAACAGACAGAAAGTTTCTACCATGGCCATTTGGGTTATAATATTCCTGACCACACTCTGGCTTCCTTGTGTTAGATGTGAAGCATAAAGTCTCTCCTCCATAGAGGGCAGCAGAAAATCTGGGAAGGAGGAAAGCAGCATCTGCACAATTCCAGGAGGATTAGGAGACCTGCCCAGTAGCATGTAAGAAGCCAACAACTGAGTGGGAACCAAACAAATGCATTAGTAGTGACTCAGACCCCAGGATGGCCCATTTCAAGAGGTAGAAAACTACATCATGACACACTTGCCAGAAGATGTGGTCATCATAATTGAAATACTGCCTAAAACCAGAAATACCTTCTTAGAGGAGCAACAATGTTTTATACATTTTAAAATGTTTTGGCGTGGGTATTTTAAAAACTAACAGCTTCTAGCTTTTGCTTGGTGAAGTCTTTATAGCTGTATTTGTGTGCAAAGCTGCTGATTATGTATATTAAGATGGAAGGAGTCAAACCAGAAAGAAAAGAAGGAAAACACTGCTGAGGCTGCAAGAGAGAATTGCCTCATGAACAATCAATCAGACAAGCCAGCTGAAGACCACAGCTTTTTGTCTGTCCTCAGATAAGTCTAAAAAGAAGTTTTCCTGCAGTTTTTCACCTTTCTGAATCAAATAAAAGCTAGTGTGTGTGTATATATATATACTATATGGTATATAGATCATTTCTATGAAACAAAAATTTCCATTTTTAATGCTCTTCTAATACAACCCTCTATGCTCTGCCTGCACATGAGTCAGCTTAATTAGAATTGGGTAGACTGGAGACAAAGAAAAATCTCATAAACACAGAAAATAACCCCCACACGGATATTAAAACAGAGCTAGTGCATTGTTAGTAGTGGTTCTAAAGAGCCTTGATATTTCCTGAAAACTCCCATGTGTCTGCGATATCTTCCACAACATCAATCCCAGCATGTTATGTGGTCATTAGTCCGGAGAACATATTCATTTATGAGTTTGGGATGGGCTTGTTAGTCAGGAGTGGCAAACTGAGTTACGGGCTGCATTCGCAAAGATGCAATATTTATTGTGTGCCATCAGACATCTTGATAATTTGATGGCTGGACTTGTCAGAAGCTTAGAGCATTAAAAACAAAGCCTGGGGGCAGTGAACTGGAAGATCTGAAAGGAATGACATGGAGGAATAGGATAGCTGCCTCCTAAGCTAGGTGGGATCCTGGGCCTGTGGTTCCAGCCCTCTGTGTCCCCAGGGGCCAACATGAGAGCAGAATTTAGAGGAGGGTGACTACTGGCAACCATTCTTCATCTCTGCTGCACCTGGCTAACCACAGTCCCTGACATTCATACCAGTGGTCCATCCTGCCCCATGTCATGTTCTCCATCAGTGGAAATCTAAGAAGCTATTTTGGGAGAGCCTGGGGGCTCCTTTGTGGTCTGCTCTGCTCAGATGTGTGTCCACAAAACCTTTTGTGCTTGGGTGTTAGAGGGCACATCTTTACTTTTAACATCTGGTTGTGGACCTTGTTTACTCTGAGTCTCTAAACTCTCCATGAACCTGTTGATGCTGTCTGCCACCAAAACATCCTATGGCAACAATTTCCAGAAGTTTATCACCTGCTGTGTAAAGAAACAAAATTAGTCTTATCTTTAAAGCTCATCTAAATTTTCCCATTTTCAAGCTTCCAGTAATTCTTGGGGCAGTTTAAACCTCCTTAGCTCCAAACAAGGAAGCTGAGTCACAGACCAGTGCCACCAAGCTGTCTCAGATGACATGTTTCTCACTGTGAGGACTCAGAGCCTGGGCTTTCATGGCTTGCTGCTGGAGAGTTGAGGGCTTTGCTTATTAGCATCCAGGTGTGGAAGACATTGCACCAAACTTGTCATCCAAAAGACAGGCATCCAACAACTAATCCAGGTGTCCGTATATAGAAGCTACAGCTGCACCACCAGCAGATGAGTCACCCTTTTCTAAAACAGGTATCTCAGATTGCTGCTGTGAGTCACTGCGGGAACCGCCTCCCTGTCTCTCCACTCCAGAGGATGCTTATTTTAACCAGAGTGGATTCAATATGTAAGTTTAAAATTGCCAAAGTTAGTTGAAACCTGCCCCCAGCATCTTTGTCCTATGAAGAGACACCTGAACTCCAAGTCATCTTAGGGAGAACTTTGGCTGAAGGGGTATAGGAGCCTGATGCTCCCTCACCTCCTTGAAGGGGGAAAACATCCAGAAACTGCAGTCACAGCTTTAGGCTTTCTTAATTAGAAAACCAATTATCTGTGTTTTCTAATTATGCACTTCCCAATAGTCACCCAGGAACAATGTATCTAAGCATAGTTTATTCGGGATTCAAGGTCAGGCGGAATACATTTTAGGTGATAAAATGGCAGTTAAATTCATGGTATTTGGATCTATTTAATTAGTCAGCTCAGAAAGACAAGGAAGAAGTGCAATATTATGACTGTGTTTATGAATTATGACCTGTTTATGAATGCTAAAAATCACACGCCAGGTGTGACCAGAATTGTGTGATTACCTCAGAAACCATTAATTTTATGTACCTATGTCAGCGTGACAGAATGTAAAACCTCTCTGTAGATGGAGGAACGTCAAAATGACCATCTTGCTTACTCAGCTTATGATGTGGCTGAAGGAAATGGACAGGCATTTCTTCTCAGTGCTGAATATCAGTGTTTTGTAAAAAGCTATTTTAGGAGAACTGAGGGGGGAAAAATCCTCCCCCCCCCCAAAAAAAAAAAAAAAAAAAAAAAAAAAAAAAAAAAAAAAAAAAAAAAGAGTAAAACAAGCAGATGTGTTTGGTAGAAAGCCAGGCTGGCATCTGATAGCTGTTGTCACCATGGTCTTCGTTATGAAATAGTAGCAAAGGGCTGTATTTTTCCATGCAGTTGAAGAAGAGATAAAACACGTTATTTACAAGCTGCTTTTTTAGTTGAGAATTCCAAGTAAGGGAGGACTTGATTGTTTCCATGTAATGCCAGGCTTCAGCATACGTTCAGAAACGGCTGTGACACTGCTAACGTAACTATGAAACCAGCATTATTTTTAAGCCTCTTTCCAAAACATAAACACCCTATTTTATGGCTGATAGCTGTGAGTGTGTCTATATATCCGTGCACGGGTTCGAGCGCAGAGGTTCGCGGCTCGTCCCGGGGGTGGCGTCACGGACAGCCTGGCGTGACGTGGCGTGACGTGGCGTGACGTGTGGTGTGGCGGCGGGATTGGCCCCGGCGGGGTCAGGAGCTGTGGGCGTTGCGCACACGCGGACCGGCGCCGCGGGGCGACCGTCAGTAACCCGCGGGGAAGCCCGGCCCACCGCGGGCGGGCTTGGGGTTTGGGTCCTTCCCCCTTTTGTGCTCTGTCAGCCGGCGGTGGCTCCGGGCTGGCCAGTGCCCGGGGCGGGGGCCGTGGCGTGGGGCCCGTCACAACTCGCCACGGGCTGCCGTGTGTAAGCCCGCAGCGCGGGAGTTGGGAGCTTAGGGGGGGTCCGGGCGTTCTCTGGAGGCTGTGCCGGTGCAGAGTACAGGCTGTGCGCACCCCGCTCTCTGGGGGTACACGCTGGCACCCTGCAGCCCCCCCGGCGCTCCCTCTAAACAAGCGGGCACTTGTTTGCCTGTCCTCTCCTACCCAGCAGAGCTGGCTGGGGCCTTAACCCTTCACTCCCTTTCGCTGTCGGGTGGGAGAAGCAAAGTTGGGGTGCGTTGGAATTGCAACCCAAATTCACGGAATACATAGGAAATCGGGAATAATAATAATGTGTGAAACACTTGCAGGCAACGAGCTCGAAGTGCTGAGCTGGCGCTGCTGAAGGGCTTGTTAGTTACTGGAAAACATATTTTGGGCAGGGGAGTTAATAACAGCCTTTAACAAAAAGGGAGAGGCTGAGATCTCAGTTAAACTCTCATGAAATCCAGACAAGAGGGATCATTAACTATATTTTTAGGTTTGTCTGAATAATCGGGAGGTTTGAAGATTTGCCTTCTGTGTTTTGCTTATCTTAGGAGGGGCTGTGCTGGCATAAAATGTGCACTGCATGATCAGAAGCAGCACCTCTCTGTCACTCCCAGGGACATACTCCCGTGACCAGAGCATACCCAGAGCTCAGGACAGCCACACTGTCAGGGGGCCACGCACCTCCAGCCGAGAGAATGCTGCTAAGGAAGAGCCCAGGCCTTCCTCCCAAGCAACCTTCCTCTCCCTCCTGCAGGCACACGTTCTGGTTTGCAGTGCTCTGGCTCTGGCCTTCCCACCCAAAGGCCTTTCCAGCAGCAGAAGCTGCAGATAGAAACCGAAGTGTTGGCCAATTTTGCTGAGAAATCGAGCGCTCTGGCTGCAAGGCGCTGCACAGGTGACCCCCGAGTGCTGCGGGTGGTGAAGTTGCTGCAGGCAAGGCCATCTCTGGAGGTAGCGAGTTGGTGCCATGCCGAGGTGCCCCTATTCGCTGCTAAGATCAGATGTTTGAAAGGCTTTTGGGTGGGCAGCAGGCAAGCGCAGGGAGCTAGGATCAATTGCAGCGAGATGAGGTGCGGGGGATTCCCCCTTCTCTGACTTCCCTCCAGCTGTGGAAGGGGCGGAGAGGGAGAGCCGGGACTCTTGCAGGAGGAAAATTCCTGGTGAATGCACCCTCCTGAGGCGGTGGTGGCCACGGCTGTCCTGGGCGATGGAGTGCCGGGCTGCCAGTATTACGTGTTATGCTGCATGTCTATCCGCCAGCCCGAGGCTCTGGCAGCGGGCCGGCCGGGATTAACCTGCAGTAACCCCGCGGTGCAGGGGCAGCCTTGGCAGGGTGTGCAGGGCCGGGCTGTGCTGTGCTGGAGTATGAAAACCATTATAATCCGCTCATTCATGGTGCTTAAAGAGCCAGAGTTTTTTTTTTTTCCCCCGTTCTCCTGGAACGGAGGAGGATTTGGGAATGGTCTGCAGCCCTGTGGGGCATCACGTGCTTTACTGACCCGTCGTCTCACTGGTTCAACAAGATTTAAAGTAACATTTTTATTATGAACAAATAAAATTTCAGATCAGCACAACCAGATGTCTGTTTCCATATTAGTAGAAATTATTTCAAAAAGTTTTTTGTTTTTTTTTCTTTTCCAGTACACAAAACAGAGATACTACTATGCAGAAATCCCTAAGCTGTGAAAAATCGTATCCTACTCACATTTCAACAGTGACAGAGCTTAGACAATGTGCAGATTCAACTTTCCAATCCTTCCCCAAACACCCAACACTTGGACATCTGCTCTTCACAATACCAGCGGGGCTGGGAACGGTTTTGGAAAACAAACCAGTCCATGCTTCTGCCAGCAGCAGTGTGTGTGTGGTGAGTACACCTCCCTCCTCTGCGCTCGGTGGGTCGGCAGTGAGCCTCAGCACACCCCTGGGAGGCAGGGCCTCGTCCCTGCAACAGGTAGGGAAACTGAGGCACAGAGTGTTTTTTTAGTGACTCCATCCCACATCACGCAGGGAGTGAGTAGGTAAGCCAGGAACAGGTCCCAGGAGAACAGCTGCTCTAGCCACAAGGTCCCACCACTGCCTTCTCTGCTTTCACCTCTCACAGAATCGTTTAAGCTAAACATACAGACAACGCATCCAGGATACAAACATGCCACCAAAAATATATATATATATTTATAGGTGTATATATATATATCTCAAAGTTCTACTTAAAGTGTTGTATCTGTTTCATAATCTAACAAAAATTCTAACTCAAATACATTCAAAATCACCTGCACCCACAGTTTAATGTAGGCAATTAAATAATTAAGAAACCCCTCAAATGTTTGTAATTCAAAAAAAAAAAAAAAAAAAAAAGAAAAAAAAAAAGAAAAAAAATACGGCAAATAGCTGTCAATACTCCTATGTATATTAAAGAAAGATTTAAGGCACCCAGAGATATTTGCCAATCTACCTTTAGAGTGACTGGGCAAACACCAGGACTGTTTGGTTACTGCTCCTCAGCTTCCACCCCAATTCCAGATTCTGGACCCGAATCAACACTTGAAATTTGAAAGGAACTCTTGCTGTCAAGCCCAGCGTCTTTGCTGAGAGGATGTATAATATTGCAGCATGTCACAGCATGCTTCCCTACCATAGGGTATGTCACACAACACCTTAAGGGCACCAGGAGCAAGAAAATCATTCTCCTCACCTTCTCCCCTCCCTACAGCACTTTCAAATGACTGGCTGGAGCAAATCCATTCTCCCAGGAGATTTCTACACGTTCAGAGGGGTTTAGACTAGAGCTAAGTCAACCTGCAATTACAAAGCTAACAGTGTTTCTTTATTTCTTTTTTTTTTTTTTTTTTTCTTTGATGGTTTTTTCTGGTTTTTTAAATGGTAGGATACAATTCCAGCCACAAGCCCCTTAGCCCCAGCCAGCCCCCAGGCAGCCATGGGCCCCTGAGCAGTAAGGATACTGTCTTCTGACACTGGGAGTTGAAAAGCTCCCTGCTCCATATATCCCTGTTATATATCTCGACTGGAGAACCACATTGCTCCTGATGGCTCAAAACCTTTAAGGGTCCTGTTGCTGAGCAATAACAAGGCCATGGTGGTGGCAGGGAAGAGGACTTCTTTTCTGAGTAACAAGCACGCTCTTGTTAAGGAGAGCTATCCTTGCTCCTGGTGAGTTTCATAGCAGTAGGAGAAAGCAAAGCTGCAGAGACTCTCTCCTGTGAAGCTGCTTGGCAGAGCTGAGGCGAGGAAGTTGGCATCTGCTCCATCTCTGCTCTCCCTGGCCTGCCTGGATCCAGGAAACACTGCAAACCCCACTCCAGCATCACCTTGTTCTGGCCACCTCTCATGCTTTCCTCCAGTTCCATTTGATGCATTTAAGCAACAAAAACAATACTATTGCTACAACGAATAATGATAATAAAAATTAATAATAATGGGGAGAGCCAAAGGGGAAAACAAAGCACGTTCAGCCCAGTGAGGGACCTGAGGCCACGATGCCCAGTACCTAACCCACCACCTGAACTCAAGCTGCGGTCTCTGCAACTTGCAGGTAGCAACACCCACAAGGACTTTTTTCCCCAGCACACCCTCCAGCTGTGTGCCCACATCTTCTCTTGGTACAACTGACCTTTTCACAGGCTCAGCCACCCTCACTGCCTGCCTTGCCAGCAAAGGAGCAAGGTGGTGAGATGGCTCAGCAAGGGGGCTGGCAGGCAAACTAAGGGACAAACAAGGAGCTGCTTGCGCCTCCCCCAGAGGAGCAGGGAAGGGGCAAAGCACCCCAGTAGATCTGGGCAGGAAAGCTGGGAGGTAGCCCACAGCAGCAGCAGTGTCTCGCCCCAGAAGACTCAACTCCCATGAGCCCCCTGTGCCACTGGCCCCGCGTTGGTGTTTCTCAGGCACTTATTAATCCACCCAGCAGAGCCCCTGAGGATGGGGAGACCTGCTCCCAAGGACACCCTCACCTCTCCCTACACCCGCAGGTGCTCCTCTGCCCCATCCCTGTGCTCGGTACAGGATGGGCATCTACATCCAGGCACAGACATCGGGACATCTGCCTGCCACCCAGCGAGTGGCATATTCCTCCAGCATATAGATCAACTTAACTCAGCAGCAGAGCTTTGGTTTACATCCTTCTCCCCCTCTCCATTTTGGCAAAGTCCTATTTTCTGGCAAAAATCTCAGCGGTGGTGGTGAACAAAACCACCCCGGGCTGGTGCTGCACCACAGCAACCAGTGGCACAGACCTCCATCTGTCCCCCTCCTCACTGGCTCTCCAGAAGGGCTGTGGAGGACAAAACCAGGGTCTGCCTTCGTTCTCTGGTGGCATGGGGCAAAGCAGACTGCAGGGAGGGAGGCTGTGAAGCTGGAGGAAGGAAGTAATAAGGCCACCAGTGCTCCCCCTCCAATGCCAACTGTGGCCACCAGACCCCCCATCCAGCCCACTGGTGGACCTGGCTGGAGCTTTGAGAGAGTTTGAGGGTTCTCCTCTACCCAGCCAGAGAGGCTGTGCAGGGGGGAGGGGGGAGAGAACACTTCCAAAAGACATCTTGGAAAGAGACAGCTCTCTATCCAATGGCAAGGGAAGGGGATGGGGCTGCTTTTCCCAAGGAGAGCAGTTTAGCTGTGCCATGTCTGTCAGCAGCCCTTGACAAAGGAGGGAGGGACAGAGGAAGGGATTTTGAGGGGAAGGTGGTGGGGAGAGGGTCGCTGACTTTGGCTCAACTCCTCAGCTGGCTGCTACAGGCTTCCCTTAACTCCACAGTACATAGCTGGCTGCAGTGGGCCGCCCCTGCTGCCTACCAGCTCCTCTGCCAGGGAGAGACCGGGACGATGCGAAACGAGGCGGGGGAGAAAGGATGGGAAGGAAAAGGAGAGGAGGGAAAGGGATGACCTTGCGTTATAAAGGCAGAGTCCTAGATCTTAAATACATCATGTAAAATACAGCATGGGAGGGGGAGTTAAAACTCATTGTGTTAAGCAAATTGGTAGCATTATTCAATAGTTAGTAAACAGAACATTAAACCTTTGTCCAGCGTGTTCAGAGGGGTCAGGAAGGGAGATAGGGAGAAAAAAGGAAGAAGGAGAGGTGCGGATGTGTGCGTGAAGGGGAGCAGGAACTCAGCCACTCTTGTGACTCCCATCTCCAGTCCGCATTTTCCGAGCCAGGATGGCCTCCTTGGAGACCTTCTTGCGATCGCTGGCCAGTCCCAGGAGGCACATGAGGTCAATGAAGGCTGTGGTTAAGTTCAAGTGCCAGCCAAACTCACTGGTGGAGTAGTCATAGGGGAAGGTGTGGTGGTAGTTGTGGAAGCCTTCTCCTGCAAAACACAGCCAGGGAGAGGATGTTGCAGAGTTCTAGGTGATGGCCCCTTAATCTTGGCCCAAAGCACCACATTCCTGAAACAGGCTATGGATTGAGTCCAGGCACCTCTCTCCTCTCAGCCTAATTTCACCTCCCTACAGCCTACCCCTTCTCATTTGGGTGTGGTCTAACATGCCTGGACTGGCCCATGCGAGACAATGACTGTCACAGAGGACCCCGGGTGCTTACGAGGAAAACAAATGTGTGGCGAGCAACTGAGAAAGGCCCTGGATGATGATACTCCTACAGCACTGGCAGTCCTAATACCAAATCCAAAAGGCATTTCCAGATGGGAATAACACAGACAGGCCTGTACTAAGTGATCTACTCCAGTCAGTAGATCTGCTCTACTCTGGGCACTGTCAAACCTGCCTTCAGTTTTCACCCCTTCAATGACATCGCCAGGACTCTTGCTCCTACCCCTCCTGAGTCTCTGCAGATCAAACCCCTGCCTTCTAAAAATCCAGGAGGAGATCCAGGCAAATGTTGACTATGGGATGTACTTTCCTAGGTCCCAAAAATTTCAGGAAAATGCATGAGGTGATTGATGTGTCTCATCTCATCTTCAGGTACCATGCTTCCCTGAGAACATGTCCAAATGTGCATGTCCTGGTTTTCAAGCTGCAAACTAAGACAGACAGGCAGAGACTGCAGCACACCTTTTTCTGACTAGTGAAAGGGGAAGAGACCTTTGAGCAGGGTAAATAAAATATTGCTCTTGAGATAAAGAGGTGCTAAGTGCAGCAGAGGTCTGTCCAGCCCAGAGAGAGGCTGGTGGGAGCTGATAACCCCACTGCCCTTACATACTCACTGGCCACCCGGGGAAACACCTCCAGATGCAAAGGCTGGAGGGGAAGAGTTGCAGGGTGAAATGGGGACATCTGGATTCACAGAATTCCCTAGAACCAGCTGCAGCCCTATGGACAGTCTATCTGCAACAAACGACATGGATGCTGAACGTACCTATGGCCCCCAGGCTGACCAGGGGGTTCTCCCGTGGGTTGATGTTCTGGTCGTACGGCCGGTTGCCAAACATGTGAGCAGCACTGTTCACTAGCCAGGTGGCATTGAGCCCTATGGTGTAGCGCAGGATGGCTGGAATGAAGAAGCTGATGACGATGGATTCATCCCAGAAGTAACAGGGCACTACAGTGGGCAGTGTGAAGCACAGCAACACCACTGAAGGCTTATAGTATCTGGAAAGGAAGGGACCAGGAGGAAAGGGCTCAGTGGCAGAGGTAGGACAGGTTGGGCTGGTTCATTCCTCCCCTTTGGAGTATTCACACTCAGATATACAAGGAATATCAAGCGCAGAAACACCTCACTCCTGAGCCCTGCATCTTTTGTCCTGGATGTGCAGAGGCCATGCCTGGACACCCCCAAGTCTTATCACCAGGAAGAAGACTCAAAACTTAAGTTTCAGTCTCACACGTGCAGAAAGCAATGTCCCCATCATTTTGCATCCAGACACCAGCTGCTGCTTTTGGCCCCATGTGCCAGTGGATCAAGACTGTCCTCCCCAGTTACTTCCCCTCTGATGTCCCTGTTTTCCTCTTTCACCACACTTCTTCCAAGAGACTGTAGTCTCTTGTAGTAGAGGGGCTGCAGCATGGCCTGGAAGGTGTACCACAGCACCTCTGAGGATGGCCCAGAGGCACCCATGGGTGGGCTCCGGGCCATCCAAAGCAGCAGTGTGCTGAGGGCAAGCAGGTGTGGAGGTGCTGTGCAGTGGGAAGCTCCGTCCACTGCTAGCCAGATGCTGCAGGGTAGGTGGGCAAGAAAGGGGTGTGGGAGGGCTGGAAGTCGCACTGGCTCCTGAATACTTCACAGCTCATTTCTCACAGTTCATCCCACAGCAAAGTTCATCCCACAGCACACTTCTCACATGGTGCTCTCGAATGCCCTCACACTCTACCAAAGGTTCTTGGGGTGCCCAGCCCATTTGCAGGGTCCCTGCTCCGTCTCATGTGGGTCTGAGCCAGGGCTGACCCCACCACTCACCTCCGCTGGAACATCACCACTTTGTCAGCCTTCATGTCACTCAGGTCCAGCTTCTGACCCTTCTCTATGACGTCCGGGTGCTTGCGCACCAGCAGCCACCCAACGTGGGAGAAGAAGAATCCCCGCATGGCGTTGTGAGGATCCGCGTCTGTCTCGGAGAACTTGTGATGGACACGGTGGTCCCGAACCCACTCATAGATGTCATTCTGCAAAGCAACAGGAGCGGAGACATCTTCGTTGTTCAACAACTCCAATTATCTTTTAAATCTGCTTCTTTGATGGTCTGCCTTTGTGTTGGTTTTTTTAATCCTTTAAGTCTAGGGCTTGTCTTGCACATCCTCTACAGCATCACAGGCTCTGACTGGTCAACCTGTCCCCCCATCCCTGCAACCCAATAGCCAGCCCTCATTAGCCAGTTGGTGCCTCCTACCTCACACCCTCAGCTCTTGTTGATCACTTATCCCTACAGGGTGCCAGATAAGACTGATTAACCCACCCTTTCCCTCTGCACTGACATTTTCTATGGGTCAACCTGCCTTGCTTTTCCTGGGATTGCAAAATCAAGTCTGTTTAACTTGGAGTGATTTTTTTTACTTGGAAATCAAATTGTTTTAAAATGAAGGCCCCTCTTTAGAAATAAAAACACCATTTCAATGACAGCTATAAAAAACAAACCCTTTGGTTCCACAACCATTCTGCTTAAGCTGCAAAATCAGTACAGTTTGGAAAAGTGAAAAGCTTTCATTATTTGTATTAAGAAATTATTGCTTTGGCCACTTTTAAGAACAGATTTTAACAAGCCTGTACTTATTTGTTTACACCAAGATTTTGATTACACCATCCTAGAAAACTGAAGAGATCCAAGCACACCTCTATTACCTCTATTGCAGAAGATGCTCCATAATCTTCTAAGTATATAGAACATTTCCTCAAACACTTTGAAGGTAGGAAAGTGGCATAATCATCCCTATTTCTTGCCTGGAAAGACGAAGTGCCTTACCCAAGAGCCTGTGGCAGCCACACAACTTGTCAAGTCCCTCTCAAGCATGGCAACATGAGATAACATGATTTACCTGCAGGCCATGCAAAAAGGAAACACTAGACTTGGCCCAGGATTCAACTTGCACTCGTTTCCAAATCCTGGGAACGTCTGCCTTCCTTCCAGCCATATCCTAAGCACTTCCAAAGATCACCAGCCCTCACTGATGTTAGCTGGAGCTTGGTCGCTCAGCATCCCCTCGGAGGGTGGTGCAGAAGCCTTCCCTGTCCATTAAGCAAAGAAGCACAGCCATTACCTGTGCTAGAAATGTTTCACCTGTGACCTCCCCTCTCATATTCCAGGCCCTACCCAGCATCACAGAATGTGAGAAATCCCAGACTGAAAGCTGACAGAGAGCTTAGGTTCACACATCTGGGGAGGCTTTCCCTGTTGCCTGGAAATACTTCTGCTAGAGGTGGGAGGTACATGTTTGGAAACTCAGATGAAGCACCTCATCCACCACCCCCACTCTGTACAAACACAAGTCAGGGGCCTCAAAGTTGAAGAGTAAGAATTTTGAGTGAAACTTTATCTTTTCTTTAGATATTATTTTGGGACCACTTCTAAATTGCAACCCTGTCTAAAAATCATGGCTTTCTGTGACCAGCAAGCGAAGCCCAGGAGAATGCCTCCATCCAGCTACAGTTTCTGTTGTGCTGCAGCTGCCTGGTCTTGCAGGTGGCAGAGCCAACTAGGGGCAGAATTCCTGAAATCCCTGAAATCACTAGCCATAGGTCTCCGAACAGCCAACAGGCATTTTTTAGAGGATCTCAACTGAGATAATATATAGTCTCCTCTAATCTTAAAAGTTACCAGTCTTGATATTAAGAGCCGCTGCCATTAACAAGAATGAGGGAAATTGAAAATAAACCTTCTCTTGATCCCACTGAGAGTAACTTAAAAAAAAAAAATCCATGAGGAATGGTTTTGAATTTTCAGTAGAACTTCGGATTAGTTCCTATTGAAGTGGAAATATCTGTCTGTCTCATCTTTGTCTATTCCTATCCCCTACAGCAACAGCTCAGCAAATTCTTCACCCTGTGCCCTATAACCCTGTGAAAGATGGTCTTTGTGTGAGACTAGCCAGTACACAGCAGCCTATCCCGTTCCCTTGCTGAATGCTGGACCAGCAGCTGGAATTAGGAGCTTGGTCCTTCCTCATCCTGATGAGACACTCTGGTTTGTTGCTCACAAAGAATAGGAAAGTGAACCCTGTTTTAGAAAGGCTGAAAAAACCCCATCCCCACTCTGTTCTGATTACAGGCCAATGAAGTGTCTGTGTCCTCTATGGCTACACAGGGGGGGAAAGGGACATAAAACCCTTGGTCCACCTGGGCTTTACCTGCCACACAGTACCGAATTACTTAGGTGCAAAGCAGATGTAATATTCTCTTCCCTTCTAGTGGAAAAGGTTGCACCCAGCCACCCTCCTGAGTACTTCCTATGAGCAAGCCTGCATGAAGTCCCTTCAATTGAAGCTGGAGAACAGAGCACTGTCAGAGCTGCCTCACAGCAGCAAACCCATGAGACCACCAGGATTTTTCTGTGCCATGCCAGTCTGGGTTTTCACTGTAACTTCTGAAGGGCCATCCCTGCTACTTTCTACAGTCCCTGAGGACTCCCTGGTTTGTTTGCTTTGTGGATTGTTAAGTGCTCCCATTAGTGGTTGGGTAATGCCTTGAGGTGCTTATCAGCTGCCTGAAGTCACTTGTGCCAATCTGAATGGGCCCATCCCTTTTCTCCTAGGAACATCACTGACCTGTGATGACTCTCTAGGAGTCAGTGGTATGACTTAAAACAGCATTATTCCTAATATCATGCTCCTGAACCAAAGAAGCATCCCTCTTAACTGCATCATTTCAACAAGTTCTTGGTCTTTCTGCAGCAGCAGATTCCACAGCCTGGCTCTCTGGGCTGTGCAGATGTTTCTTCCTTATCAGCTATGCAGCAAGAGCAGGGTGAGGCAACCTCACCCAGGAGAGCACTTAGCACTTCCACACCTCTTTCACAGGACCTGGAGCAAGCACAGGGAGAGCACACCTCGTGGGAAGGGTACACTCCTGCTTTGGAGAGCTTTCCTACCCATGGTCTTGGCCAACAGTCCTCTCCCCACTCAGTTTGTCTCAGTCACCCTCTGATGAGACAAGGTGAAGACAATGAGATGGACTCTGGCACGGCAGTGCTGGATGGAAAGGGCGGATTGCTTTCTAAAAAGAGGTAGAACCTCTCCATCAGCTTGTGCCATGTATCTAAGGCCTGGATTCAGGGGAGCACTTCCTTCTGAGGACCAGAGATACATTTGAGGAGGTGCTTACTTGGAAGGCCATGGAGTTTGCAATAGTCAGGAAGATCCGCAGGGGCAGCGTGGCTTTGTAGGACCGATGGCTCCAGAGGCGGTGAGATCCAGCTGTTATTCCCAGAGCACTCACCAGGAAACACACAACAGCTGGAGAGGAAAAGAAAGTGTTGGACCAGTTAGAGCAAGTCAGCTTGCAGCAGAGTTTCAGGCAGAGCAACACAGAGGCAGGTCTTCCCCCAAAGCTGTATAAGCAAGAGAGGAACCCATGGCAAGCACAGACTGGGGCAATAAAAATCAGTGTGAGAGTGCCCAAGCTACCACAGGCTTCCAAAGACACATGGGGCAAATCACTTCAGCTTTTCAACTCTGACAAGGGAAAAGGCTGCTTCTTACAGGCACAGTCACAAGATAATTGGTTCCTTGTCCTAGTGCCTGTCTGTCATGGTACAGGATTCTCAAAACTGCATAAAGTGACTGCTTCCATAGAGTCCTCTGGTAACAGCTCTGCAGTCCCCCAGAGAGTAGCTTCCCTCTTTCACCCACCTCCAATAATCAAGGGACTTGCTTTCCTATCTCTTGCACTTTTGTCACCTAGAGGTGGCAAATGATCACACAGTTCTTCAGGGGTACATGTCAAGCCCAGGGTTAGGCTTCTCCCTTTTCTGAGCAGAGGCTGGCTAGAAAAAGATCTAACCTACCATCGCACTGAAACCTGGGCTTCACCTTCAGCTGACTGAAGTTGGGCAGAAAGTTGGAGTGCATTCAGTGGTTTGCCCTACAAGCCCAGACACGTTTAGGGAAGGGTGCGCATCCATGCATAGGTCAGCTGATCCACCTTCAGTCCCCTGGGGGAAAGGATACCCTTTTCCCAGCTCCCTGAAGGAAACTGGTATAAATTTGCAGATTTCAGACAATTGGATCAATCATTACAACATCTCCTTACTCTTACATGTAAACCCATGGATAAGAACAACTGGTATGTTTGACAGTACCATTCACTCAAGCCAAATGGCTCTAGTAGAGCTTATCTCAGACCTAGAAAACAGATACTCTGCTAGAAATGTGCCTGAAGTCAGAGATCTGAGACATGTTCAAGTCCCTGTTCTTTCATTCAAAATAATCCAGGTTTTATTTCCTATAATCTTCTGCTCTCTCTTCCCTCTGTCACCTTTTTGTTTTTCTACATTCTAAACCTAATCCTCTATCTGCTGATGGCTGATTTTAACACCCTTTTCTGGCCCCTTCAGCTTGCATGAACCCTCCTCAGTCTCATCCCACTGTATAAAAGTGAACTTCCCTGTCTGCTGATCTGACCCTGAGTTTTCATCTTCATCCTTGGCTTCTGCCAAGTGCAGAGCAAGCCTTGTACTAGCACACCTCTCCCTCATGCCTCACAACACCTCAGTGGTCTCTCAGAGTACCCAAGCAGTCACTGGTCATAGTGATATACAGGGCATGAAGAGGGATGAAGATGCATGCAAATGCACCAGGATCCAGACTTTGCATGAGACAAAGCTCACAAAGCTGGACAAGGGGACAAGGGATGCTGGAGCGGGAAATTTGGTTCAGGTCTTCCTTTGGCCTTACTGGACAGGAAAGTACTTATGCTGGACACCTGGAAGGTCTCAGTCAGCCCCATGATGATGAATTAAAAGTTATGAACTAGGTCATGACCTGTTCCCCATTGATTTTAGATCTGAAGACTCAAATCAGTAACTATACCCACAGATTCATACAGAAGAGCAAACCTTGAAACATATGGCTCTGATATGGAGAACATCTCTGGCCTCAGACACTGCATTAGCCACAAAACTTGCTCCTGGATGCTTTATATACTTTGTGCTAGAGGCAGAAGTGTGACTCACCACCATCCTCCCTTGAACACAAGCTGCTGTACCCTGCAAACCACATTCCACAGAACCTCTAGACAACTTTATACCTATGGTGCACACCTCAGTAGCTGAGGTATGTTTGAAGACAAGCAAGTTTATGGCAGAGCTGAGAGCAGCACCCAGGAGTCTGGATTCATCCTCCAGCCTACACAGTCTTTATGAAAAACAGCAGACAGGGACTGTGTGGAAAGTGGATGTTGGGGCTTGCAGTGGATGTAGGGGGCAAATTGCTGGGGAAAGAGTCCAGCTCTCCACTGCAGGGCAGGTAGGCATGAGTTAATAGTGCACTGGGGACAGAAATGAACATTGCAGTCTTTCAGGATCTTCAATGGTACTAAGAAGTTAATGCCAGGTTAGGTGAATACAGGCCCTATTCACAGCCCTGAGTTCAGGCTTCTCTCTCTAATGAATTCTCACATGCTGACTGGGAATTTTTTGGTATAAGAGGCCCCCAGGAAGATGACTAGCTAAGAACTGTGGTATTTAAGCTTTGCAATAAAGGAGCTCATCTGTATGTCTTGTATACAGGCAATTCTTAAAATCTGGCTGTGGATATCCCCCTCAGGAAAAGATGACATCAGCAATAAGGACATATCAGCAAGCAGAAGGAATCAAAAAAAAGAGATGTGGTGAAGGTACCAACAGAGCCAGAAAGCAGACAACCCAGTGCTTGCTCCTGGGTAGCCTTGACTGAAAGCTTTTGTTAAAAATTTGGAAGAGTACCCACTGCTTTCAGGTGGGCTATAGAACAGTCACATCCTTAATCCAAATCCAAAGCCCATGAACCTCAACAGCTTGTGTTGACTTCTCTTGGAACTGTGCCCCAGGTCACTACGATGGACACAATTCCAATTACAGTCCTGTGCTGCCTCACCTCTTGCCCACGGACAGTAGCTGTAAGGAGCAGACATTTTCTGTGGGAAAGCACACATGGCACCCAGCCCCACAAAAACACAATGGCACTATTAGTTCCATCAGCCTTACCTGCAAGTTGTTGTGACAGTGACAGAATATGGACAATAAGATTGAAAAGCCTGATAGAAAACAGAAGAATCCAGCACCCTAATGATTTAGAGGGCTCATCTCCACAAACAGGTATAATGATGATCATTGCAACCCTGGGAATAAGCAACTCATATGGAAGGAAGAAGAAAATCTCCTCCAAGATCATCCACTAGGAATGAAATCAGAAAGAGAATAGAGAAGGTGAAATAAAGTAGTACAGAATTTCACAGATGCCTTTTGAATCCGGCCCAGACCAAATGACTTCGGGACTCTACTAGCTGAGGTTTCAAAGTCATCTCTACACCATGCTTTGAAGTGTCAAAGATCCAAAAGACTGTCAACTCACAGGTGATGTTTCCAATTACCCATTCCATTGGAACACAAAGAATGATGGCAGCAGTAACACACACTCATTGCCCCAAAAATTAAACCCTAAACATTCCATATTCAGACATACCCATGTGACTCATCCGCTCTTTGGAACCCAGATTCAGACCTCAAGTTATGATGGCAAGCCAGGAGTGTGCTGACTGCAAAAGGAATGTGTCACCTGCAGTCAGCACCACAAATGTTTACATGAAGAAGCGTCCCTGATCCAGCAGCTGTCCTTTGAGCTTCTGCTCAGTGCAAGGAAAACCTACAGGCAGTCAAGAGTTGCCTAATTATTCAGCGAGATTCTCCTTGGTCCAAAGCAGCAGCATCAAAAAAGGGTATCAGCTCGTGTTGCTGGCACTTCAGGGAGCTGGGTTATTGTCAAAGCAGCACATCAAGAGGAACCATCACTGTTTTATAGCAGTGTTGGCCAGGACAACAGGGGCTAACACAAATATTGTCAGTCTGTTGCAGCAGGGGGCCAGGAACACAACCTGCAAATCATGTTTCCAGGGAGGTTTGGAGCAGCTAGAGAAGAAACTGTCAGTCATCCCCTTTGTGCCCATGATCCCCAAGAAGACTGGCCACTGTCAAGTGCAGTGGACAAGGCAGCAAATACAAGGGGAGCTGGCTAGAAAGCCATAGTGCTGGAAGGGCTTGGAGAGCTCTTGTTATGGAAGCTCTCACCTGATCAACAACCCCAGCTGGTTCTGGGAAGCTCTGTACCAGAAAGAGATCAGGGGATACAATGCACACAGCAACACAGAACAGCAAACAATGACGAAGGCAGGGCCGGAGAGCTTGAGAGACAAAGAGGAATTAGCACACAGAGAAATGAAAACAGAAGAGAACACAGTCACCAATATAACTGGTTTCAGAGGGAAAGGAACATCAAAGAGACAGTGGCCTGGATGAAGAAGGTATAAGCAGGGAATTGCTCCTTATAATAAAATATAGAAGGTAGACTGGCTGCCAGGCACCACAGCTGCCTGTAGCATAACAGCGAAGAACATCTGGGGCCACGTTAATTTCATATTATATGTGCACAGCCTGAGGAAGGAATGATCTGAAAAACAAACAAAGAAACAAACAAAAACCTCAGCAGCTCCAGAACTACCACTGAGAGAGCTGATCTGCCATGAGCCCATGGAGCAACCTAAGTCTCTGCAGCTCTACTGTTGTGTGTCAAATGGGAACCACAGCCCTCTCCTTCCTGCCAGACAGTTCTGGGGAAAAACAGCAAGATAATATTTAACAGCCACAGGTGCCTTGTATGTGCTGAAGAAAGGTATGAACTGAGAAAAGGGCAATGCAAGAAGGACCAAAGAGACTTGCTGAGAAGCAAGACGTGTGGAGGATCAGAGTATCCCACCTCTGATCAGCACTGAAGGACAACAGAATATAGGGAAAAGCTCTGATTTACCCACAGGATGCAGGGAAGGGTGGTCCCTTCCCAGAACAAGTGCCTGGGATGCAGGACAGGAAGCTGTGTGGAACTGCTCCAGCTTTGGTAAGACAGGATGGATCTTCAGCCAGTTCAAAACAGTGCAGTTTCCCCAAACTCAGTGTCCTTCTCCTGTTCCTAGGGGACCTGTAATGCCAGAAGCTACCAAGGAATCTCAGTGCCTGACAGCGTCAGGAGAGCAGGAGAGCCGGAGAGCAGCTGGCACTTCACATCAGAGCTGACTGGAGGGGAGGGATGGGAGCAGGAAGGACTGGCAGCAGGTAAAAAGCAACTTGGATTTGCACAAAATGCCAGGGGAAGCCATATGGACATCGTAAACAGGAAAGTGGTTGCACAGACACTACCTCAGAGACCATTTTGGGGTAAGGTGAGCTTAGCAGTCTGCAAAGCAGCATTAACCTTCTGGATCAAGATGCTCGAACCCACTTAAGTCTCAGGGAGGCTCAAGGGAGAAGAGTTGAATGGATTTACAAATCAGAGTGCATCGCAGCACCCTGAAATGGAATGACTAAACTACTGGACCCACCTCCTCCATCCTCTTGCTCCATGGCCCTGAGGATGTCTGGGTGGGGTTGGAGGACCCAGGCTGTCAGATCAGTGAGAGAGAGAAGCCAACAGCTGCTGCCAAGCCTCCAGCTGAGAGCCCAGGGAAGGGACATACAGCAGGACTGAGAGCATGGAAACTCTCCTCCGAGGTCGTGCTGAGGCTGCATGTTCTACCTGGCCCTGTCACCCCTGGGAAAACTGCAGCCTGTCAGGTTTTCACAAGGGAAAGGCCCAGCAAAGCCTTTTATAACAGCCCTTCAAAAGGCCACACCGGCTGCACATGGAACGCACCAGTGCAAAAGCTACAGGTTCTGTAGATGCTGTAGCCAGCCTCTGACCAGGTCCTGTGGCCTCCAGTGATGCTCACCTCCCACACCTCTGACTGGGAGAAGCTAAGGTGGTGGTCCAAGAGGGAAAGAGTCAGCCTGGCTGTCCAGGAAGATATCTCTCCCCAGTCCAGATGTGATACTCATTTCTCACAGCCACTGGGAGGACAGACTTAAAGAGTGTGACAGACTATGTGGATCACTCCAAGGCCAGGCTGGCCCGGACCCTGCTCCTGGATGAACACTTCACAGGAGCACCGCTGAAACCAAAAGCCATGCCAGCAGCTCTCAGATTAGACTCTCAATTTATGTTTCAGGATGCTCTGTTTAACAGGAAGGCAGGGGTTGGATGCAATTTCTTGCCCTCCCTACTGGGAACCATTTGGTTTCTTGATTGCTCCAGAGGTCCACACAAAGACGTGTGGAGAGCCAGGCTCCCCTGCAGCTTGGGCCCTAGGCCCAGCTGCCTTTCAAGTAGTCAAAGGACAAGTTTTCTTCCTACCCAGAGCAAGGTCTCCGAGAAAGGGGATCTTTGCCTAGCTACCTTCTGCTGGGTTGTGCTTTCCATTGGAATTTGCTGCCTGGAGAGATGCTTATTTATTTTCTGAAAGCTGTCAGGCTCAGTTCCGGGATGATGGGGGCTAATCTGTGCTTTTGTAAGAATGATAAAAAGACCTGAGCTTCGGACTTAACTCTTGACTTTTACCTGCAACACGACTGCATTTTGTCACTTTCCCCTCACACACACGTCCAGGCTCTGCAGGATTTATCCTCCCTTAGTAAAGACAGGTTCTTCTCTGTGGGCAACAACCTTGTGCCAGATAGCCCTGTACCTTGCCTCCCCAGCTACACCTTCAAGTGCTCTTGCTAGCACCTTTCTTCCTAACTTTCTGGAAATGTCACACTGCTCCATTAGATATTTTCTGTGCTTCACAGCAGCAGTGGCTGCATATCCAGGTGTGGGCTACTTACAATCCTAATGCTTATGAACCAAGTTTGCTCTTTAAGCAGTCAAGCAATCCCCTGCCAAATCCTTCCCTCTCATGCATGACCTTACAAGAGACACTAGCAAGCCTTCCCACAGCTTGCTATGGAGCTGACTGAGTACCTGCTTCTACCAGCAGACCTTCACCTTCCTTATTTCTCCTCCCCAGGTATATGGGTCTGGAGAAAAAGAAATACTACCCAACAAATGGTTTTGCAGATGCCAAGGAACAAGTGGAGTTAGGTGCTTACCCCATGCCAGTGTCTGGATCTTTGCAGACGGTATCAGCGTCAACCCAAATATGGCCCCTAGATGCAGCAGGCTCATGAGGATGATATTCCTCCAGACATATCGTATGGGGGGCTTGGGGCCCTCCTTCTCCCTGTAGGTCTCATCAAAGATATCATCCATCATGCCCCGGTCTCCTGCCAATTCCTCATGATTGAATGAGTCCTTTGCCATGACAGCATCCCCATTCCTGGTCGCCCGGGAGGTGACGGTGCCAACAGTGCTGGTGCTGGAAGCGGAGGAGAACTCCTTGGAGAGGCAGCAGTGGACATTTTCAAAAAAGGAAAAAGAGAAAACAAAACAAGAAGTTAGTGGTTACTGGTGCAGGGAATTAAAAGACAAAAAGCTGGGTTGGCAGCACCAAAACTGAAGCCTGCAGTTTTCTTGGCAGGCTCCATTCTTTCAGCTGAGCCCTTGGCACCAAGAAGAGCCTGTTCTAGCCCCATCGAGTCATGGCCTGAGAGGGAGAAGGTCTGATCTTAGAAAGATCAGATGGTGGACAGGATGCAGAAAGTAGAAGACTTGAAAGTCAGTCTTTTTTCTACCAGTGGCTTTGATCATTTGCAGGCTACAAGGATTTTCACTTGCCTTTAGTTCTATTAGTAGGCAGTTTTAGCTGGGTTTGTCCATAAGCAGAGAACAATAAAGAAATCTTGTTAATGGACAGAGGTGGGAGAGAAATATGAATTGAAACAGTTTTACTGCAAATCACTGGGCTGTTCCTGATATCCTGCCTCTTTGGTGTCACTCCACAAAGGATCACTGAAGAAATATCAGGAAGATCTACAGGGGGATTCCTTTGGGGTGCCTTCTTATCATGCCCTGTGTCATCTTCCAGGCTGGGATGCGGCAAAGCCAACAAGCTTGGAGATCAGCAGATGGAAGCAGTGAAGTGAGATGCTTCCAGTCAGATATCCTATCCCATGGCTGTTGCTAAGCCTGATATCCCTCTCCTGCTTTCCAGCCACGGGCAAACTGAGGCACAGGAAGACAATCCTCCGAGCCAAGGCCACCGGCACGCAGAGAGGAAGTTTAAAACAGCAAGTTGGCTCAGCCTGGCTCCTGGCTCCCTCCTGTAAGTGTGACACAACATTCCCCCTGCACACACTTGTTTGCCCTGGCAGAGTGACAGCCTGCCTGATCAGGCATGCCTGACCCTAATGAGACAGGTCACTGAACCCTGAATCACCCATTTCCATCATGACAGCCGCGTGCTCACTGGTGCGCGCAGCCCTTTGTCAGGCTGGAGCCCACGTGCCCAGCTGGGCTCGACCCTGAGGTGTCAAGCACCTGGGGTACGAGAGGTGGGAGGATATGCCATCCCCATCACCTTGACCACCAGAAACCTGCCTGAAGGACAGGGCAGGTCCATCCACTGCCCATACTGATGCCTCCATGCACAGAGGCACTAAAGGCTGGGCAGCAGGGACAGGAGAGTCAGAACCACGGGAGGGAGCATCACCAAGCCGGGAAAGCTCTTCTCCCAATAGAAATCAATCCCAAATTAACAGCAGATTGTCACTCAGACACTGAGAAGTCATAAAGACCACCGTCCTGCCATGGCCTAGTTTCCAGAGGGAGGCATTAAAATCAGGCCAGGCAGCTTACGTGGCCACACCAACTCCTCCCTTTCCCAGGGGTAGAAGCTAGAGGGTTACAGACATACCTTCCTACAGGGAGGAGCTGGCAAAGCTGACATATTCCCCCACATTTGGGAACTAAAATCATCTCTGCATCTACCTCTTACGTTTTTCTTTCTGGAATCAGAGGTTAGAGAGGAAAAAAACCTGGACATGAAGTATCCTGTTGCTTTCACTGAACCCAGGCAGCTGCTGAGCTTAGGATCGGCTCCTCTGCATCCTGGCTATAGGCTACCTATGCCTGGTTTCCTAATTTATGTGTTGAGGGTATGATAAACTGAGACGCTGGAGAATTTTGAGGCAATCCCCCCACCAAAAAGCTGTGAGAAATGGCTTCTAATCCAGAGATTAGGCAAGGAAAGTCCTGCCCATTCCAAAGTGTCAGATATTCTCATTTGGCATTCTGGCAGGAAGGCACAATTTTCTTTCTTGGCGGGATGACAATCTACCAAAAAGACCTAAGACTTGTCTATGCAGGAAAAATTCCCAACAGAGATCTAGTGGTATAATTAGACGGGCAACGCTCCCCATATGGACATGCTGCTTCCAGAGTAAGAATGCGGGGTTGGAGTTGCATTTTTCTCCCCCGTGACAGCTTATGTCACTGTCAAAGTTGCACTGGGGCAGAGGAGGAGGAGAGCACAAAGGAAGCAGCAGAGAGGAAAAGAAAACCTCTTCCTCCAGAGTCATAGTAGCGACATGAGGAATTTTTCCAGCATACCTATAAGATATAATCAAACTGGTCATTTCTCACATGTAAACTGGCCTTATATTAAGAGGGCTATAAAGCAGCTGTGAAACACAGCTAGGAGGAGGGAGAATAGGCAGCTATTTAGCTGGAGACAGCGGAAGTGAGGAGGAAAGAAAGGATTTTTACCCCCATATGGCTCAAGTGGCTCCTGGAGCTCCCACTCAGGAAAACGAGATGGAGATTGGTCTCTGGTCTAGAGCAGAGCAGGGGAGGAAGCCAACTAAATCATTTTCATGAGCTCTCCCTCATTTCTGAATGACTTTGCAGCTCTCATCTGCAGAACAGATGTGTTCCCCCATCTCCAACACCTCCCCCCACCCTACGAGTCCTGAACACGCCATAGGTGATCCTGGCAGCCAGCCAGCTTATACAACCAGCTGCAGCTCAAGGCTCCTGCGCTGGGTTCAGCCCAGGGGCCCCCGGGCACTCGGCCTCGGGTCCACTATATAATTGAATACGCCCAACGTGACCAAGGGGACAGGATTCTTTCGAGTCTTCAGGATATGTGCCAAAAGACATGCCAAAACCAGGAGATGTGGTCTGAGCACACTGCTCTTGGCATCCGTTTCGGGTGAGAAGCGGAACAAAGTTATTTACATCATCACAGCATCCCTGGAAGGTCATGGCACCTGCACAAAAGGACCGAGGGAGACCCCTGCACGCTGGCGACAAGCAATAGAGCAGAGCTGGGGGAGCAAGGAGCTCCTCGGCATCGGCAGAAAGGGGAAGGATAAGAAGCTCAGAGCAGGCATATGGAATCAAACACCCTGCCTCTCCTTGGGCAAAGAGGTGGCTGCCAGGAGGGGCAAAAATAAAACCTAAAATCTCTAAAGATCCAACGACTCTCTGCATCTTCCTGGTGCTGGGCTGTCAATCCGAGTATATTTTGTGCCAAAAATGGGCAGTCTCCCCATTTCATGTTTGCTTGGCTCAATCAATGCAGATAGTCATTCATTTCATCTGGGCAGCTGGCTGCTTTCACCTTGCGCCTGTCCTAGAGACGCTCCCTGCTGCAATATTTGCTTTAAAAACACTGCAAGTGAAAGCCTGTTCCTGTTAAAAACAAAACCCGACAACCGACAAACCCCCCCCCCTAAAAAAAAAACCGAAACAAAAATCCAAGCGAATGCGAAAATCCGCACAAAATCAGAGATTGAGTGCTGCCAAAACCCCATCGACCTTTTGGCACAAAAGCCCTTCCTGAACAGCCCTCACTAGCAGGCAGGCTTGGATGGACGTTTTTAAGATAAAAGCGCTATTTTGTGCTCGGACTATCCGGGGGCACGGACTCGGGGGAGATCACCCCCGCAGCGGACACCCCCGCTCCATTCACCGTCTCACCGTGAGGCTTGGATCGTGTCCTAAATGAGGCGGCACAGGAGAGGACACAGGCACACAAACACAGTGCCTGCATCCGTGTGCGTGTGCCTGCGCGGACACGCGTGGGTTCCCGCAGCTTTCTCCTCAAGACAGCAGCAGCGCAGAGAGGAATACAGGAGGCAGGGGCGAGTGGAAGACAAAGCACCCGCCCCCCGGGCCGGCTGGCAGCCCCCTACTCACCTCCTCCTGCAGCAAGTGCGCAGGCATGGGGCAGCGCGGTCTCTGCTCCTTGGCGGCTGAAGGCGGGCGCGCCGGTCCCGGCGGTGTCTGCGGGAGGAAGCTGTCTGCTGCCGGCCCCTCTCCCGGAGAGCTATGCAGCCCGGGGAGGCGGGCGCGGAGGTATTTAAGCGGGGCTGCTGGCCTGGCGGCTAGTGGGGCCGGGCTCTCCGCGCCCCGTCCTCCCGGTGACCCCCTGCCCGCGGTCAGGATGCGCGGGGTCAGCGCGGCGGGGGCTCGGCTCTCGGCTGGCCGGGAGGGGAGGCGGGGAGGGCCGGGGGGCGGGAGGAAGGATGCTGAGGAAGAGGAGGATGATGGCGAGGGCCAGGCTCTCTCATGATGCCTGGCTTTTTTTTTTTTTTTTTCCTTTCTTTCCCACCCCTCCGGGATCCGATTGGCTGCGGGAAATTTGGTGCCACCTCGGCCTGTCCTCGCCATTGGCTGCCCACAATCTGCTGTTCGCTCCCCGCGGCGCGCACCCCGCGCGCACGGTTCCGCGCACGCCTCGGCGCGGGGGTGATGCCGGCCCGGGGGGGCCGCCGCGTCCCCCTACCCTCTGTCCGGGGGCTGCCCCGAGGGAAATAAGAGGAGCCCAAGCAGTTATGGAGCCTCTCATGCCCCTTCCCCATCTGTCTGCTGAGTGCGGTGGGAAGAGAAGGGGCCTCAGCGTTAAATACTTTCTCTAAACTGGGGGTCTGCACGGGAAGCGTTATATACGTATATATGTATATAAACCATACATCTCTGCAAAGGAAAACACACCCATAACTGTATATCTGGGTAAATATGTATGTCAGTATAGGTGTTCATCCCAATAGGGAAAAATAGTCTGGAAAATGTTTGCTGTAACATTGTAATAGGAATCCTGGCCCTTTTCCACCAGAAAACAGTCCATTTTGGTGGAGGGTGGAAAGAAAAAGAAGCAGCTCATTTGCTGTCAGTTGTTTTCCGTAACAACCTCATCAGCCAACAATGCAGCAGGAAAATTGAAGCTTTCTCCCAAGGAGACCCTCACCATTAAAAGTGAAAAAGAGAGCCCTTGTTAGTGTCAGAGGCTGGGGGCCTGTCCTAACCCTGTCGTGTGAACACCGTGCCAGGGACCCTCCACTGCATATCAGCAAGGCTTACAGTGCCCTGGTGGTATCACCCCAGACAGGACTTGTTTCAGCTTCTTTCCCCACTCGTGGTATGTCCTGTACCCAATCTCTACCCTCTGCTGACACATGAGTCATTCTGAAAGTGGAACAGGGGTGTCAAGAGCCATTTCCAAGTATGCCCATACCCCCTCACACATATCCTGTCTGGGCAGCTGTCCCGTAGCAATGGAGGTGCAGCTGGACAGCCAAGATCTTGCAGGGTCTCTCCCTGGGCTGCTCCTGCTCACACATAGCAGAGCAGATTCAGTGCCAGCTGTAAAAAGTGAGCTGCATCGTGATCACTGGGAGGGAAAAGTGACGATGAAGAGTAACTGTAACCCAGTTCTTTCAACATGGATGTGTCCAGTAAAGGGGCAAAATATCGCCCTCCTTTTTCGTTTCACAGTGATAGATGAAGCCATCTGAGAGTAATCCATGCTCTAGTTTTGCATTAGGAACTCCAGTCTTGCCTGGTTTCTGAGGCACTGTATTGAAACAGAGAGACTATGTCAGAAGATGTTCCTAGATGGTGAAAGCTGACATGAGTCAGAGATGGACTTTCAACCACTGCTTTTAAGACTCTCCATTAAATGTTTGGTTAACAGCACTGGGGGTTACTGAACACTGGAAGGAAATGATGTTTTAATTAAAGATTCTACCTATTTTTTATGTGACTCTTGGAAGAGCTATAAACTGTGCTAAAACTATCCTAAGGAAGTTTGACCCCTGCTATTTCCAAAAGAAATAAGTAAAGTAAATAAATATGTATAAAAAGGAGAGGAGAGACTCATCAGAACCCTTTAATTTCCCACCAGTTTCTTTCCTTCAACGCAGAGCACAGGTAACAGGGAATGGATAGGACAGCTACACTTTGTCATCCTTTAAAATTAACACTGTGTGGCTGCTCCCACACATCCTGGGAGGTGACTGTCATGTTTTTTCCTTGCACAAAGGGAGACATGGATCTTGACCATCATCAGAGCTGTGGTCACCTGGCAAGTTTTGAGTCTTATGCAACAAGGCCCCCCCAAGAAAGGCCCTTCACAGCACAGACAGCTTCTTCAGCTGTCATTCTGATCATTTTCGAAACAGGTTAATGGTCCTCAACGTGGCCACGAAGGTCAGACATTGACATCTTGGCAAGGTGCACAAGGTAGTTTGCTTTCCCAATGTTTAGATTGCAGCAGCTCCAGTCTTGCCTGTCAAAAGGCCTTTTGGCCCTTGGTGGGCTTAGAGGCTTGGCCATGCTGTACCAGGCTCCCTTTCATGGAGATCTGCTGGCCAGGGTGACGGCCAGCACCTTGCTCACCTCTGGTCCCCTCACTCTGCTCTGCCCATCTGAGTCTTTGCTGAAAACTCCCATCTGCTGCTCAAGGCTTGAGACTAAAGGGGGGCTCCTGGAAAGCCCAGGTGGGAAACAAGAAATGTCTAGCTGAAACACAGCAATTAATCTAAAACTGGACTTTTTGACAGGTCCTGTTTGTATCTCTCCAGACAGGCTTTTCTCCCCTTTCAGGGAGAGCTGCCCAGCTGTGTCTTCAGCAAAACTAAGTTGGTGGAGTGAGTTCACAAACTGCTTAGCAGAGGTTCAGCTTTGGCATTTCTTTCCCACTTAGCAGTAAGTTTTGCAAGGAAATTTCATCTTGGATGACATCTTGGATATTTTAGTGACTCTCTTCAGTTACAGCCTCCAAAATGTTGAAAAAGTCACACACAGAGAAAAGCTTGCTGCAAGTTTTGTTTCATGTTGTTTGTTTATCTTCTTTAACAGCATTCCCTGTCTCCCCCTTTTCCTTCTATTTCACAACTGGAAGTTGAATAAAATAAAATAAAGAAGGAATAAACTGAAAGCTGGGGAAAGAGCTGACCCCTATCCCTTTCCCTATGCCAAATACGAAGGTTTGCAAAAATTCTACTAGGATTATTTTCTGCACCTCTTGCATTGTTTTCATGAGGAAGTATGGGACAGTTCCAGCTTTAGAGCTTTTTATAATGATAGAAGAATCATGCCATGGGCCTTTTGGCCAAGAGGAAGTACAGGGGTGGTTTTCTGTCATTTCACGAATCCTCCTTTCTTTCTTCTCCTTTCCCCCATAAAAAAATCTGCTCACCAAAGGCATCGAGCTCACCTGGTTTTGGCAGGTTGACTTCTGGGCACAGTGATGTGTTGCAGAAAAATTGGAGGGGGGGGGAAGACGACACACAGCTACAGAATGAGCTGGGACAAGACCTGGCTCAGTCTACAGGAGTTCAGAGTCAATACCTGCTTGAAAGGCGTTGGCAGCTGCAGGTCTTTCAGGACTGTCTGTCACAGGAGTTCAGATGCCAGGTGATCAGATGCTGGCTTTTGGGGTTGCCACACTTGTTTAATGTTGCTTTCTTGAGACCCTGTCCTTTCTTTTGGAATCTAGTGTTATATTTTCACATACTCTTTCTTTGGACAGGACAGTTAGTAAATGGCTTTCCTCTTTGAAGGGGAAAGCTAAGGCTCTCGTGCAGTCACCTGGCTCCAGAAATTGTGACTTGAGGAGTATGATATCATGGTATTTGCCTTAAGTGAGATTTACGTTCACAAGAGCTAACATCTCCCTTGCTTGTTTGCTTTCTATTGTACTTCCCCCCTCTCCTTAAACCATCACCTGTTGACCCATAAGCTCAGTGGGCCCCACAAACTCCTGAATATCGCCAGCTCCATCCTCATCTTAAAGTATGGCTATATTCAGTATGGGATACCTGGGCTCTTCAGTTACCAGCAGCTGCTGAGAGCTCCCAGAAGAGCAGCAGTAGTGGACAAATCACCAGCTACCTTCTCACAAATGCCTGGGGATGGGACAAAGGCTGAAAGAAGCAGCTGGTGCTCACTTTGCCAGCCTACTGCTGCTGAGAGGGAAATGTGGGGTTAGAGGGAGGTGGTAAGGTAGCAGAAATCACTGGTGTCTCATTGGCAGGGTCAGAAGGGAAGGCAGATGTAACTTGAGTGAGAGGCCATGCCTTCAGGATGTGACCAGGATGGCTAAATTCTCCGCCATTGATGCTGTAATCTTATCAGCACTGAGAATTAGGCTGATAACACATTGATGACTGAGGTAGAGTGCTTATCTCTGCACTTTGCCCCATCCCTGGCTGCCTGACTCACTGCCAGATCCCCTGCCCGTCCTCCTCTCCTCCTTTTACCCCAAACAGGCTTTGCTCCTGGTCCTTGGGCTGCCAGCAGCAAGAACCCAGCCGGTATTGTCTAAACAGGGCTATACAATGGGCAGCATTGTTGACACTAGATTTTTGCCCTCATTAAAGATGACCTCACAGCGTACCCCTCGGGCACTTCAGCCAGCCCCTCGGGACTGTGAGGCTGCCTTTTGAACGCGGGTAAATAAATTGGGAGAGGAGGGGGAGAAAAGGATGGGGAACAGAGGAACACAGTGGTCTTTGTGTTGCCACCCTCTCTTCAGCACTGGTGCTCTCTGGTGTCTTTCTACCACATCAGACATGGCAGGCCAGGTGCCAAAGACCCAGCATGCTCAACACCCTTCCCCACCCTCCCAGGTCTTGGCTGGGCAGAAACACCCTCTGCAGTACTGCAGCCCTTCTCCTTCAGGATGCAGCTTGCTCCCATCCATCATCAGGACAGAAAGCTGTCCTTTCTCCTCCTCCAGGCCTTCAGTGCCTCCCTTCCCATCCCTGCAACCCACACCTCCTGCCCCTTCTCTCCAAGCTGAGACCATCCTCTCAAATGTCCCTTGCTGCCAGCCCCACGGAAGTGTCAGGCAGGGATCTGGGAAACGTCACTCCTTGTGGCTGATCTTCTGCTTAGGTGGTGTGAGTAGTGCCACACTGTCTCCTGCTCCATGGTGTCGCACAAGTCTGGATGCAGCTAAACACAGCTAAGATGCCAGCTGTGTCTAAGGGTAGATCTCCAGCTCTTTGGGGAAAGGAGTGATGCTGTGGGGCTGTAAACATGAGCCCGGGGGAGGGATTGCCACACAGCCAGCACAGGGGAAAATTGCAGCACCAGGGAAAGATGAGGGTACATCCAAGGTCAGCTTGCTGCTGCTTCTCTTGTTGGACAGAACGTGGTGTCCCATGCCAGTGTGTATCCTCTTTGTGTGCGTGCTCTGCATCATTGCTTTCTACCCTGTCTCCTTGATGCAATAGCTACCAGGGCATTTGGGAGCTGCCCAACACTGAAGAGAACAAAAATGTTTTCCCAAAGTTAAAAATAACCAGGGGTGTAGAGATCAGAGAGGCATCTCCCTTCTGACTTATTGGCTGAATCCCAGGTATTTCTTCTTCTGAAGAGGTTTCTGATTGACTCTTGTTAGGGGAAGCAGGAATTCTCTGGCAGGGAGAAACTGGTAGGGCTTCTCTGAAAACACATGCATGCTGCTGGTATGAGAAGTGGGATGGACAAAGGAGAAACTTACTGGGCCCTAATCCCAGCCTTCCCTGCTCTAGGTTTAGAAGTAGCACACAGGAGAAAACCTCAGAGGTGGAGTGTGCATCTCCCTTTCTGACACCCCTGATTAAGCTTTCCCAGGTGGGAAATGGCACTACCATCATCCCAAACACCTGCACTGGTCCTCATGTAGGATTTATATCTGCTGCTGCTTGCTGCTGCTGCTAGTTGGCAGATGTCTCTGTAACACTGTCCTAGCAGTGACAGGATGGGCCGTGTTTGGGCTGTGCTGGCTCTGTCCGTGTTGTCTTTATTAACCAAGGTGACAGAGTGGGCAGTAACTGACTGAGTTTGGCACAGGATAACATCAATCTGGTGTGGGAGGTAAGTGCTGGTGGGACTGGGATGCTTCTCAGTGCTTGTGGCTGCTGAAGGATGTGGTCCCAGGCAGTCGGCGCCAAGTGAGGAGGGGGCTGTGCAGGCAGGTCCAGCTGCACAAGGGAGGCAAGGCAGCAAGTGCCCAGGCAGCAGCCATGTGCTGTCTGGCCCACGGGGCCTTGTGGAGCTGTAGCTGAACTGAAGTCCACAGTGCCAGCAGGTTGCTAAATAAGCTAACAAAAGCTTGGGCTGTGGCAGCAGGAGCAGCAGAGGTCACTGTGTGAGGTCATCCTGACACTGCGTAGGTACCAGTTGGTGAAAGGTGTTCAACGGTGGGCACCATGCCCTCAGAGAGGAGCACATTCTGGGACAATTCAGAAGGGAGTGAGGCAAATGGGAAGGAATGCATCTGTCCTCTGGCCTGACATGAGCAGGCACCTGGGGAAGTCAGCAATGAGATAGTTTGCTGTCACCCAGAAGTGCCATCTCCCCCTCTACCCATAACCTGCCCGGGACCAGGGGGACCCTCACGGACAAGGCAGCAGCCCCAAAGCCAGCAGTCCCGGGGTCCCCGGGGCAGAGAGCTCCTGCAGGGGCTGCCGGGGCCGCCCCCAGCTCCGCTGGAAGGACCACCCGAGGCGGTGATGGATCGCGGCTGCCACCCCGTGGCTGGCGGGGGAATCGAGAGATACGCGCAGCCCTCGGGGCATCCTGGACACGGGGTGGTTGCGGGGGGGATTGAACACCCTCAAAAAAGTCAGAAAAGTCCACGCAGGGCGACCCTGTCACAGTTTGTAGCCATTACCCACGTGCTTCAAAATACCTGGGAGCTGCCCAGCAAAACACGGTGGTCACAAAAGTGAGTTGGAGAGCTTTGCTAAACTTGTGTGCGTGTCATCAGCGAGCAGGTGAAAAGCAGTGAAGTACAACTGCTCTTAATTAACTGATTGAACTTGTTATTCTAACCATGAACTCAAATGCTTTCGAGTTGCAATTTGGCGTTCAATACTGCTCTTCTGGGGAATTCATCAGTTTTTTGGTGTTGTCTTCCCTTACACTCAGTACTTAAGAGTGGGATATTGTCTCAAGGTATGAGCCTGGCACAGCAGCTAATTGATGGATTTTTTTTTTTTTTTTCACGACTCGTGGCAAATTTTTATCTTGCATCTTCCCCGTTGTAATTATTTCAGCATGTCTGACCACCTTTTCCTTTAGTCTACCCACCGATGGCCCGATGCAACAGCGGCTGCGCCTGCCAGGGGGTGCGCTGGGGCTCCTCCTGCCTTCCCTTTTGATTTCTGTTCTTTTCTGCGACAGGCGTGCTTAGAACAAGTGATCTCTTCTCCTCACCTTTTTTTTTAGTTTTACATTTTTGTCAACATTTTTCAATTTAGTTTTGAATATGTAAATTTAAAATTTTATTTTTAAAATTTGATATTTTCATTTTTCGGTTTAATATTTACATATTTTAAACTATTTTACATATACTTTTTAATATTAATTTTTAAATTTTCTTTTCTTTTTATTTTATATTTTATCTACTGTTTTAATCTTTAACCATTTTTATACTTTTTTTATTTTTAACTTGATTTTTAAATTTTTTATCTCAATTAAAAATATTTTATTTTAAAATATATATTTCTGAGTTTTTATTTTAAATGTTTTATCTTTAAAGTTTAATTTTTAATTTTACATTTTATTTTTAATTTATTTAAATAATTTTAATTTTATATTTGTCTTGTACCTTTTAGTTTTAATTTTAAAGTAAAGTTTACATCTTAATTTTAATTTTCTATTAATATTTTTATTTCCAAGTTTTTAATACATAATCTTTAATTTTTATTGTAATTATTTTTTTAATAAAGGGGGGGCTCTTTTTGGGTTAAAATCAGTGTCCCACTTCATGCTGTCTCATGCTTTTCTTCCTATCTCCTCTAGTTTAATGATATTGGGAGTTCTGCATCCAAGCTTTCAGTTTGCCGTTCAATGTTGGGGGAGGTTTTGGTAAGCAGGGAAAGCCTGAGCTGAAAAGGAGAAACCTTTCTTTTTGCAAGAGGTTCAGTTTTGCCTTCCTGTCAAAAAAAAAAAAACAAACAAAAACAAAAAAACAAAAACAAAAACAACAAAAACAAAACAACCCCCTCCAAAAAAACTCAAACCAAACCAACGAGACAAAAAAACCCCCAAAATCACAGACACGGTAGCGAGTATTGTTTTCACATGAGGTTGTGTCGTACGGGCTTACTGGTTCAGATCAGGGCTAGTTCAGAAAACTTTGTGTTCCTCTCTGTCACTTTTCCTTATTTTCCAGAATATATCAATAGATTGTACAGCTTGTGTGTAACATTATTTGTAATTTTTTCTTAAATGACTAAAATTTGGTTCTACTCATTTTATTTAACAGCTGAATGTAAGTAAAAATATTACCATTCATAACTAATAATTGCTGACAGGCTGGGACTGTAAGCACACCAATGCACAAACTACAAATTGTGAAGTCCAGGATGTCATTATCCTATGAGATCCTACCCAAAATAAACCATCATCAAATCTCTGTTCCACATGATGCTGACATAAAACCAAACAAACCTGACTGTGCTTTTGAAAGGAGAGATGGAAGCTGAAAAGCAACAAAACACAAAGGAGTTCAGCTGCAATCGCCTGTATTTTTATGGGAGCATTTATTGAGGTTCTTACACAGAGATGAGCCATGGTGAATGCACTTTTATTTTGATAAAACTTACCAAATAATGTTCACAGTAAATTAAATAAAACGTCTTACAAGTCCCAGATGCTTTTTTGCCCCTCTTTGGTTACAACTGGCTTTCCTTCCAGATTTGTATCTCCCATGGTAGTCTCCATGATGTTGATGGAGGTAGATGGAATGCTCGAATATACACAGAACTTGCAAAAAGAAGATGAATCATTTGCTGGAGTCGAATGGGGTAGTTTTAAAATCTTTTAAATATCTAGAGACTAGATTGACACATGTGTGTCTGTGATGTTAAGTTTTTGTGGGTGGTCTTTTTTCTCAGGTATTTATGTGAACACATTTATTTTGTGGCTTACAGAAGAGGGGGTTTTATGAGGGACAGAGTTATACTTCGTTCATAAGTATTCCAAGTCTTAGTTCCATTTTTGTATTAAAAGTAAATTGATTACCTCTAGAATTAAATAGCTATTTGGAAATTGCCACTAGAGGAATTGATTTGGATACGTACTGGACTACACGCCAGCTCAAAGTAAGTTTTCTGCTTTTATGTTGTTTTTTTCTTGCCCTGCTCCCCCTTCTCTTTTCTTAAATAAATAAAAAACCCCTTGTACACGTACTATATCTTGCAAATTTTGTTTACCATTGTGTTGCCCAGATGTTCTAAATGTCTGCATTATGTACTGGTCTCCAAGGAAATCAGATTAATAAACAGCTAAACGCACTCTGTTTGCAGCTGCCATTTCATCTGTTATGCGTATTTATGCCTGTAAAGGGCAACTCCATCGCTTTTACAGTAGTTCAGGAGGTTTCTGGAAATACGGCATTTATTTTGTTTATGCTTGGATAGGCATATCTCTGACTACGTGTGGTTTTGTTGGGTTTTTTGATGTTCTTTTCAGGTGGTGTGTTTCATTAGGAAACGACAATTATGAGTAGGCTTCAGGTGATGGCTGGTTTCCAGCAGCTTGTGCTTGGCTGCTTCCTTAGCAACTGCATTACATGTGACCAGAGCGTGCTGTTGTACTCTAAGTGTTCTTTCCCAAGAAAAAAATTAGCAGGCTAATCGGGGACTGGGGGTACGGCGTCAATGGGGCCGTAGGCATTTGTAGGTATTTGTAGGCATTTGTGCCCGGCGGGGCGGCAGGCCCGGGTCCCTCAGCCAGGAGCAGCCCGTCAGTCCTGCAGCGGCCATCTCGGGTGTGGCTTGGTCCTCCAGGGAGCCCGTCAGTCCTCCAGGTTTCATCTTTATGGTGTCTCGGTCCTCCGGTACATGCGCAGAAGCAACTACTGGCATTCGGAGGAGCGCTTACGCAGGTTCCGGGCCAGCATCTGGGTGCTGTGCGGCTTCTTGCGGCGCTACTGCGCATGAGCAGCACTCCCGGCGGGAAGCAGGAGAAATTATGAATGAAGAGCGATGCGGGGCCGCCCTCTGCGCGGGTGCGGAGATGTTGAGCGGAGAGGTGAGGCTGTCTGTGGCTCGGCAGCACTGGAGTAATTTCGTCCTTCGTCGCCGCCTCCGTTCGTGTCCCCGTCCCCCGTGCGGGTCTCCCCTCCCACCTCTGCGTTCCTCTCTTTGTTCCCCGACCCCCGGGACCATTCCGCGTGTCCCTGCCCCTTGTCCCCAGCCTTGCCGCTGCTTTACTCTTATTTTTAACTTTTTTTTTTTTTTTTTTTTTTTTTTTTTTTTCCTTGCTTTCCCGTCTCTAGTCGTGCCTCCCGGTGAAAAGGCGGTACTGCAGCGGGGCGCTCGTTGCGGGGAGTTGCGGGTCTGGTGCGGGAGCAGCCCCGTCCTGTGCCGGCTTCTGCTCGACGGTGCCTCCGGGGCGAGGAACTTCCTGCGCGGGGCTCTGGGGAGGGGAGGAGGGGGTTCTGTAATTCTGTGTTTGCACTGCACGTAGGTCGAGGTCTGATGCTGTGGGTTGCAGTGCTCGATCAACACCTTAAAGAATATCACGGTATCCAAAGAGGATGAGTACCGAGAAGCACCTGGGGAGTTATTTATCTTTGTTCATCAGACTTGCTAAACTTCTCATGATCTTTATCATGGTGAGAAAGAAACCACCGGGTAGCCTTGCCTTAAGACATTGAGTAACATTTGAGTAAAGCACGCGTTTTTGGTAAGAGCACAACTTGCAGAAACATGCAGAAGCAACTATTAAATTGTTGAAATGAATTGTTTTTACTGGTTTTCCTTTGCTAAAATAATGGCTTTTGCTAAAATAATTGCTATAAGAACGTAGTTGCTTTTATATTTAAAACCCATAATTTCTGCTTAAGGAGGTTTGCTTGAGACTGTAAAGAAGAATACAGCTGTATGGCACAGGCACAGAAAAGAAACTAATGTCTTTTCCCTCTAAATCCTCAGCCATAGCCTCTGCTCTTGCTGCAGCTGATTTGATGCAGTTTTAACTTGGAAATCACAGGCACATCTTGCTTGAGTTTTACTAACATTATGCAGCTTGGTATCAGGTAAAGCGGGGTGCCCCGTTTTCCTGCAGAGGATGAGAGGTTGAGGAGTTTCCCAGCTCTGCTGGCTGTGCAGCAGCAGCCACTGCTCGGGCTGGGTGCTCAGCTGAGGCAGCAGCCCCAGGAGAGGGACCTCAGAGGAGGTACTTTGATGTGAAATTATTTACAGTCAGTTTTTCCGTGAAAGTTTAAGAAATGTACACATGAGACATAAAAACGTCACCGACTTCAATGAGATAACTTTTAAAAATAACAGAGTTGTACAGTCACACATAAATAAATGTGTTCTCTTAGATCATAGAATATGAAATAATATCACTCGGCCTTAAACCACAGCTTGTTCAAGGAGGATACATGAGTTTTAAACTGGGATAATTGTTCACTGCACTGGATGATTGCTGCTTTGGCCTTTCCATGTCCCAGTGAAAGGTGTTTGCTCTCCCTGCTGCTCACCCGTGGCCGTTCTGTCCCCCCTGTCCTGATGTCCCCTCAGGTCCCCGTGGCTCCCATGGGTGTTCTCGTGGACCAACCACAGTGCTCCTGCTCATGGCGCTCAGTACAAAATGGCTGCTGAGAGAGGCTGAGGCTCTGCTGCTGCTGCTCCTGGGTTCCTCCCCACACAGGAACATCACTGCCCAGGACAGGTCGCCTGCTGCCTGCCCAGGTAGGAGCTGCTTGGCTGCTCTGACCCTGGTGTGAGCTGTCCCTGAGAGCCTGGGCTTGGGATGCCTCAGCTACTCTCCTACCCTGTCTTGTCCTGTCCATTCCTGTCCTTTCCTGTTTATTCCTTTCCTTTCCAGTCCTGCCCATTCCAGTCCTGCCCATTCCAGTCCTGCCCATTCCAGTCCTGCCCATTCCAGTCCTGCCCATTCCAGTCTTGCCCATTCCTTCCCTGTCCTGCCCATTCCTTCCCTGTCCTGCCCATTCCTTCCCTGTCCATTCCATTCCATTCCATTCCTTTCCATTCCATTCCTGCCCATTCCTGCCCATTCCAGTCGGTCCATTCCTTCCCTGTCCATTCCATTCCGGACCATTCCTGTGTATTCCTGTCAATTCCATTTCTGTCCATTCTGTTCCTTCCCTGTCCATGCCTGCCCTGTCCATGCCTGCCCTGTCCATGCCTGCCCTGTCCATTTCTTGCCGTATCCATTCCTGCCCTGTCCGTTCCATTCTTTTCCTGTCCGTTCCATTCCATTCCTGTCCATTCCATTCGATCCCATTCCTTTCCTGTCCTGTCCATTCCTGACCTCTCCATTCCTACCCTGTCCATTCTGGCCCCTTCCTGTGTATTCCTTTCAATTCCATTCCTGTCCATTCTGTTCCTTTCCTGTCCATTCTGTTCCTTTCCTGTCCATTCTGTTCCATTCCTGTCCATTCTGTTCCATTCCTGTCCATTCTGTTCCTTTCCTGTCCATTCTGTTCCTGCCCTGTCCATTCCTGCCCTGTCCATTCCTGCCCTGTCCATTCCTGCCCTGTCCATTCCTGCCCTGTCCATTCCTGCCCATTCCATACTTTCCTGCCCATTCCATACTTTCCTGCCCATTCCATACTTTCCTGCCCATTCCATACTTTCCTGCCCATTCCATACTTCCCTGTCCACTCCTTCCCTGTCCACTCCTTCCCTGTCCACTCCTTCCCTGTCCATTCCTTCCCTGTCCATTCCTTCCCTGTCCATTCCTGTCCTGTCCATACCATTTTTGCCCTGTCCATTCCTCTCCTTTCCATTTTTGCCCTGTCCGTTCCTGCCCTGTCCGTTCCTGCCCATTCCATACTTCCCTGTCCACTCCTTCCCTGTCCACTCCTTCCCTGTCCACTCCTTCCCTGTCCACTCCTTCCCTGTCCATTCCTGTCCTGTCCATACCATTTTTGCCCTGTCCATTCCTCTCCTTTCCATTTTTGCCCTGTCCGTTCCTCTCCTCTCCTCTCCTCTCCTCTCCTCTCCTCTCCTCTCCTCTCCTCTCCTCTCCTCTCCTCTCCTCTCCTCTCCTCTCCTCTCCTCTCCTCTCCTCTCCTCTCCTCTCCTCTCCTCTCCTCTCCTCTCCTCTCCTCTCCTCTCCTCTCCTCTCCTCTCCTCTCCTCTCCTCTCCTCTCCTCTCCTCTCCTCTCCTCTCCTCTCCTCTCCTCTCCTCTCCTCTCCTCTCCTCTCCTCTCCTCTCCTCTCCTCTCCTCTCCTTTCCTCTCCTCTCCTCTCCTCTCCTCTCCTCTCCTCTCCTCTCCTCTCCTCTCCTCTCCTCTCCTCTCCTCTCCTCTCCTCTCCTCTCCTCTCCTCTCCTCTCCTCTCCTCTCCTCTCCTCTCCTCTCCTCTCCTCTCCTCTCCTCTCCTCTCCTCTCCTCTCCTCTCCTCTCCTCTCCTCTCCTCTCCTCTCCTCTCCTCTCCTCTCCTCTCCTCTCCTCTCCTCTCCTCTCCTCTCCTCTCCTCTCCTCTCCTCTCCTCTCCTCTCCTCTCCTCTCCTCTCCTCTCCTCTCCTCTCCTCTCCTCTCCTCTCCTCTCCTCTCCTCTCCTCTCCTCTCCTCTCCTCTCCTCTCCTCTCCTCTCCTCTCCTCTCCTCTCCATTCCTGCCCTGTCCAGCTCTGGTCACGGAACAGTGCCTGTGGTCTGACATCTGAGGCTGCCTGAGTCTCTGCTCGAGTCTGAGAAGCCCTTGCAATAATTTCTCACTAAGTATTGTCAAATATCACACTCCTCTCCAATTAAATAAAAGTGCCTTTCAAGTTCTGAAAATTCTTTCAACTTTTTGACTTCTGAAAGTGGAGAGGAACTTGTGTGGTGTTTCTTCAGGTACCCCTTTAAAGTACTGAGAAAGACTGGGAAAGTCTGTACATAAGAAATACATTCTGTGGCAAGTGGTGTTTGGTTTTCTGTTTGGTTGTTGTTTTGTTTCCTTTTTTGTTTTTGTTCTTGTTGTTGTTGTTTGGTTGGTTTTTTGGGTTTTTTTTGTCTCAGCCACAAGTTTGTGGCTTTTTAGCATCAGTGTTACGACACGAGTTAGACCACTGAGGTATCCAGTGCTGATTTTTTGAGGCTCCAGGTTTGAGAGATCAGCCAGTATCTGGTAAATGGTTCTGATGGGCTAAAAACTTGTATGTTTTGCAGTAGGAATTTTTCCTTCCGCAGCTTGCAGCTCTTGTTTCAGACGCTTTTGCAAGCATAAGAGCACAATACGTGCCATGTGATCAATTTTCATCAGGTTGTGGCTAAACTCCAGGGCTGGTAAAAATCGGTCAGTGCTTCTATGACTCCGTGTATCTTGTCCCAGTCCCTTATAATGGTGCATTTCAGGAGAGTAAGCAAGCTGGTAGCTGAGGTGCCTGTCATTTTTTTTCCGGTTCGTGGCTCATGATGCAGTATGTCGCTTTAAAAAAGCAGCATTAATTGGGAGACTGTCTCCCGACAATCTTTGATGTCACATTTGTACTGTTGTATCTTCTTAAGGAAGGCTTGGCTTTAAATTGTAAAGGGCCTTTTCACAGGAGGGGTCTGCATTTTGTGTCAGTGAGACTGACTAAATGAGAAAGGGGAAATTAGTAATGAATTTGAGGTGCCCTCAGTAAAAATGCAGAGTTCAAAATTGTCTCTGCAGTCGTGTGATGAAATTCCCTTAAATAAACACCCCTCCACCCCCCCTCTACCCTTCTCTCCCTCCCTCCCCAGCCCCCATAGTTTTCCTAGGGTGCAAATTCGGCTGGTGTAGCTGTGGTTGCAGGAGGGGGGGGTTAATTTCCATATGAGTAGGTGACCTTTTGAATGTCAAAGGCGCTGATAGCCCGGCTCTGCCTGTTGAACGCCCAAACGTTTTACCTGAATGGATTCTATTGGGATGAATTGTCTTCCTTTGTGCTCTTCAGACAGCCACTTGGGAGTCGATTGACAATGTGGAGACTGGTTTGGGGGGGAGGTGTACGCAGCTGTCTGCAACTCTGCCAGCTGAAAAGCTGTGTGAAGTGCTTGACACTGCATCTACCTGGAAAGAACCAGCAATGATGATATTTTTTATGTGCCTGTTTTGTTGTTGTTTTGGGTTTTTCTTTCCCCACAAATAAATGAAATTGCTATTTTTTTTCATTGTCTAGGAAGCAGAACCTCAAAGAGAATGCACCCTTGAGATTCTAAACCTGATAATGAAAATGTCCTATCAGTGTATGCCCAAGCTGTGCTAAAATATATCAAATGTATCTTTAAGGACGTTTCTATATTCTATGTATCTCCATGTTGCTTCATTCTGGAAAGAGGAAACATTATTCTGTAAAGTATCATCTATGAAGGCAAGAGGGCTGTGTAATGCATTAGGAAACTGAAATGTTAATAAATTTATATTTATACACAAGCAGATGCTTATGAAGACTGGTTATTGTGTTGCAGACATTAGCAGCAAGTTTCTCTAGCTCATTATATGGTTGACTACCTAAGCAACTGTGTTGTTTAAAAAATGGTGTTATCAAGTAATTCAAATGAAGAATCTATTAATCTGATGCAAAAAGAGAAGACTTGATTTAATTGAAAAATTATAAAAGCACATCTGTCTGAACAGATGTCTCCACTTTTTCGAGAAAGTTTTTTAAATGCAGCACTAACAGCCATAGTATTTCGGTTGCTGCAAAGGGGTTTCATTGTGTTTCAGGACGCAGAAAGCAGCTTATTGATGGAAGCCTTTATCGTGGTGGCTGTGAAGATCCTGGAAGCAGAGCAATGGAACCGGCAATATTTCCATTTTCAGTAACTGATTTAAGTTCTAAGCACCCAAGCGCCACGATTTTATTGATTTTATAATAACGCGCGGTTGCGGTGTGGATTTCAGGAGCGCGACTGCCACCCTGCGGCCGCTCGGCAGAACTGCAGGGTCCGTGGCGCTAAGGAGGGCTCGGGCGCTGATTGGCTGGGATAAAGGGTGGGCGGTGACGTGCTCCGCAGGCGCGGGAGGCGGTGCCCGGGTCGGGCACAGGCGCGAGTGGCCGGTGTGTTGATGGACAGGAACGTCCTCCAGTGGCACGGAGAGGAAGGCGGGGTAAACGGCGGGCTCGAACGCGATTGGCTGACACGGGTATAAAGGGCATGAGGTCTCGCTGCCTTAGACAAGCGCGGGAAGTGTGAGGTACGTGACCTGAGGTGATGGGGTAAGTGTTGAACGCGCGGGGGGGAGGGGGCGGCGGCGGCGGGGCCTGGGCCTGGGGCCTGAGGGGACCCGGGGGAAGGGGGGGGGGGGTCGTTGGGTCTGATGACCCAAATTCGGTTTCGGTACCCTGTTTGCTATCGGCCTGTCCGCACTCGGAGCCGTTATGTTTGCAATAATATCCATTGCTGCGCTGTGCGGCGGCAGGATTACCTCAGTAAGTGGTTTCGGGAATTCCAGTCCTACTTTTATACCGAAAACGGTGAGAGGGAACTTGAAAAATTCCTCGCTTAAACAATGCCTAGAATTTCCAGTGCGCGGGGTGCAGTTTCTATGCGTTGCGTGCAGGCTCGCGGATTTTTCCGCGCGATCCCGGATGGGTGCGGATGTGGGGGGGGAGGGCGGGGGCGGTGCGCAGCTTCTCTGCCCTCGCTCACGGCATCGCGGGCGGCCGCGCGGATGCGATGGTCCGATTTAAAAGTTCTGCTTGTTTTTTATTATTTCGGTGTTCTCAGAGACTTGTTTATATTTTGACGAATCTCATCTGGTCTGTACTATGTGGTTTCCCGAAAAATCTTTTTTTCTTCAAAAAGTTTAGTGAATGCAATTAAAAACCACCCGTTTTAAAGGCTGGTTTTGGGAGGAAAAAAAAAAAAAGCAAGCTAAGGGGTTTTAATTGGCGGCGCGGACCGAGTGGACGGAGCCCCCCCGGGCGTCAAGGCTCGGTAACGGCGGCTGAGGCCGTGAGGTAAAAATGGTGCGGCCGCCATTTTAGCGAACTGAGAGGGGCGGAAGCGTGGATTGAAAGGGCGGGGAAAGGATCGGGGGGGGGGGGGGCGGTTCTTGGGGTGCTGCAAGGCTTCAGCTTTAATTGTCTGTTATCCTCTGTGACAGGAAACTAACAACTTTGTTTGCAGAAGATTGCGTTGCTTTTTAAAAATTCTAAAAATTTCATTTAACTTAAAATGGAATTTTCAATGTGTAACTTATAAAATTATATTTTAACGTAAATATTTAAAAATATGCATTTATGAGGTTTAGTTTTTAGATATTTGGAGTATGTTAATATATAAAAATAATATTTTGATATGTCATAATATTCTACTTCATAGTAACATTACTATTAAACATTTATAATTATTATAAGAAATATTAATACTAATATTTTTTTTAAATTAAATACATAAATCTATAAATACTATGTTATTAATAGTAAATATGTGTAATTTTTACATACTAAATAAATATATGAATATATAATAAAATAAATATAAATACTTGTTATACACTATATATAAAAATGCATAATACAAAATATATAAAATATAAATCAATAAAAATGTATATAAGTATGCAATATATAAATAATAATAATTAATGTTATTTTCATAATTTTATTTCCAATATATATAATGTAAAAAACAAAATATCAATATTGATAATGTTGATTAACATTTACATAAGTTATATTATAATTATGTATTTAATAATTTATATATTATATCATGTAAGGTAAATAAGTCTATTGCATGTTACATATTATAATATATTTTATATGTGTTATAAATATATATTATATTATATGATGTATATATATTTTTGTAATATATATACTATATAATATGTACCATATATAAATTTGTGATAATATTTATTAATGTTTATTACGTTTAATATGTTTAAATAAACATTTACTATTTTTTATTTCTTAGATTTTTCTTTTTTAATTACTTTATATTTCTAGATTTTTTATTTTTTAAATGTTATTTTTATTTCTAATACTAAGATGTTACTCAAATACAATAAATTTTACTTATACTTTTTAACTAATTAAACGTTTAGCTTAATTTTTTTAAAGTTTGTCATAAATTTCTACTTTTGGTTTTATTTTTTATCCCAAGTTTTTTTCATGTCATTTTTATTTTAAAATGATTTAATTGTATCTTAAAAAGGAAGCTTTTTAAATATAAAAGTATTTTTTTCCATTTAGATGATTTGATTTTAATAATCAATAATTTTTTTAAATTATCAGTGATTATTCAAAATAAATTTAACACTTAAATTTTAATCTTTAGATTTTAACAATTTAGCCTAACTTTAATGGTTTATTGTAATTTCTCATTTTTGAAATGTTCATTTCTACTTAAATTAATTTTTTGTAATCTATAAATTTTTAAATTTTATTTTGTTCTAAATTTAAAACATAGCTAATTTGTATAAATTTAGTTTTTAATATTTTCAAGTTACCTTATTTTAAATTAAAATTTATTTTGTATATCAATATATTTTCAATTAATACGTATTTTTACTGTTGCGATTAATTCAAAATTCATTTTAAATTAATAAGTTTCCTTAAATTTCAGATAAATTTAATAATATTTGACTTAAAAGTTAAAATTTCCAATTAAAAAAAATATTTTAAAAATATTTATTAACATATATTAATTTTTAACTTTTCCTTCTTTTATTTTAAAAATTTTAACTCCCGAATTTTATTTTCTATTAAAGGTTTTTATCATGTAATTTTTATTTTCTAAGGTTTAAACGGTATCTTTACATAAAATTTTTTATTTTAAAATTGTATTCATTTTATTTTCCTTTAGGTATTTAAATTTAAAAATAAAACTAAATGTGATTCTGATTTTTAACACTTATGTAATTAATCATTAATAAAATTATATATGATGAATACTCTATATTAATGTATATGTTTAAATAATAACATGTCATTACAATAAAATAATTAATTGAAGTAAATATTAATTTAAACATTAATTTTAATTAACATTATTAATTTTATATTTTTTTAAATTTTGTTAAATTTATTTTAAAAATTTCAATTTTTTATTTTAGGTTTTTAGGAACAGCTCTTTCCTAGTTTTATGTTCATGCTCAGACTCACACTCTTCTTTTCTCCCCTAGGTTCAGGATACCAGTAGCTCTGCATCCAAGCTCCCAGGTTGCTGTTCAGTTCTAGGGAGATTCTGGTGAGTGGGATGGTGAGGCCACGTCTGGAATATTGTCTCCAGTTCTGGGCACCTCAGTTCCAGTAGGAGCAGGAACTTCATTAGAAAACCTGGTGTCTCCTGGTGGTGCTCATAAAGCATGTGGGGATGAAATAAAAATAAATAGAAAAAAAAAAAGGTGTTTCTCGAAGTTTAATTTTAACCTCTTCTTCTGTGGGAATGTGCATTTCTTCGCTCTTCAGCCATGTTGTGTTTCTTAATTCAAGGTACTGTAATTTTCAGTTTAGCACATACATTTTCCTTAAAAAAATAACGACAATGTAAACAATGCCTTGGCTTCTGTAAAACTAGTTCTGTGTTAGCTTCTATCAGGTGTCAGTATAACTACTAAAATATTATTAGCAGGCATTTTATATTAACCCGTGCAACAATTAATATTTTATTGCAGCCTCAATCAAGGACATGTATAATAGGCAGTTGTTAATGTATTGAAAATGATTCAAATAACTACAATAAGTCGAAAAACTACACTGTGGTGTATCACCCACCTTTTAAAAGGGGAGTTCTAAAAAAAGACTTTAAATAGTCTTATGCCAAAAAAACACAAGTTTCTCTTGCAGATCACGCGGATCAGTCCTACCTAAAGCGCTCTCTCCCTCTCCTCCAGACATCCTCTGCGGATCCATCCACTGGTGCCAGGGAAGAGACAGATGATGCCATAAAACATTAGATAAAGCCCCCGGGCTGTGCACTCTGCCATTTTCAAGCCCAGCTCTGCATTAGCTCACACCTGGGGTCCGCCCACTGCACACGCAAATCTGTCTTGGCAGGAGTTGTTGTTGTTGTTGTTGTTGTAGTTGTAGTTGTTGTTGTGTTGTGGTGGTGTGTGTCTTTGGCGAGGACAGGGCGAGTTTGTCAGCAGGCAGCTTAGGAGAGTCTCCTGTGGAGACAGAGGAAGTGTTGGTGGCCGAGGCCGTTGTTGCAGGAGCCTTGAGGTAGATGTTTGCTGCAGCCCTTGTGCAGGAGGAGCAGGTGGCTCCGTGAAGGCTTTGTGTGTGAGCTTGCGTTAGGGGAGAACAGGGAAGCGTTGTGGTGTTGGAGGCTGAGCACACGGATGGTTTCTTGGCAGGCAGCTGTCGGTGCAGGGCAGAGGCTGCAGCTCGATTTGCCTGGGTGGTGTGGTGCAAAAGGTGTGAAGAGCGGATAAGGGGCGGGCTTTTAGGAGGGCACTCTTTGCTAGGGATCAATCACAGACACGTTCCCTGGCCCTTACGGGGTGTCCAGCAGCAGGGGCTGGTAAGTGGGGAGGAGCAGGGGCTCCTGCCTGGGCTTTTGGGCTTCTTGGGGGCCGAAAGGTTTGGGGGAGGGCGGCGGGGTGGGGTGTGGGAGCAGGGGGTTGCAGAGATGGCTCAGAGGGGTGTCCTTGTGTCCCGGGCCCCCCAGAAGGAAGCAGCCGAGGGCAGAGACAAAAGGGTCCAGCCTGGGCAAGAGCCTGGTGTAAGGTTTGGGCTCTGAGGAGGGGAGGGGGGAGGGAGAGGAGGAAGGGGAAAGGGGGCTTGTTGTTGGTGTGGGGTGTTGTGGCAAGTGCCAGGGCCCAGGGGGACAGCAAAGGGACAGTGCCCGTCAGCTCAGCTGCTGGGAATGGGCAGAGTTGGGGTACAGAGGGGAGTGCAGGGAAGAAGAAGGCAAGGTGGGGCCATTGGGAGGTTTCAGCCTTGGGACTCTGCCACGGGCTGGCACTAGAGGGCTGGTGTAAAGCTCAGCTCTGTGCGTGTGTCTCTCTGGACAGCTGACGAAGGAAAAAGCCTGGGAGCAGAAGACGGCGGGGAGGAGAAGATGAGGACGTCGGGGGAGCTGCCAGCGGAGGCTGAAGAAGGAGAAGAATGGTGAGGGACCCCTGGCTCAAGAGTGACAAGGAAAGAAGAGAGGGTGGCCACGCAGCTGGGAGGGAAGAGGGAGGCAGTAAGAGCTTGAAGAAGTCAAAAGGGAAAAAGAAAAAGAAGAGGATGGCGGTGGACCCTCCCTCCAGTTCAAGAGGGCTGAAGAAAGATGCAGGTGGTTTTGCAGCTGGCCTGGTTTTCCCCTGGGAATTTTGCCCAGGGACCCAGACCCAGCCGAGGCTTCATCAGCGCCTGGTAGTGAGCTGGGGGCAGGGCTCCTTTCCACTCTGTGCTCAGTGGTCTCATGCTCCTCTTCTTCTTTTGTTTCTCCCCTAGGCTCAGGACACCAGGTGTCCTGCACCCGTGCTCCCAGGCTCCTGTTGACCGCTGGGGGAGGTTCTGGTGAGTTGCAAAAGCCTCTGAGCTGAGGAGGGAGAAGCCTTTGCTTTTGGAAGAGTGCCTGAAAGAAAACACGATAAAGCTCTGGGTGCCCCTTTGACAAATACTTGCTGTATTTTCCCCCTCTGTGCCCAGGCTCGGGCAGGGGTGAGAAAGAAGTGTCAATCATGTGGGGCTTCCTGGGGGGGGGGGGGGGGGGAGGGGGCCTGCAGGCTTGGGGTCTCGCTGCTTGGGACAGGGGTGTTGAGCTGGTTAATCCTACCTAAAGCGCTCGCTCTCTCGCTCTCTCTCTCCTCCAGACATCCTCTGCGGATCCATCCACTGGTGCCAGGGAAGAGACAGATGATGCCATAAAACATTAGATAAAGCCCCCGGGCTGTGCACTCTGCCATTTTCAAGCCCAGCTCTGCATTAGCTCACACCTGGGGTCCGCCCACCGCACACGCAAATCTGTCTTGGCAGGAGTTGTTGTAGTTGTAGTTGTAGTTGTAGTTGTAGTTGTAGTTGTAGTTGTAGTTGTAGTTGTAGTTGTAGTTGTAGTTGTAGTTGTAGTTGTAGTTGTAGTTGTAGTTGTAGTTGTAGTTGTAGTTGTAGTTGTAGTTGTAGTTGTAGTTGTAGTTGTAGTTGTAGTTGTAGTTGTAGTTGTAGTTGTAGTTGTTGTAGTTGTTGTAGTTGTTGTAGTTGTTGTAGTTGTGGTGGTGGTGGTGGTGGTGGTGGTGGTGGTGGTGGTGGTGGTGGTGGTGTTTGTGAGCAGGCAGCGTAGGAGAGTCTCCTGTGGAGACAGAGGAAGTGTTGGTGGCCGAGGCCGTTGTTGCAGGAGCCTTGAGGTAGATGTTTGCTGCAGCCCTTGTGCAGGAGGAGCAGGTGGCTCCGTGAAGGCTTTGTGTGTGAGCTTGCGTTAGGGGAGAACAGGGAAGCGTTGTGGTGTTGGAGGCTGAAAACACTGATAGTTTGTTCTGATGGTTTGCTTGGATGTTTTTTTCCCATGGTTTGTTTGCATGGATTGTTTGGATAGTTTGTTGGCAGGTGATTGTTGGTGAAAGTAGTCACGTGCAGGGCAGAGGCTGCAGCTCAATTTGCCTGGGTGGTGTGGGGCAAATGGGTGTAAAGAGCAGATGAGTGGGCTTCTGCAGAGTGCTTCTGTTAAATAAAACCCCTTTTTGCTAAGTCAGTGTCAATACAGATGTTTAAAATAAAACTTGTAAGATGTTTTAATTTTTCTCTGGTCTTTTTTTAAACTTTTTAAAAAGTCTACTTCTCTTTTTGTATTAAGATTCCGCAGTACCTAATTGAAAGGACTAGTACTGGCAGAAAGGGCTGCAAAAAAAGATTTTAAAATGGGCTTTAAATGGGTCTCAGGGTGTATGGATTTCGTGTGCTAAACCCGGAATGCCAGTCTGTGCCAGCAGTGCCAGCTGCAGTGCTGCTTTTCAGCCACAGGGTAGCAGCACTCAGCACTCCTCAGCCTTCTGCTGTCCCTCTGCTTTACACTGGAGCTGCCAATTTTACCTTGAGAATTTTTTTATCAGGTGCTCCTGATTAGAGACAAAGGCCTGGATATGTTTTGTGTGGTCATGATAGCTCATCCCATAGCATGAGCATTGAGAGGAGCTGTCTGGTAAGAAATGAAGATTTTAGAGAGGGCTTTGCTATGTATTGGAGCTGGGAGGTTCAGTTCTGTCCCGGAGTTGGGTTATTGCAGCTGGAGCTCACAGTGTGGCCTCGAGGTTGCTTGCACGACATGCACGTGCCTATCCATCCAGTTATCTCCCAGGATGATGAGGCCTCCCCTTTATGATGGGGTCTGTCCTCTACCTGGGAGTCTCCATTCACCATCAATCAGTTCTCATCAGGATAATTCTTCAGCAGTCCGGTTGTTCCACCTTAAATCTCAGTTGATGCATCCTCCCACTGTACGTGGTTATTTTGAGTCTACAAACTGACATTATTATTCTAAGTGAACGAGTAAAAGTCTAACTAACTTAAAATGAAATTGTAGCTGAATTCCTATGATTTAAATTGCAGCCTCAGGTCCAATCACTCCAACTGTTAATACTATGTCAACACCCTTACGACAAGCAGTTTTCAGTTTTCCCAAATCTTAAACAATTATGCCTCTAATTCCACTGTGTCCCCAGAAGCAGCTGACAGAACCAGCTGTATGCCCTCCTGCCCTTTTATTCCTGGCAGCTTTTGGCACTGCCCCTTCTCCAGATGGTGGTGGGATGGTTGGTGGGTGGTGCCTGGGGTACATAAACCCCCCCCATCTGCCCAGGGCTCTCAGTCTGTTTTGGTGCTGTGCTGGGGTCAGAACTCTGCTGTTCTTGCAGTTGGTGGCAGCTGTGGAGCTCACTGGGTCAGTAGTTTTGGGAGCTCATGGACAGAGAGGCATCAGGTTTCTGCAAGAGCCTCTGAGTCAGCAGTCTGTGCAGTCAAAAGGGCGTTTCTTGCCTGCATCTTTTTCTCCTGTTGGTAGCTTTGTGTGGGATATTTTGGGGTTATATAGTGTTTAAATATTCTGTATTTTAATATTCTGTTTATTACTCCTTGTGCCGGTTAGGAATAGGAATAGGTTGAGACTTGCATCCTCCTGGAAGCCAAGTAGAAGGATGGGTGCCAGAGAGGGCTTGTGGGATGGAGGGGACAAGGTTGGGAATTAGAGATTTATAAAAACATGTGTTTCTAGGGACTTTGGGATTGAAATAGACATGCCAGGGGAGGTATGACACTCCATTGGATTTGCACCTTTCTGATTTGGGCCATCCATGGTGCAGGTGACCTTAGATTCAGCCTCAAGAAATCCATATTATTCTGCTCTTTTCCCCATCTCACTGCAGGAAATTTCTGATGTGCTTTAGCGAACATTTTCAGGTTCTCTGTGGCCTGAGTCTTTTGATAGCCCCAGGGGTCAAACTGCAGCTGTTGGCAGGGGGAGTGGGGAGGGATAGGGGGTGGGCTTAGGGTTAGGGTGTGATGTGCTCAGATGGGTTGCAGGTGAGGCTGCTCCTTCATCCCAGGGGAGTACAGTGAAGGAGAGGAGGGGTTTTTCCAGGGGCTTGTGAGAAAGAGGTGGGGCAGGACAGTTGCATAGAAGCCTCCACGTGGGTTTAAGGGCCGACTCTGTGTGTGGAGTGAATCAGTGGCTTCTGGATGAGTTGTCTGCAAACTCTTCATGTTCCAGGTTCTAAAACTGAAGATGGATACAACCTAAGATACTACAAAGAGCAGGTGAGTGGTTTACTTTAATAATATCCAGAGTTTAATGTGTTCTTGAAGAGTTGATGATAGTGTTAGGGCAAAATTATAGGAATCCAGACAATATTTACTTGTATGGAAAAGCCACATGTAAATCTTTTCAATTTGGGACCTGAAATCTGAAAAAACCAGAGCGGCCCAGGGATCGAATGTTTGTGGTTTTACATACTAAAGGAAAATGGTAGGCAGATTGTTGGAGGTGCTGTGGACAGGGTTCCATGTGAGGGTAAGGGCCAGCAGAAGGTTTCAGTGGTCACTCTTTGGATTTTTTTCTAGGCCTGTTTATATGGAATTTTGGAGCCACATTGATCAGTAGTGGGAAAGACCCCGAGGGGTGGAATATTCGAGGTTTTTGGTACTAAAGGAAAGATGAAGTTATATTGTTGGTGGTGCTGTGGGAAAGGTTCCATCTCAGGGTTAGGGCCAGCAAAAGTTTTCAGTGGTCACACTATGGATTTTTTTTCTGGGCCCATTTATTATGAATTTTGGAGCCATATTTAGATACAGTGGGTCTGCCATTGCAGGGTTGAATATTTGCTATTTTTGGTACTAAAACAAAGTTGTAGCCAGATTGTTGGTGCTGCTGTGGGTAGGGTTCCATCTCAGCGTTAGGGCCAGCAAAAGTTTTCAGTGGTCACTATTTCCATTTTTTTTCTAAGCGCATTTATATGAAATTTTTCAGCTGTATTGATGAGCAGTCGCAGAGCCCCTGAGGGGTTGAATATTTGAGGTTTTAATTACTAAAGTAAAGCTGTAGCCACATTGTTGGGTGGTGCTGTAGGTAGGGTTCCGTGTGAGGGCTAGGGCCAGCAAAAGTTTTCAGTGGTCACACTATGGATTTTTTTTTGCGCCTATTTATTATGAATTTTCGAGCCATTTGGATACAGTGGGTGTGCTGTTGAGGGGTCAAATATTTGCTATTTTTGGTACTAAAACAAAGTTGTAGCCAGATTGTTGGTGGTGCTTTGGGTAGGGTTTCATGTGAGGGTTAGGGCCAGCAAAAGTTTTCAGTGGTCACTATTTCCATTTGTTTGCCAGGCCAGTTCATATGGAATTTTGGAGTCACACTGGTCAGCAGTGGGAGGCCCTCTGAGGGATGAAATATTTGAGGGTTTTGGTACTAAAGCAAAGTTGTAGCCAGATTATTGGTGGTGCTGTGGGTAGGGTTCCATATGGGGATAAAGGCCAGCAATTGTTGAACATGGTCACTCTTTGTGGTTTTTTTTTTCCAGGCCCATTTATATGGAATTTTGGAGCCATATTGAGATAGAGTTGGATGGATGCTTAGGGATGAAATATTTGAGGGGTTTCAAAGCTAGAGCAGGGGAGAGGGCTGAGTGGGAACCATCAAGGCAGCATGTTTATTTTTCTGCATTCAGCTAGTGTGTGCCAGGCTGGGCAGCTCCCTCCTCTCTCTGTGTTCTTTTGTGTAGCTTGTGTAGTCCATCATCTTCTACATCTCAGACCCAGGTCCCAGTATTTTTTTTGCAGTCAATAATTGCAGCACACACCTCGTGCCCTTAGGGTCCTGAACAGCTTTGCTCATCATCACAGCACCAATCAGGTGCTGCTTCTCTTGCACTGGAACTTGAAAGCACAGCTGAGTCCTGTGACTCACAAACACCACTCCTGAGCCATACCTTTTCCTGGGCATTCCTTCCTGCTTCCTTGTGTTCTTAGGTCTTAGCAAGGCTTCTTGCACATCCATCCATCTCTTGTTTTCTTGTCTCAGTTTATGATGTTTGATTCTTTCTCTGGGGCTGCCATAGGGCATCCTTGCTATTGAAACTGGAAGTGGAGTGACTGTGGGAATAATGGGACCAATGTGTTTGGTCAAGTCATATCACTTCCAATTGTAAACCTATTAAAGATTTGGCAAGCTGACAACTGCTTGACCTAAGTGACTTGTGATTTGACTAACCATGAGCAGCTGGAGGGATAAGGCCTCAGGCTGCAGTTTTAATTAATCTTTAGGTGAACTCCTGTGAGGAGGAACCTCAGTGAGACTTCTACTCTGCCTGCTATAATAATATTACTAGATGTAGACAGTGAGAGAACTACTCAAAATTATCCTCTACAGTAGTAAGGTTGGGGAAACACAAACTGTTGGGGAAATCAAACTGAGGAAGAATTATCCTCCAGCAAAGCAACTGGAAGAGAAAAAAAAATTGGCCAGAAAATGAGGAGACTGATGGTGAATGGTGACTCTCAGAGAGAAGAGGAAAGAATGGGAAGACCATATTCGTCATGGAAGATAACTAGATGAAGAGTAATATGAACAAGTGCACAGTCATATTGTGAGGCATTAAAAGGAACAGGTAAAATAATAGTGGTTTTTTTCTGTCCAGAGGCACCCAGCTGAAGCTGCAAGATGATTCTGTGACTAAACCACGGGGCTGAACTTTTCTTTCTAGTCAGAGACTAAGATTGGATCCATCTGTAGCTTGACTCCTCCCTGCTGAAGAGCTTAAAAAACAAAGAAGTCCATTCACAAACCTCACAAGGTGTCAAGAGGACCTTTCCTGACTCTTCTTCAACATTCACCTCTATCTCATGTCACCATACATCTCTTTCCCCAGTAGCATCTGAAGTCTGGGAGTTATTTTTCTTGTGGAGACGTTTTTTTCTCACATTTTCATCACATCCTCTGTGTGTGTGGTTGAGCTGGAGCTGCTCTCTCTGGGGGGTGTAGCAATGGTGGGGTTGGGGGAAGAATAGCAATGGGGTTGATGTTGATCTGCTGTCTCCAACTGCTGAGGCACAGACAGTGCAGTGCATTTCAAGGCAAATAGCAGCTCTCAGCAGGGGAGAGTTGTCTTTTCCTCAGTGTTACCGAGAGGGGGTGGCTGGAGTCATCTGGGAGAGGCTACCACAGGGATGGCTGAGCAGGATGGGTGGCCAGGTTGGTAAGGCTTTGACACATGGGGCCTCATTATAAGTTTTTTTGTTTTGTTTTTTTAATTGTAGGTAGTTGGGATCTAGATGGTATTTCTAAAGGGAACCCTCTGTAACTGTTCAGCTATTGCTCAGCCTCCAGCTGACTGCAGGGTATTGATGTTTCAATGCAGAGGGAGGAGCCACACATCAGAGAGCAATGGAGGAGAGGAGCAGAGCGGGTGGGTGCGTGTTGAAGAGGAGCCTGTGGTGAGTGAGGACTGGTGTGCTGGAACAGCAATTGTTTGTCAGGAGTTGTTGTCAGGGAGTGCCAAGCATCCCTTCTGTGTGCTTCCCAGGTGGCACGCAAGGCTCAACCTGTAACCAGCAGAGGCCAGACGGGCAAAGGGGAGAGCAGCAGAGGGGAGACGTTTTGGGCAGGCTTCTGGCTTCGGCAGTGTCTCAGTGTGGGTTGTTTGCTGTCATTTTTGCAGACGAGGTGACCGCCTTGGAGTGGCGAAGCAGGATGCCAACAGCAGCCCGAGAAGGTGAGACACTCTTAAGACGCCGACCCGGTTGTGTTGACACCCAAAGTCACCTGTGGCAGCTCACTGAAGTGTTTGGTTTTGCAGATACTGTGCAGGCCCTTGTTGAAAGTGGATGAGCATCTGAGGTAAGCTGGGATGTTAGTGAGGAGGGTCACTGGGCAGGGGGCTTCTCAGAAGCACAGCAGTAAGTTTGTGTCTTTCAGTACCTTAGGTGCCACAAGCAAGGAGGGGTGCAGCATCCAATTCTGGACTGAGTAGCTGAACAGAACACTGCAGTGCTTTTGGGGAGGAGGGGAGCAGTGTTAAAGAGGTTGGTGGATTGCACACTGCCAGCACTGATTGTGGATTGGTTGGTTTGATTTTAAACGTTTCTTTCTTTTTTTTTTTTCTTTTCAGATGTTTGAGAGGCCTGGTAACTGCAAAAGCATCCCAGTTAGAGCAAGTAGTGGTTTCATTGAAGAAGGCTGCAGACCCCTGGCCAATTGAAAGCTAAGCTGAGGGCCTGGGAGGGGATGAGGCTGCAAATTGAGAGGGGTTTTACATTTAGTGTAGGGGTGAGGGCTATCAGGGTGCAGTCCCCTTTGGGTGGGTAAAGAGAGCGGAAGAATCTTCAGCACAATGCGAGCGTGTACTCGGCAGGGCAGCTCCAGCCTGTGTCTGTGCTGTGCCCGCTGTTGGTGTTGTACAGCTGGGGCTCGAGAGCTGGGATTTGTACTTGTAACTGTAGTTAGAGGCTATACACAACAAGACCACCTCAGGTCTCACCAAACTACCTGGCAGCATCCAGGTGACTTGATTTCCATGGTTGGTTTGGGTTCTTTTCAGGTGCATGAGCTGTGTGCCAGAGGGCAGAGCAGAGAGCTGGGTAAAGGTGGGTGTGGGAGGATGGGGATGACTGTGGGTGGTTCTGACTCACACTTCTCTGACTTTATTTTCTAGGTGTGAAGTGAGACACTGGCACGGGGGAGGACGCCGGCAAGGTGAAGGGTACCTTGAGTGCAGAAGCAGCAGTTTTGGGGTGTTGCATTCTGTGGAGGGGTGATCTGTGCAATGCATCAGTTACCTGGGGTGGCTTCTGTGGGGAACAGTCATTCTGTACTGGACATGGGTGGGAATATAGTTATCAAAGATGAGGAAAAGGCTGAGGTATTTAACACCTTCTTTACCTCAGTTTTCAACAGAAAGACAGGTCATCATGAGGACAGATGGCTTCTGGAGCTTAAAGAAGGTGATAAGAATCTAAACAGCCCCCCTGTAATATTGAAGGACACAGTCAGTGACCTGTTGAGCTGCTTGGATCCCCACAAGTCTATGGGACCGGATGGGATCCACCCAAGGGTGATGAGGGAGCTGGCAGAAGAGCTCGCCAAGCCTCTCTCTATCATCTACCAACAGTCCTGGCTCACTGGGGACATCCCAGATGACTGGAAGTTGGCGAATGTCACGCCAATCCACAAAAAGGGCCGGAAGGAGGACCCAGGAAACTACAGGCCTGTCAGCCTGACCTCAGTGCCTGGCAGGGTTATGGAACAGATCATCCTCGGTGCAATCACACAGCACCTACAGGATGGGCAAGGGATCAGACCCAGCCAGCACGGGTTTAGAAAGGGAAGGTCCTGCCTGACCAACCTGATCTCCTTTTATGATCAGGTGACCCACCTGGTGGATGAGGGAAAGGCTGTGGATGTGGTCTACCTGGACTTCAGCAAGGCCTTTGACACTGTCCCCCACAGCATTCTCCTGAAAAAGCTGTCAGTCCTCAGCTTTGACAGGACAACCCTGTGCTGGGTTAAGAACTGGCTGGAAGGCCGGGCCCAGAGAGTGGTGGTAAATGGGGCTGCATCAAAATGGCGGCCGGTCACTAGTGGTGTCCCCCAGGGATCAGTGTTGGGCCCAGTGCTGTTTAATATCTTTATTGATGACTTAGATGAAGGGATTGAGTCCATCATCAGCAAATTTGCAGACGACACCAAGCTGGGAGGAAGAGTGGACCAGCCGGAAGGCAGGAGGGCTCTGCAGAGCGACCTGGACAGACTGGAGAGCTGGGCTGATTCCAATGGGATAAGGTTCAACATTCCAAGTGCCGGGTCCTGTACTTTGGTCACAACAACCCCATGCAGTGCTACAGGCTGGGCACAGAGTGGCTGGAGAGCAGCCAGGCAGAAAGGGACCTGGGAGTCTGGATTGACAGGAAGCTGAACATGAGCCAGCAGTGTGCCCAGGTGGCCAAGAAGGCCAATGGCGTCCTGGCCTGTATCAGAAACAGCGTCGCCAGCAGGTCCAAGGAAGTGATTCTGCCCCTGTACTCAGCGCTGGTGAGGCCACACCTCGAGTACTGTGTCCAGTTCTGGGCCCCTCAGTTTAGGAAGGATATCGAGGTCCTGGAGCAGGTCCAAAGGAGGGGAACCCGGCTGGTGAAGGGACTCGAGCACAGGCCCTATGAAGAGAGGCTGAGAGAGCTGGGACTGTTCAGCCTGAAGAAGAGGAGGCTCAGGGGAGACCTCATCGCTCTTTACAGTTCCCTGAAAGAAGGTTGTAGCGAGGTGGGAGTTGGTCTCTTTTCCCAGCTGACTTTCAACAAGACAAGAGGACAGTCTTAAGTTGTGCCAGGGGATATTTAGGTTAGATATTAGAAAGAATTTCTTTACGGAGAGGGTGATCAGGCAATGGAATGGGCTGCCCGGTGAGGTGGTAGATTCTCCGTCCCTGGAGACATTTAAAAAGAGTCTGGATGTGGCACTCAGTGCCATGGTCTAGCAACCGTACCGGTGGGTCAAGGGTTGGACTTGATGATCTCTGAGGTCCCTTCCAACCCGGCTAATTCTATGATTCTATGAACTGGCTCACAGGGTCGAACCTTCAGCTCCGTGTACAGGTCCGTGCACCCTCCCTCCCCGCCTCTCCCCCCCGGCGCTTTCTGTGCTGCGGGTGAGCGCAAGGCTGCGGGACGCGGTGGTCGGTGACACCGCAAAGGTGGGCGGAGGTGTGCACCAAAGACAGCGCGTGTGCTCTGCGCTGTGGACACAGCTGGGGACCGCAGCGGTCCCTGTCTTTGTGTGTGCACTCACACACACATTGGAGCCGAGCTCTTTTTTTTTTTTTTCATTCCGGCCCTTGCGGCCGTTCCCGGGTGCAGAGCGCGAGGCTGCGGCTGCGGGCACAGGGCCTCTGCGCGGCTGCGGTGCCGCTTTGGGCGCTGGGAAATCGTCACTTCCGGGTTTTTTATGTCCGTGGTTTTCCCCCCACCCTGGTTCGCCCCCCCCCCATGGTTCCCCCCCCCCCCCCCCGTGGTTCCCCCCCGCTCCCCCGTGGTTCCCCCCCCCCCCCCGTCCATGGTTTCGCCCCCCCCCACCTGGCTCCCCCCCCCCCCCGTGCTTCCCCCCCCCCCGTGCTTCCCCCCCCCCCGTGCTTCCCCCCCCCCCGTGCTTCCCCCCCGCGCCCGTGATTCCCCCCCCCCCGTGATTCCCCCCCCCCCGTGATTCCCCCCCCCCCCCCCCATTCCCCTCCCCCCGTTTTTTTCCGTCTGGGTGTTTTTCCGTCTGGGTGTTTTTCCGTCTGGGTGTTTTTCCGTCTGGGTGTATTTCAGTCTGGGTGTATTTCCATCTGGGTGTTTTTCCGTCTGGGTGTTTTTCCGTCTGGGTGTTTTTCCGTCTGGGTGTTTTTCTGTCTGGGTGTTTTTCTGTCTGGGTGTTTTTCCGTCTGTGTTTTTTGCCCGTCTGGGTGTTTTTTCCGTCTGGGTGTTTTTCTGTCTGTGTTTTTTGCCCGTCTCTGGGTTTTGGCGTCTGTGGTTCTGCCGTCTGTGGTTCTGCCGTCTGTGGGTTTTGGCGTCTGTGGGTTTTGGCGTCTGTGGGTCCTGCCGTCTGTGGGTGCTGCTGTCTGTGGGTGCTGCCGTCTGTGGGTGCTGCCGTCTGTGGGTCCTTTCGTCTGTGGGTTCTGCCGTCTGTGGGTGCTGCCGTCTGTGGGTGCTGCCGTCTGTGGGTGCTGCCGTCTGTGGGTGCTGCCGTCTGTGGGTGCTGCCGTCTGTGGGTGCTGCCGTCTGTGGGTGCTGCCGTCTGTGGGTGCTGCCGTCTGTGGGTGCTGCCGTCTGTGGGTGCTGCCGTCTGTGGGTCCTGCCGTCTGTGGGTCCTGCCGTCTGTGGGTCCTGCCGTCTGTGGGTTCTGCCGTCTGTGGGTTCTGCCGTCTGTGGGTCTTGCCGTATGTGGGTCTTTTCGTCTGTGGGTGCTGCCGTCTGTGGGTCCTTTCGTCTGTGGGTTCTGCCGTCTGTGGGTTCTGCCGTCTGTGGGTTCTGCCATCTGTGGGTGCTGCCGTCTGTGGGTCCTGTCGTCTGTGGGTTCTGCCGTCTGTGGGTCCTGCCGTCTGTGGGTTCTGCCGTCTGTGGGTTCTGCCGTCTGTGGGTTTTGACGTCTGTGGGTCCTGCCGTCTGTGAGTGCTGTCGTCTGTGGGTGCTGCCGTCTGTGGGTGCTGCCGTCTGTGGGTGCTGCCGTCTGTGGTTCCTGCCGTCTGTGGGTACTGCCACCTGTGGGTGCTGCCGTCTGTGGTTCCTGCCGTCTGTGGTTCCTGCCGTCTGTGGTTCCTGCCGTCTGTGGGTGCTGCCGTCTGTGGGTTTTGGCGTCTGTGGGTCCTGCCGTCTGTGGGTTTTGCCGTCTGTGGGTTTTGCCATCTATGGGTTATGCCGTCTGTGGGTGCTGCCGTCTGTGGTTTCTGCCGTCTGTGGTTTCTGCCGTCTGTGGTTTCTGCCGTCTGTGGTTTCTGCCGTCTGTGGGTTTTGCCGTCTGTGGGTGCTGCCGTCTGTGGGTGCTGCCGTCTGTGGGTGCTGCCGTCTGTGGGTGCTGCCGTCTGTGGATTTTGGCGTCTGTGGGTGCTGCCGTCTGTGGGTTCTGTCGTCTGTGGGTCCTGTCGTCTGTGGGTCCTTTCGTCTGTGGGTCCTTTCGTCTGTGGGTCCTTTCGTCTGTGGGTCCTTTCGTCTGTGGGTTCTGCCGTCTGTGGGTTCTGCCGTCTGTGGGTCTTGACGTCTGTGGGTCTTGACGTCTGTGGGTCTTGACGTCTGTGGGTCTTGACGTCTGTGGGTCTTGACGTCTGTGGGTCTAGCCGTCTCTGGGTCCTGCCGTCTGTGGGTCCTGCCGTCTGTGGGTCCTTTCGTCTGTGGGTCCTGTCGTCTGTGGGTCCTGTCGTCTGTGGGTTCTGCCGTCTGTGGGTTCTGCCGTCTGTGGGTTCTGCCGTCTGTGGGTTCTGCCGTCTGTGGGTCTTGCCGTCTGTGGGTCTTTCCGTCTGTGGGTCTTTCCGTCTGTGGGTGCTGCCGTCTGTGGGTCCTTTCGTCTGTGGGTTCTGCCGTCTGTGGGTTCTGCCGTCTGTGGGTTCTGCCGTCTGTGGGTTCTGCCGTCTGTGGGTTCTGCCGTCTGTGGGTGCTGCCGTCTGTGGGTCCTGTCGTCTGTGGGTCCTGCCGTCTGTGGGTCCTGCCGTCTGTGGGTTCTGCCGTCTGTGGGTTCTGCCGTCTGTGGGTTTTGACGTCTGTGGGTCCTGCCGTCTGTGAGTGCTGTCGTCTGTGGGTGCTGCCGTCTGTGGGTGCTGCCGTCTGTGGTTCCTGCCGTCTGTGGTTCCTGCCGTCTGTGGTTCCTGCCGTCTGTGGGTACTGCCACCTGTGGGTGCTGCCGTCTGTGGTTCCTGCCGTCTGTGGTTCCTGCCGTCTGTGGGTGCTACCGTCTGTGGGTTTTGGCGTCTGTGGGTCCTGCCGTCTGTGGGTTTTGCCGTCTGTGGGTTTTGCCGTCTGTGGGTTATGCCGTCTGTGGGTGCTGCCGTCTGTGGTTTCTGCCGTCTGTGGGTGCTGTCGTCTGTGGGTCCTGTCGTCTGTGGGTCCTGTCGTCTGTGGGTCCTGTCGTCTGTGGGTCCTTTCGTCTGTGGGTCCTGTCATCTGTGGGTCCTTTCGTCTGTGGGTGCTGCCGTCTGTGGGTGCTGCCGTCTGTGGGTGCTGCCGTCTGTGGGTCCTGCCGTCTGTGGGTTCTGCCGTCTGTGGGTGCTGCCGTCTGTGGGTTCTGCCGTCTGTGGTTTCTGTCGTCTGTGGGTCCTTTCGTCTGTGGGTCCTTTCGTCTGTGGGTCCTTTCGTCTGTGGGTTCTGCCGTCTGTGGGTTCTGCCGTCTGTGGGTCTTGACTTCTGTGGGTCTTGACTTCTGTGGGTCTTGACGTCTGTGGGTCTAGCCGTCTCTGGGTCCTGCCGTCTGTGGGTGCTGCCGTCTGTGGGTCCTTTCGTCTGTGGGTCCTTTCGTCTGTGGGTCCTGTCGTCTGTGGGTACTGCCGTCTGTGGGTGCTGCCGTCTGTGGGTGCTGCCGTCTGTGGGTCTTGACTTCTGTGGGTCTTGACGTCTGTGGGTCTTAACGTCTGTGGGTCTAGCCGTCTCTGGGTCCTGCCGTCTGTGGGTGCTGCCGTCTGTGGGTCCTTTCGTCTGTGGGTCCTTTCGTCTGTGGGTCCTGTCGTCTGTGGGTCCTGCCGTCTGTGAGTGCTGCCGTCTGTGGGTCCTTTCGTCTGTGGGTCCTTTCGTCTGTGGGTCCTGCCGTCTGTGGGTACTGCCGTCTGTGGGTGCTGCCGTCTGTGGGTGCTGCCGTCTGTGGGTGCTGCCGTCTGTGGGTGCTGCCGTCTGTGGGTGCTGCCGTCTGTGGGTGCTGCCGTCTGTGGGTTCTGCCGTCTGTGGGTTCTGCCGTCTGTGGGTTCTGCCGTCTGTGGGTTCTGCCGTCTGTGGGTTCTGCCGTCTGTGGGTGCTGCCGTCTGTGGGTCCTGTCGTCTGTGGGTTCTGCCGTCTGTGGGTCCTGCCGTCTGTGGGTTCTGCCGTCTGTGGGTTCTGCCGTCTGTGGGTTTTGACGTCTGTGGGTCCTGCCGTCTGTGAGTGCTGTCGTCTGTGGGTGCTGCCGTCTGTGGGTGCTGCCGTCTGTGGTTCCTGCCGTCTGTGGTTCCTGCCGTCTGTGGGTACTGCCACCTGTGGGTGCTGCCGTCTGTGGTTCCTGCCGTCTGTGGTTCCTGCCGTCTGTGGGTGCTACCGTCTGTGGGTTTTGGCGTCTGTGGGTCCTGCCGTCTGTGGGTTTTGCCGTCTGTGGGTTTTGCCGTCTGTGGGTTATGCCGTCTGTGGGTGCTGCCGTCTGTGGTTTCTGCCGTCTGTGGGTGCTGTCGTCTGTGGGTCCTGTCGTCTGTGGGTCCTGTCGTCTGTGGGTCCTGTCGTCTGTGGGTCCTGTCGTCTGTGGGTCCTTTCGTCTGTGGGTCCTGTCATCTGTGGGTCCTTTCGTCTGTGGGTGCTGCCGTCTGTGGGTGCTGCCGTCTGTGGGTGCTGCCGTCTGTGGGTTCTGCCGTCTGTGGTTTCTGCCGTCTGTGGTTTCTGTCGTCTGTGGGTCCTTTCGTCTGTGGGTCCTTTCGTCTGTGGGTCCTTTCGTCTGTGGGTTCTGCCGTCTGTGGGTTCTGCCGTCTGTGGGTCTTGACTTCTGTGGGTCTTGACTTCTGTGGGTCTTGACGTCTGTGGGTCTAGCCGTCTGTGGGTGCTGCCGTCTGTGGGTGCTGCCGTCTGTGGGTCCTTTCGTCTGTGGGTCCTTTCGTCTGTGGGTCCTGTCGTCTGTGGGTACTGCCGTCTGTGGGTGCTGCCGTCTGTGGGTGCTGCCGTCTGTGGGTCTTGACTTCTGTGGGTCTTGACGTCTGTGGGTCTTAACGTCTGTGGGTCTAGCCGTCTCTGGGTCCTGCCGTCTGTGGGTGCTGCCGTCTGTGGGTCCTTTCGTCTGTGGGTCCTTTCGTCTGTGGGTCCTGTCGTCTGTGGGTCCTGCCGTCTGTGGGTGCTGCCGTCTGTGGGTCCTTTCGTCTGTGGGTCCTTTCGTCTGTGGGTCCTGTCGTCTGTGGGTACTGCCGTCTGTGGGTGCTGCCGTCTGTGGGTGCTGCCGTCTCTGGGTGCTGCCGTCTGTGGATTTTGGCGATTCTGGGTTCTGCCGTCTGTGGGTTTTGCCGTCTGTGGGTCCTGCCGTCTGTGGGTGCTGCCGTCTGTGGGTGCTGCCGTCTGTGGGTTTTGCCGTCTGTGGGTCCTGCCGTCTGTGGGTTTTGCCGTCTGTGGGTTTTGCCGTCTATGGGTTATGCCGTCTGTGGGTGCTGCCGTCTGTGGTTTCTGCCGTCTGTGGTTTCTGCCGTCTGTGGTTTCTGCCGTCTGTGGGTGCTGCCGTCTGTGGGTCCTTTCGTCTGTGGGTCCTGTCGTCTGTGGGTACTGCCGTCTGTGGGTGCTGCCGTCTGTGGGTTCTGCCGTCTGTGGGTTCTGCCGTCTGTGGGTTCTGCCGTCTGTGGGTTCTGCCGTCTGTGGGTCTTGCCGTCTGTGGGTCTTTTCGTCTGTGGGTGCTGCCGTCTGTGGGTCCTTTCGTCTGTGGGTTCTGCCGTCTGTGGGTTCTGCCGTCTGTGGGTTCTGCCGTCTGTGGGTTCTGCCGTCTGTGGTTTCTGCCGTCTGTGGGTCCTGTCGTCTGTGGGTTCTGCCGTCTGTGGGTCCTGCCGTCTGTGGGTTCTGCCGTCTGTGGGTTCTGCCGTCTGTGGGTTTTGACGTCTGTGGGTCCTGCCGTCTGTGAGTGCTGTCGTCTGTGGGTGCTGCCGTCTGTGGGTGCTGCCGTCTGTGGGTGCTGCCGTCTGTGGTTCCTGCCGTCTGTGGTTCCTGCCGTCTGTGGGTGCTGCCGTCTGTGGGTTTTGCCGTCTATGGGTTATGCCGCCTGTGGGTGCTGCCGTCTGTGGTTTCTGCCGTCTGTGGTTTCTGCCGTCTGTGGGTGCTGCCGTCTGTGGGTCCTGTCGTCTGTGGGTCCTGTCGTCTGTGGGTCCTTTCGTCTGTGGGTCCTGTCATCTGTGGGTCCTTTCGTCTGTGGGTGCTGCCGTCTGTGGGTGCTGCCGTCTGTGGGTGCTGCCGTCTGTGGGTGCTGCCGTCTGTGGTTTCTGCCGTCTGTGGGTCCTGTCGTCTGTGGGTCCTTTCGTCTGTGGGTCCTTTCGTCTGTGGGTCCTTTCGTCTGTGGGTTCTGCCGTCTGTGGGTTCTGCCGTCTGTGGGTTCTGCCGTCTGTGGGTCTTGACTTCTGTGGGTCTTGACGTCTGTGGGTCCTGCCGTCTCTGGGTCCTGCCGTCTGTGGGTGCTGCCGTCTGTGGTTTCTGTCGTCTGTGGGTCCTTTCGTCTGTGGGTCCTTTCGTCTGTGGGTTCTGCCGTCTGTGGGTTCTGCCGTCTGTGGGTCTTGACTTCTGTGGGTCTTGACTTCTGTGGGTCTTGACGTCTGTGGGTCTAGCCGTCTCTGGGTCCTGCCGTCTGTGGGTGCTGCCGTCTGTGGGTCCTTTCGTCTGTGGGTCCTTTCGTCTGTGGGTCCTGTCGTCTGTGGGTACTGCCGTCTGTGGGTGCTGCCGTCTGTGGGTGCTGCCGTCTGTGGGTGCTGCCGTCTGTGGATTTTGGCGATTGTGGGTTCTGCCGTCTGTGGGTTTTGCCGTCTGTGGGTCCTGCCGCCTGTGGGTCCTGCCGTCTGTGGGTGCTGCCGTCTGTGGGTGCTGCCGTCTGTGGGTTTTGGCGTCTGTGGGTTCTGCCGTCTGTGGGTGCTGCCGTCTGTGGGTCCTGTCGTCTGTGGGTTCTGCCGTCTGTGGGTGCTGCCGTCTGTGGTTTCTGCCGTCTGTGGTTTCTGCCGTCTGTGGGTGCTGCCGTCTGTGGGTCCTGTCATCTGTGGGTGCTGCCGTCTCTGGGTTCTGCCGTCTGTGGGTCCTGTCGTCTGTGGGTCCTTTCGTCTGTGGGTTCTGCCATCTGTGGGTTCTGCCGTCTGTGGGTCTTGTCGTCTGTGGGTCTTGACGTCTGTGGGTCTAGCTGTCTCTGGGTCCTGCCGTCTGTGGGTGCTGCCGTCTGTGGGTGCTGCCGTCTGTGGGTCCTGCCGTCTGTGGGTCCTGTCGTCTGTGGGTACTGCCGTCTGTGGGTGCTGCCGTCTGTGGGTTCTGCCGTCTGTGGGTCCTGTCGTCTGTGGGTTCTGCCGTCTGTGGGTTCTGCCGTCTGTGGGTTCTGCCGTCTGTGGGTCTTGCCGTCTGTGGGTCTTGCCGTCTGTTGGTCTTTTCGTCTGTGGGTGCTGCCGTCTGTGGGTCCTTTCGTCTGTGGGTTCTGCCGTCTGTGGGTTCTGCCGTCTGTGGGTTCTGCCGTCTGTGGGTGCTGCCGTCTGTGGGTCCTGCCGTCTGTGGTTCCTGTCGTCTGTGGGTCCTTTTGTCTGTGGGTTCTGCCGTCTGTGGGTTCTGCCGTCTGTGGGTCTTGCCGTCTGTGGGTCTTGCCGTCTGTGGGTGCTGCCGTCTGTGGGTCCTTTCGTCTGTGGGTTCTGCCGTCTGTGGGTTCTGCCGTCTGTGGGTTCTGCCGTCTGTGGGTTCTGCCGTCTGTGGGTGCTGCCGTCTGTGGGTCCTGTCGTCTGTGGGTTCTGCCGTCTGTGGGTCCTGCCGTCTGTGGTTTCTGCCGTCTGTGGTTTCTGCCGTCTGTGGGTTTTGACGTCTGTGGGTCCTGCCGTCTGTGAGTGCTGTCATCTGTGGGTGCTGCCGTCTGTGGGTGCTGCCGTCTGTGGTTCCTGCCGTCTGTGGTTCCTGCCGTCTGTGGGTACTGCCACCTGTGGGTGCTGCCGTCTGTGGTTCCTGCCGTCTGTGGTTCCTGCCGTCTGTGGGTGCTGCCGTCTGTGGGTGCTACCGTCTGTGGGTTTTGGCGTCTGTGGGTCCTGCCGTCTGTGAGTGCTGTCGTCTGTGGGTGCTGCCGTCTGTGGGTCCTGCCGTCTGTGGGTGCTGCCGTCTGTGGTTTCTGCCGTCTGTGGTTTCTGCCGTCTGTGGGTGCTGCCGTCTGTGGGTGCTGCCGTCTGTGGGTCCTGTCGTCTGTGGGTCCTTTTTCTGTGGGTCCTGTCATCTGTGGGTCCTTTCGTCTGTGGGTGCTGCCGTCTGTGGGTGCTGCCGTCTGTGGGTGCTGCCGTCTGTGGGTCCTGCCGTCTGTGGGTTCTGACGTCTGTGGGTGCTGCCGTCTGTGGTTTCTGCCGTCTGTGGTTTCTGCCGTCTGTGGGTGCTGCCGTCTGTGGGTTCTGTCGTCTGTGGGTCCTGTCGTCTGTGGGTCCTGTCGTCTGTGGGTCCTTTCGTCTGTGGGTCCTTTCGTCTGTGGGTCCTTTCGTCTGTGGGTTCTGCCGTCTGTGGGTTCTGCCGTCTGTGGGTCTTGACTTCTGTGGTCTTGACGTCTGTGGGTCTAGCCGTCTCTGGGTCCTGCCGTCTGTGGGTGCTGCCATCTGTGGGTGCTGCCGTCTGTGGGTCCTGCCGTCTGTGGGTCCTTTCGTCTGTGGGTCCTGTCGTCTGTGGGTACTGCCGTCTGTGGGTGCTGCCGTCTGTGGGTGCTGCCGTCTGTGGGTGCTGCCGTCTGTGGATTTTGGCGATTGTGGGTTCTGCCGTCTGTGGGTTTTGCCGTCTGTGGGTCCTGCCGTCTGTGGGTGCTGCCGTCTGTGGGTGCTGCCGTCTGTGGGTGCTGCCGTCTGTGGGTGCTGCCGTCTGTGGGTTTTGGCGTCTGTGGGTCCTGCCGTCTGTGGGTTTTGCCGTCTGTGGGTTTTGCCGTCTATGGGTTATGCCGTCTGTGGGTGCTGCCGTCTGTGGGTGCTGCCGTCTGTGGGTCCTGCCGTCTGTGGGTGCTGCCGTCTGTGGGTCCTGTCGTCTGTGGGTGCTGCCGTCTCTGGGTTCTGCCGTCTCTGGGTTCTGCCGTCTGTGGGTCCTGTCGTCTGTGGGTCCTGCCGTCTGTGGGTCCTGCCGTCTGTGGGTCCTGCCGTCTGTGGGTTCTGACGTCTGTGGGTGCTGCCGTCTGTGGGTTCTGTCGTCTGTGGGTCCTGTCGTCTGTGGGTCCTTTCGTCTGTGGGTCCTTTCGTCTGTGGGTCCTTTCGTCTGTGGGTTCTGCCGTCTGTGGGTCTTGACGTCTGTGGGTCTTGACGTCTGTGGGTCCTGCCGTCTGTGGGTCCTGCCGTCTGTGGGTCCTTTCGTCTGTGGGTCCTGTCGTCTGTGGGTACTGCCGTCTGTGGGTGCTGCCGTCTGTGGGTGCTGCCGTCTGTGGGTGCTGCCGTCTGTGGGTGCTGCCGTCTGTGGGTCCTTTCGTCTGTGGGTCCTTTCGTCTGTGGGTCCTGCCGTCTGTGGGTCCTGCCGTCTGTGGGTCCTGCCGTCTGTGGGTTCTGCCGTCTGTGGTTTGCCGTCTGTGGTTTGCCGTCTGTGCGTGCTGCCGTCTGTGGGTGCTGCCGTCTGTGGGTTTTGGCGTCTGTGGGTTTTGGCGTCTGTGGGTCCTGCCGTCTGTGAATTCTGCCGTCTGTGGGTGCTGCCGTCTGTGGGTGCTGCCGTCTGTGGGTGCTGCCGTCTGTGGGTGCTGCCGTCTGTGGGTCTTGCCGTCTCTGGGTTCTGCCGTCTGTGGGTCCTGTCGTCTGTGGGTCTTGCCGTCTGTGGGTCTTGCCGTCTGTGGGTCCTGTCGTCTGTGGGTTTTGCCGTCTGTGGGTCCTTTCGTCTGTGGGTCCTGTCATCTGTGGGTGCTGCCGTCTGTGGGTTCTGCCGTCTCTGGGTTCTGCCGTCTGTGGGTCCTGCTGTCTGTGGTTTCCGACGTCTGTGGGTTCTGACGTCTGTGGGTTCTGACGTCTGTGGGTTCTGACGTCTGTGGGTTTTGACGTCTGTGGGTTTTGACGTCTGTGGGTTCTGCCGTCTGTGGGTTCTGCCGTCTGTGGGTCCTGCCGTCTGTGGGTTCCGACGTCTGTGGGTTCTGACGTCTGTGGGTTTTGACGTCTGTGGGTTTTGACGTCTGTGGGTGCTGCCGTCTGTGGGTTCTGCCGTCTGTGGGTTCTGCCGTCTGTGGGTCTTGACGTCTGTGGGTCTTGACGTCTGTGGGTCTAGCCGTCTGTGGGTCCTGCCGTCTGTGGGTCCTGCCGTCTGTGGGTCCTGCCATCTGTGGGTCCTGCCGTCTGTGGGTTCTGACGTCTGTGGGTGCTGCCGTCTGTGGGTTCTGTCGTCTGTGGGTCCTGTCGTCTGTGGGTCCTTTCGTCTGTGGGTCCTTTCGTCTGTGGGTCCTTTCGTCTGTGGGTTCTGCCGTCTGTGGGTCTTGACGTCTGTGGGTCTTGACGTCTGTGGGTCCTGCCGTCTGTGGGTCCTTTCGTCTGTGGGTCCTTTCGTCTGTGGGTCCTGTCGTCTGTGGGTACTGCCGTCTGTGGGTGCTGCCGTCTGTGGATGCTGCCGTCTGTGGGTGCTGCCGTCTGTGGATTTTGGCGATTGTGGGTTCTGCCGTCTGTGGGTTTTGCCGTCTGTGGGTCCTGCCGTCTGTGAGTCCTGCCGTCTGTGGGTCCTGCCGTCTGTGGGTCCTGCCGTCTGTGGGTCCTGTCGTCTGTGGGTCCTGTCGTCTGTGGGTGCTGCCGTCTGTGGGTGCTGCCGTCTGTGGGTCCTGTCGTCTGTGGGTGCTGCCGTCTGTGGGTTTTGCCGTCTGTGGGTGCTGCCGTCTGTGGGTGCTGCCGTCTGTGGGTGCTGCCGTCTGTGGATTTTGGCGTTTGTGGGTTCTGCCGTCTGTGGGTTTTGCCGTCTGTGGGTCCTGCTGTCTGTGGGTCCTGCCGTCTGTGGGTCCTGCCGTCTGTGGGTGCTTCCATCTGTGGGTTCTGCCGTCTGTGGGTCTTGACGTCTGTGGGTCTTGCCGTCTCTGGGTCCTGTCGTCTGTGGGTCCTTTCGTCTGTGGGTCCTTTCGTCTGTGGGTGCTGCCGTCTGTGGGTGCTGCCGTCTGTGGGTGCTGCCGTCTGTGGGTCCTTTCGTCTGTGGGTCATTTCGTCTGTGGGTCCTGCCGTCTGTGGGTTCTGCCGTCTGTGGTTTGCCGTCTGTGGTTTGCCGTCTGTGCGTGCTGCCGTCTGTGGGTGCTGCCGTCTGTGGGTTTTGGCGTCTGTGGGTTTTGGCGTCTGTGGGTCCTGCCGTCTGTGAATTCTGCCGTCTGTGGGTGCTGCCGTCTGTGGGTGCTGCCGTCTGTGGGTGCTGCCGTCTGTGGGTGCTGCCGTCTGTGGGTGCTGCCGTCTGTGGGTCTTGCCGTCTCTGGGTTCTGCCGTCTGTGGGTCCTGTCGTCTGTGGGTCTTGCCGTCTGTGGGTCTTGCCGTCTGTGGGTCCTGTCGTCTGTGGGTCTTGCCGTCTGTGGGTCCTTTCGTCTGTGGGTCCTGTCATCTGTGGGTGCTGCCGTCTGTGGGTTCTGCCGTCTCTGGGTTCTGCCGTCTGTGGGTCCTGCTGTCTGTGGTTTCCGACGTCTGTGGGTTCTGACGTCTGTGGGTTCTGACGTCTGTGGGTTCTGACGTCTGTGGGTTCTGACGTCTCTGGGTTCTGACGTCTGTGGGTTTTGACGTCTGTGGGTTTTGACGTCTGTGGGTTCTGCCGTCTGTGGGTTCTGCCATCTGTGGGTCCTGCCGTCTGTGGGTTCCGACGTCTGTGGGTTTTGACGTCTGTGGGTTTTGACGTCTGTGGGTTTTGACGTCTGTGGGTTTTGACGTCTGTGGGTGCTGCCGTCTGTGGGTTCTGCCGTCTGTGGGTCTTGACGTCTGTGGGTCTTGACGTCTGTGGGTCTTGACGTCTGTGGGTCTTGACGTCTGTGGGTCCTGCCGTCTGTGGGTCCTGCCGTCTGTGGGTCCTGCCGTCTGTGGGTCCTGTCGTCTGTGGGTCCTGCCGTCTGTGGGTGCTGCCGTCTGTGGGTGCTGCCGTCTGTGGGTGCTGCCGTCTGTGGATTTTGGCGTTTGTGGGTTCTGCCGTCTGTGGGTCCTGCCATCTGTGGGTGCTGCCGTCTGTGGGTGCTGCCGTCTGTGGATCCTGCCGTCTGTGGGTCCTGCCGTCTGTGGGTCCTGCCGTCTGTGGGTCCTGTCGTCTGTGGGTCCTGCCGTCTGTGGGTGCTGCCGTCTGTGGGTGCTGCCGTCTGTGGGTGCTGCCGTCTGTGGGTGCTGCCGTCTGTGGGTGCTGCCGTCTGTGGATTTTGGCGTTTGTGGGTTCTGCCGTCTGTGGGTCCTGCCGTCTGTGGGTCCTGCCGTCTGTGGGTGCTGCCGTCTGTGGGTGCTGCCGTCTGTGGGTGCTGCCGTCTGTGGGTGCTGCCGTCTGTGGGTGCTGCCGTCTGTGGGTGCTGCCGTCTGTGGGTTTTGGCGTCTGTGGGTCCTGCCGTCTGTGGGTTTTGCCGTCTGTGGGTTTAGCCGTCTATGGGTTATGCCGTCTGTGTGTGCTGCCGTCTGTGGTTTCTGCCGTCTGTGGTTTCTGCCGTCTGTGGGTGCTGCCGTTTGTGGGTTCTGCCGTCTGTGGGTCCTGTCGTCTGTGGGTCCTGCCGTCTGTGGGTCCTGCCGTCTGTGGGTCCTGCCGTCTGTGGGTTCTGACGTCTGTGGGTGCTGCCGTCTGTGGGTTCTGTCGTCTGTGGGTCCTGTCGTCTGTGGGTCCTTTCGTCTGTGGGTCCTTTCGTCTGTGGGTTCTGCCGTCTGTGGGTCTTGACGTCTGTGGGTCTTGACGTCTGTGGGTCCTGCCGTCTGTGGGTCCTGCCGTCTGTGGGTCCTTTCGTCTGTGGGTCCTGTCGTCTGTGGGTACTGCCGTCTGTGGGTGCTGCCGTCTGTGGGTGCTGCCGTCTGTGGATTTTGGCGATTGTGGGTTCTGCCGTCTGTGGGTTTTGCCGTCTGTGGGTCCTGCCGTCTGTGAGTCCTGCCGTCTGTGGGTCCTGCCGTCTGTGGGTCCTGCCGTCTGTGGGTCCTGTCGTCTGTGGGTCCTGTCGTCTGTGGGTGCTGCCGTCTGTGGGTGCTGCCGTCTGTGGGTCCTGTCGTCTGTGGGTGCTGCCGTCTGTGGGTGCTGCCGTCTGTGGGTTTTGCCGTCTGTGGGTGCTGCCGTCTGTGGGTGCTGCCGTCTGTGGGTGCTGCCGTCTGTGGATTTTGGCGTTTGTGGGTTCTGCCGTCTGTGGGTTTTGCCGTCTGTGGGTCCTGCTGTCTGTGGGTCCTGCCGTCTGTGGGTCCTGCCGTCTGTGGGTGCTTCCATCTGTGGGTTCTGCCGTCTGTGGGTCTTGACGTCTGTGGGTCTTGCCGTCTCTGGGTCCTGTCGTCTGTGGGTCCTTTTGTCTGTGGGTCCTTTCGTCTGTGGGTCCTTTCGTCTGTGGGTGCTGCCGTCTGTGGGTGCTGCCGTCTGTGGGTGCTGCCGTCTGTGGGTGCTGCCGTCTGTGGGTGCTGCCGTCTGTGGGTCCTTTCGTCTGTGGGTCCTTTCGTCTGTGGGTCCTTTCGTCTGTGGGTCCTGCCGTCTGTGGGTCCTGCCGTCTGTGGGTCCTGCCGTCTGTGGGTCCTGCCGTCTGTGGTTTGCCGTCTGTGGTTTGCCGTGTGTGCGTGCTGCCGTCTGTGGGTGCTGCCGTCTGTGGGTTTTGGCGTCTGTGGGTTTTGGCGTCTGTGGGTCCTGCCGTCTGTGAATTCTGCCGTCTGTGGGTGCTGCCGTCTGTGGGTGCTGCCGTCTGTGGGTGCTGCCGTCTGTGGGTGCTGCCGTCTGTGGGTCTTGCCGTCTCTGGGTTCTGCCGTCTGTGGGTCCTGTCGTCTGTGGGTCTTGCCGTCTGTGGGTCTTGCCGTCTGTGGGTCCTGTCGTCTGTGGGTTTTGCCGTCTGTGGGTCCTTTCGTCTGTGGGTCCTGTCATCTGTGGGTGCTGCCGTCTGTGGGTTCTGCCGTCTCTGGGTCCTGCCGTCTGTGGGTCCTGCTGTCTGTGGTTTCCGACGTCTGTGGGTTCTGACGTCTGTGGGTTCTGACGTCTTTGGGTTCTGACGTCTGTGGGTTTTGACGTCTGTGGGTTTTGACGTCTGTGGGTTCTGCCGTCTGTGGGTTCTGCCGTCTGTGGGTCCTGCCGTCTGTGGGTTCCGACGTCTGTGGGTTCTGACGTCTGTGGGTTTTGACGTCTGTGGGTTTTGACGTCTGTGGGTTTTGACGTCTGTGGGTTTTGACGTCTGTGGGTTTTGACGTCTGTGGGTGCTGCCGTCTGTGGGTTCTGCCGTCTGTGGGTCTTGACGTCTGTGGGTCTTGACGTCTGTGGGTCTAGCCGTCTGTGGGTCCTGCCGTCTGTGGGTCCTGCCGTCTGTGGGTCCTGCCATCTGTGGGTCCTGCCGTCTGTGGGTTCTGACGTCTGTGGGTGCTGCCGTCTGTGGGTTCTGTCGTCTGTGGGTCCTGTCGTCTGTGGGTCCTTTCGTCTGTGGGTCCTTTCGTCTGTGGGTCCTTTCGTCTGTGGGTTCTTCCGTCTGTGGGTCTTGACGTCTGTGGGTCTTGACGTCTGTGGGTCCTGCCGTCTGTGGGTCCTTTCGTCTGTGGGTCCTTTCGTCTGTGGGTCCTGTCGTCTGTGGGTACTGCCGTCTGTGGGTGCTGCCGTCTGTGGATGCTGCCGTCTGTGGGTGCTGCCGTCTGTGGATTTTGGCGATTGTGGGTTCTGCCGTCTGTGGGTTTTGCCGTCTGTGGGTCCTGCCGTCTGTGAGTCCTGCCGTCTGTGGGTCCTGCCGTCTGTGGGTCCTGCCGTCTGTGGGTCCTGTCGTCTGTGGGTCCTGTCGTCTGTGGGTGCTGCCGTCTGTGGGTGCTGCCGTCTGTGGGTCCTGTCGTCTGTGGGTGCTGCCGTCTGTGGGTGCTGCCGTCTGTGGGTTTTGCCGTCTGTGGGTGCTGCCGTCTGTGGATTTTGGCGTTTGTGGGTTCTGCCGTCTGTGGGTTTTGCCGTCTGTGGGTCCTGCTGTCTGTGGGTCCTGCCGTCTGTGGGTCCTGCCGTCTGTGGGTGCTTCCATCTGTGGGTTCTGCCGTCTGTGGGTCTTGACGTCTGTGGGTCTTGCCGTCTCTGGGTCCTGTCGTCTGTGGGTCCTTTCGTCTGTGGGTCCTTTCGTCTGTGGGTCCTTTCGTCTGTGGGTGCTGCCGTCTGTGGGTGCTGCCGTCTGTGGGTGCTGCCGTCTGTGGGTGCTGCCGTCTGTGGGTCCTTTCGTCTGTGGGTCATTTCGTCTGTGGGTCCTGCCGTCTGTGGGTCCTGCCGTCTGTGGGTTCTGCCGTCTGTGGTTTGCCGTCTGTGGTTTGCCGTCTGTGCGTGCTGCCATCTGTGGGTGCTGCCGTCTGTGGGTTTTGGCGTCTGTGGGTTTTGGCGTCTGTGGGTCCTGCCGTCTGTGAATTCTGCCGTCTGTGGGTGCTGCCGTCTGTGGGTGCTGCCGTCTGTGGGTGCTGCCGTCTGTGGGTGCTGCCGTCTGTGGGTCTTGCCGTCTCTGGGTTCTGCCGTCTGTGGGTCCTGTCGTCTGTGGGTCTTGCCGTCTGTGGGTCTTGCCGTCTGTGGGTCCTGTCGTCTGTGGGTTTTGCCGTCTGTGGGTCCTTTCGTCTGTGGGTCCTGTCATCTGTGGGTGCTGCCGTCTGTGGGTTCTGCCGTCTCTGGGTTCTGCCGTCTGTGGGTCCTGCTGTCTGTGGTTTCCGACGTCTGTGGGTTCTGACGTCTGTGGGTTCTGATGTCTGTGGGTTCTGACGTCTGTGGGTTCTGACGTCTGTGGGTTTTGACGTCTGTGGGTTTTGACGTCTGTGGGTTCTGCCGTCTGTGGGTTCTGCCGTCTGTGGGTCCTGCCGTCTGTGGGTTCCGACGTCTGTGGGTTTTGACGTCTGTGGGTTTTGACGTCTGTGGGTTTTGACGTCTGTGGGTTTTGACGTCTGTGGGTGCTGCCGTCTGTGGGTTCTGCCGTCTGTGGGTCTTGACGTCTGTGGGTCTTGACGTCTGTGGGTCTAGCCGTCTGTGGGTCCTGCCGTCTGTGGGTCCTGCCGTCTGTGGGTCCTGTCGTCTGTGGGTCCTGCCGTCTGTGGGTGCTGCCGTCTGTGGGTGCTGCCGTCTGTGGGTGCTGCCGTCTGTGGGTCCTTTCGTCTGTGGGTCCTTTCGTCTGTGGGTCCTGCCATCTGTGGGTGCTGCCGTCTGTGGGTGCTGCCGTCTGTGGATCCTGCCGTCTGTGGGTCCTGCCGTCTGTGGGTCCTGCCGTCTGTGGGTCCTGTCGTCTGTGGGTCCTGCCGTCTGTGGGTGCTGCCGTCTGTGGGTGCTGCCGTCTGTGGGTGCTGCCGTCTGTGGATTTTGGCGTTTGTGGGTTCTGCCGTCTGTGGGTCCTGCCGTCTGTGGGTGCTGCCGTCTGTGGGTGCTGCCGTCTGTGGGTGCTGCCGTCTGTGGGTGCTGCCGTCTGTGGGTGCTGCCGTCTGTGGGTGCTGCCGTCTGTGGGTGCTGCCGTCTGTGGGTTTTGGCGTCTGTGGGTCCTGCCGTCTGTGGGTTTTGCCGTCTGTGGGTTTAGCCGTCTATGGGTTATGCCGTCTGTGGGTGCTGCCGTCTGTGGTTTCTGCCGTCTGTGGTTTCTGCCGTCTGTGGGTGCTGCCGTCTGTGGGTTCTGCCGTCTGTGGGTCCTGTCGTCTGTGGGTCCTGACGTCTGTGGGTCCTGCCGTCTGTGGGTCCTGCCGTCTGTGGGTTCTGACGTCTGTGGGTGCTGCCGTCTGTGGGTTCTGTCGTCTGTGGGTCCTGTCGTCTGTGGGTCCTTTCGTCTGTGGGTCCTTTCGTCTGTGGGTCCTTTCGTCTGTGGGTTCTGCCGTCTGTGGGTCTTGACGTCTGTGGGTCTTGACGTCTGTGGGTCCTGCCGTCTGTGGGTCCTGCCGTCTGTGGGTCCTTTCGTCTGTGGGTCCTGTCGTCTGTGGGTACTGCCGTCTGTGGGTGCTGCCGTCTGTGGGTGCTGCCGTCTGTGGATTTTGGCGATTGTGGGTTCTGCCGTCTGTGGGTTTTGCCGTCTGTGGGTCCTGCCGTCTGTGAGTCCTGCCGTCTGTGGGTCCTGCCGTCTGTGGGTCCTGCCGTCTGTGGGTCCTGTCGTCTGTGGGTCCTGTCGTCTGTGGGTGCTGCCGTCTGTGGGTTTTGCCGTCTGTGGGTGCTGCCGTCTGTGGGTGCTGCCGTCTGTGGGTGCTGCCGTCTGTGGATTTTGGCGTTTGTGGGTTCTGCCGTCTGTGGGTTTTGCCGTCTGTGGGTCCTGCTGTCTGTGGGTCCTGCCGTCTGTGGGTCCTGCCGTCTGTGGGTGCTTCCATCTGTGGGTTCTGCCGTCTGTGGGTCTTGACGTCTGTGGGTCTTGCCGTCTCTGGGTCCTGTCGTCTGTGGGTCCTTTCGTCTGTGGGTCCTTTCGTCTGTGGGTGCTGCCGTCTGTGGGTGCTGCCGTCTGTGGGTGCTGCCGTCTGTGGGTGCTGCCGTCTGTGGGTCCTTTCGTCTGTGGGTCCTTTCGTCTGTGGGTCCTTTCGTCTGTGGGTCCTGCCGTCTGTGGGTCCTGCCGTCTGTGGGTCCTGCCGTCTGTGGGTTCTGCCGTCTGTGGTTTGCCGTCTGTGGTTTGCCGTCTGTGCGTGCTGCCGTCTGTGGGTGCTGCCGTCTGTGGGTTTTGGCGTCTGTGGGTTTTGGCGTCTGTGGGTCCTGCCGTCTGTGAATTCTGCCGTCTGTGGGTGCTGCCGTCTGTGGGTGCTGCCGTCTGTGGGTGCTGCCGTCTGTGGGTGCTGCCGTCTGTGGGTGCTGCCGTCTGTGGGTCTTGCCGTCTCTGGGTTCTGCCGTCTGTGGGTCCTGTCGTCTGTGGGTCTTGCCGTCTGTGGGTCTTGCCGTCTGTGGGTCCTGTCGTCTGTGGGTTTTGCCGTCTGTGGGTCCTTTCGTCTGTGGGTCCTGTCATCTGTGGGTGCTGCCGTCTGTGGGTTCTGCCGTCTCTGGGTCCTGCCGTCTGTGGGTCCTGCTGTCTGTGGTTTCCGACGTCTGTGGGTTCTGACGTCTGTGGGTTCTGACGTCTGTGGGTTCTGACGTCTGTGGGTTTTGACGTCTGTGGGTTTTGACGTCTGTGGGTTCTGCCGTCTGTGGGTTCTGCCGTCTGTGGGTCCTGCCGTCTGTGGGTTCCGACGTCTGTGGGTTCTGACGTCTGTGGGTTTTGACGTCTGTGGGTTTTGACGTCTGTGGGTTTTGACGTCTGTGGGTGCTGCCGTCTGTGGGTTCTGCCGTCTGTGGGTCTTGACGTCTGTGGGTCTTGACGTCTGTGGGTCTAGCCGTCTGTGGGTCCTGCCGTCTGTGGGTCCTGCCGTCTGTGGGTCCTGCCGTCTGTGGGTCCTGCCGTCTGTGGGTTCTGACGTCTGTGGGTGCTGCCGTCTGTGGGTTTTGTCGTCTGTGGGTCCTGTCGTCTGTGGGTCCTTTCGTCTGTGGGTCCTTTCGTCTGTGGGTCCTTTCGTCTGTGGGTTCTGCCGTCTGTGGGTCTTGACGTCTGTGGGTCTTGACGTCTGTGGGTCCTGCCGTCTGTGGGTCCTTTCGTCTGTGGGTCCTTTCGTCTGTGGGTCCTGTCGTCTGTGGGTACTGCCGTCTGTGGGTGCTGCCGTCTGTGGATGCTGCCGTCTGTGGGTTCTGTCGTCTGTGGATTTTGGCGATTGTGGGTTCTGCCGTCTGTGGGTTTTGCCGTCTGTGGGTCCTGCCGTCTGTGAGTCCTGCCGTCTGTGGGTCCTGCCGTCTGTGGGTCCTGCCGTCTGTGGGTCCTGTCGTCTGTGGGTGCTGCCGTCTGTGGGTGCTGCCGTCTGTGGGTCCTGTCGTCTGTGGGTGCTGCCGTCTGTGGGTGCTGCCGTCTGTGGGTGCTGCCGTCTGTGGATTTTGGCGTTTGTGGGTTCTGCCGTCTGTGGGTTTTGCCGTCTGTGGGTCCTGCTGTCTGTGGGTCCTGCCGTCTGTGGGTCCTGCTGTCTGTGGGTCCTGCCGTCTGTGGGTGCTGCCGTCTGTGGGTGCTTCCATCTGTGGGTTCTGCCGTCTGTGGGTCTTGACGTCTGTGGGTCTTGCCGTCTCTGGGTCCTGTCGTCTGTGGGTCCTTTCGTCTGTGGGTCCTTTCGTCTGTGGGTCCTTTCGTCTGTGGGTCCTTTCGTCTGTGGGTGCTGCCGTCTGTGGGTGCTGCCGTCTGTGGGTGCTGCCGTCTGTGGGTGCTGCCGTCTGTGGGTCCTTTCGTCTGTGGGTCATTTCGTCTGTGGGTCCTGCCGTCTGTGGGTCCTGCCGTCTGTGGGTTCTGCCGTCTGTGGTTTGCCGTCTGTGGTTTGCCGTCTGTGCGTGCTGCCGTCTGTGGGTGCTGCCGTCTGTGGGTTTTGGCGTCTGTGGGTTTTGGCGTCTGTGGGTCCTGCCGTCTGTGAATTCTGCCGTCTGTGGGTGCTGCCGTCTGTGGGTGCTGCCGTCTGTGGGTGCTGCCGTCTGTGGGTGCTGCCGTCTGTGGGTCTTGCCGTCTCTGGGTTCTGCCGTCTGTGGGTCCTGTCGTCTGTGGGTCTTGCCGTCTGTGGGTCTTGCCGTCTGTGGGTCCTGTCGTCTGTGGGTTTTGCCGTCTGTGGGTCCTTTCGTCTGTGGGTCCTGTCATCTGTGGGTGCTGCCGTCTGTGGGTTCTGCCGTCTCTGGGTTCTGCCGTCTGTGGGTCCTGCTGTCTGTGGTTTCCGACGTCTGTGGGTTCTGACGTCTGTGGGTTCTGACGTCTGTGGGTTCTGACGTCTGTGGGTTTTGACGTCTGTGGGTTTTGACGTCTGTGGGTTCTGCCGTCTGTGGGTTCTGCCGTCTGTGGGTTCCGACGTCTGTGGGTTCTGACGTCTGTGGGTTTTGACGTCTGTGGGTTTTGACGTCTGTGGGTTTTGACGTCTGTGGGTGCTGCCGTCTGTGGGTTCTGCCGTCTGTGGGTCTTGACGTCTGTGGGTCTTGACGTCTGTGGGTCTAGCCGTCTGTGGGTCCTGCCGTCTGTGGGTCCTGCCGTCTGTGGGTCCTGTCGTCTGTGGGTCCTGCCGTCTGTGGGTCCTGCCGTCTGTGGGTGCTGCCGTCTGTGGGTGCTGCCGTCTGTGGGTGCTGCCGTCTGTGGGTGCTGCCGTCTGTGGATTTTGGCGTTTGTGGGTTCTGCCGTCTGTGGGTCCTGCCATCTGTGGGTGCTGCCGTCTGTGGGTGCTGCCGTCTGTGGATCCTGCCGTCTGTGGGTCCTGCCGTCTGTGGGTCCTGCCGTCTGTGGGTCCTGTCGTCTGTGGGTCCTGCCGTCTGTGGGTGCTGCCGTCTGTGGGTGCTGCCGTCTGTGGGTGCTGCCGTCTGTGGGTGCTGCCGTCTGTGGATTTTGGCGTTTGTGGGTCCTGCCGTCTGTGGGTGCTGCCGTCTGTGGGTGCTGCCGTCTGTGGGTGCTGCCGTCTGTGGGTGCTGCCGTCTGTGGGTGCTGCCGTCTGTGGGTTTTGGCGTCTGTGGGTCCTGCCGTCTGTGGGTTTTGCCGTCTGTGGGTTTAGCCGTCTATGGGTTATGCCGTCTGTGGGTGCTGCCGTCTGTGGTTTCTGCCGTCTGTGGTTTCTGCCGTCTGTGGGTGCTGCCGTCTGTGGGTTCTGCCGTCTGTGGGTCCTGTCGTCTGTGGGTCCTGCCGTCTGTGGGTCCTGCCGTCTGTGGGTCCTGCCGTCTGTGGGTTCTGACGTCTGTGGGTGCTGCCGTCTGTGGGTTCTGTCGTCTGTGGGTCCTGTCGTCTGTGGGTCCTGTCGTCTGTGGGTGCTGCCGTCTGTGGGTTCTGCCGTCTGTGGGTTCTGCCGTCTGTGGGTCTTGACGTCTGTGGGTCCTGCCGTCTGTGGGTTCTGCCGTCTGTGGTTTGCCGTCTGTGGTTTGCCGTCTGTGCGTGCTGCCGTCTGTGGGTGCTGCCGTCTGTGGGTTTTGGCGTCTGTGGGTTTTGGCGTCTGTGGGTCCTGCCGTCTGTGGGTGCTGCCGTCTGTGGGTGCTGCCGTCTGTGGATTTTGGCGATTGTGGGTTCTGCCGTCTGTGGGTTTTGCCGTCTGTGGGTCCTGCCGTCTGTGGGTCCTGCCGTCTGTGGGTGCTGCCGTCTGTGGGTGCTGCCGTCTGTGGGTGCTGCCGTCTGTGGGTCCTTTCGTCTGTGGGTCCTTTCGTCTGTGGGTCCTGCCGTTTGTGGGTCCTGCCGTCTGTGGGTCCTGCCGTCTGTGGGTTCTGCCGTCTGTGGTTTGCCGTCTGTGGTTTGCCGTCTGTGCGTGCTGCCGTCTGTGGGTGCTGCCGTCTGTGGGTTTTGGCGTCTGTGGGTTTTGGCGTCTGTGGGTCCTGCCGTCTGTGAATTCTGCCGTCTGTGGGTGCTGCCGTCTGTGGGTGCTGCCGTCTGTGGGTGCTGCCGTCTGTGGGTGCTGCCGTCTGTGGGTCTTGCCGTCTCTGGGTTCTGCCGTCTGTGGGTCCTGTCGTCTGTGGGTCTTGCCGTCTGTGGGTCTTGCCGTCTGTGGGTCCTGTCGTCTGTGGGTTTTGCCGTCTGTGGGTCCTTTCGTCTGTGGGTCCTGTCATCTGTGGGTGCTGCCGTCTGTGGGTTCTGCCGTCTCTGGGTTCTGCCGTCTGTGGGTCCTGCTGTCTGTGGTTTCCGACGTCTGTGGGTTCTGACGTCTGTGGGTTCTGACGTCTGTGGGTTCTGACGTCTGTGGGTTTTGACGTCTGTGGGTTTTGACGTCTGTGGGTTCTGCCGTCTGTGGGTTCTGCCGTCTGTGGGTCCTGCCGTCTGTGGGTTCCGACGTCTGTGGGTTCTGACGTCTGTGGGTTTTGACGTCTGTGGGTTTTGACGTCTGTGGGTTTTGACGTCTGTGGGTTTTGACGTCTGTGGGTGCTGCCGTCTGTGGGTTCTGCCGTCTGTGGGTCTTGACGTCTGTGGGTCTTGACGTCTGTGGGTCTAGCCGTCTGTGGGTCCTGCCGTCTGTGGGTCCTGCCGTCTGTGGGTCCTGCCGTCTGTGGGTTCTGACGTCTGTGGGTGCTGCCGTCTGTGGGTTCTGTCGTCTGTGGGTCCTGTCGTCTGTGGGTCCTTTCGTCTGTGGGTCCTTTCGTCTGTGGGTCCTTTCGTCTGTGGGTTCTGCCGTCTGTGGGTCTTGACGTCTGTGGGTCTTGACGTCTGTGGGTCCTGCCGTCTGTGGGTCCTTTCGTCTGTGGGTCCTGTCGTCTGTGGGTACTGCCGTCTGTGGGTGCTGCCGTCTGTGGATGCTGCCGTCTGTGGGTGCTGCCGTCTGTGGATTTTGGCGATTGTGGGTTCTGCCGTCTGTGGGTTTTGCCGTCTGTGGGTCCTGCCGTCTGTGAGTCCTGCCGTCTGTGGGTCCTGCCGTCTGTGGGTCCTGCCGTCTGTGGGTCCTGTCGTCTGTGGGTCCTGTCGTCTGTGGGTGCTGCCGTCTGTGGGTGCTGCCGTCTGTGGGTCCTGTCGTCTGTGGGTGCTGCCGTCTGTGGGTGCTGCCGTCTGTGGGTTTTGCCGTCTGTGGGTTTTGCCGTCTGTGGGTGCTGCCGTCTGTGGGTGCTGCCGTCTGTGGGTGCTGCCGTCTGTGGATTTTGGCGTTTGTGGGTTCTGCCGTCTGTGGGTTTTGCCGTCTGTGGGTCCTGCTGTCTGTGGGTCCTGCCGTCTGTGGGTCCTGCCGTCTGTGGGTGCTTCCATCTGTGGGTTCTGCCGTCTGTGGGTCTTGACGTCTGTGGGTCTTGCCGTCTCTGGGTCCTGTCGTCTGTGGGTCCTTTCGTCTGTGGGTCCTTTCGTCTGTGGGTCCTTTCGTCTGTGGGTGCTGCCGTCTGTGGGTGCTGCCGTCTGTGGGTGCTGCCGTCTGTGGGTGCTGCCGTCTGTGGGTCCTTTCGTCTGTGGGTCATTTCGTCTGTGGGTCCTGCCGTCTGTGGGTTCTGCCGTCTGTGGGTTCTGCCGTCTGTGGTTTGCCGTCTGTGGTTTGCCGTCTGTGCGTGCTGCCGTCTGTGGGTGCTGCCGTCTGTGGGTTTTGGCGTCTGTGGGTTTTGGCGTCTGTGGGTCCTGCCGTCTGTGAATTCTGCCGTCTGTGGGTGCTGCCGTCTGTGGGTGCTGCCGTCTGTGGGTGCTGCCGTCTGTGGGTGCTGCCGTCTGTGGGTCTTGCCGTCTCTGGGTTCTGCCGTCTGTGGGTCCTGTCGTCTGTGGGTCTTGCCGTCTGTGGGTCTTGCCGTCTGTGGGTCCTGTCGTCTGTGGGTTTTGCCGTCTGTGGGTCCTTTCGTCTGTGGGTCCTGTCATCTGTGGGTGCTGCCGTCTGTGGGTTCTGCCGTCTCTGGGTTCTGCCGTCTGTGGGTCCTGCTGTCTGTGGTTTCCGACGTCTGTGGGTTCTGACGTCTGTGGGTTCTGACGTCTGTGGGTTCTGACGTCTGTGGGTTTTGACGTCTGTGGGTTTTGACGTCTGTGGGTTCTGCCGTCTGTGGGTTCTGCCGTCTGTGGGTCCTGCCGTCTGTGGGTTCCGACGTCTGTGGGTTCTGACGTCTGTGGGTTTTGACGTCTGTGGGTTTTGACGTCTGTGGGTTTTGACGTCTGTGGGTGCTGCCGTCTGTGGGTTCTGCCGTCTGTGGGTCTTGACGTCTGTGGGTCTTGACGTCTGTGGGTCTAGCCGTCTGTGGGTCCTGCCGTCTGTGGGTCCTGCCGTCTGTGGGTCCTGTCGTCTGTGGGTCCTGCCGTCTGTGGGTCCTGCCGTCTGTGGGTGCTGCCGTCTGTGGGTGCTGCCGTCTGTGGGTGCTGCCGTCTGTGGGTGCTGCCGTCTGTGGATTTTGGCGTTTGTGGGTTCTGCCGTCTGTGGGTCCTGCCATCTGTGGGTGCTGCCGTCTGTGGGTGCTGCCGTCTGTGGATCCTGCCGTCTGTGGGTCCTGCCGTCTGTGGGTCCTGCCGTCTGTGGGTCCTGTCGTCTGTGGGTCCTGTGGTCTGTGAGTGCTGCCGTCTGTGGGTGCTGCCGTCTGTGGGTGCTGCCGTCTGTGGGTGCTGCCGTCTGTGGATTTTGGCGTTTGTGGGTTCTGCCGTCTGTGGGTTTTGCCGTCTGTGGGTGCTGCCGTCTGTGGGTGCTGCCGTCTGTGGGTGCTGCCGTCTGTGGGTGCTGCCGTCTGTGGGTGCTGCCGTCTGTGGGTTTTGGCGTCTGTGGGTCCTGCCGTCTGTGGGTTTTGCCGTCTGTGGGTTTAGCCGTCTATGGGTTATGCCGTCTGTGGGTGCTGCCGTCTGTGGTTTCTGCCGTCTGTGGTTTCTGCCGTCTGTGGGTGCTGCCGTCTGTGGGTTCTGCCGTCTGTGGGTCCTGTCGTCTGTGGGTCCTGCCGTCTGTGGGTCCTGCCGTCTGTGGGTCCTGCCGTCTGTGGGTTCTGACGTCTGTGGGTGCTGCCGTCTGTGGGTTCTGTCGTCTGTGGGTCCTGTCGTCTGTGGGTCCTGTCGTCTGTGGGTGCTGCCGTCTGTGGGTGCTGCCGTCTGTGGGTTCTGCCGTCTGTGGGTTCTGCCGTCTGTGGGTCTTGACGTCTGTGGGTCCTGCCGTCTGTGGGTTCTGCCGTCTGTGGTTTGCCGTCTGTGGTTTGCCGTCTGTGCGTGCTGCCGTCTGTGGGTGCTGCCGTCTGTGGGTTTTGGCGTCTGTGGGTTTTGGCGTCTGTGGGTCCTGCCGTCTGTGGGTGCTGCCGTCTGTGGGTGCTGCCGTCTGTGGATTTTGGCGATTGTGGGTTCTGCCGTCTGTGGGTTTTGCCGTCTGTGGGTCCTGCCGTCTGTGGGTCCTGCCGTCTGTGGGTCCTGTCGTCTGTGGGTCCTGCTGTCTGTGGTTTCCGACGTCTGTGGGTTCTGACGTCTGTGGGTTCTGACGTCTGTGGGTTCTGACGTCTGTGGGTTTTGACGTCTGTGGGTTTTGACGTCTGTGGGTTCTGCCGTCTGTGGGTTCTGCCGTCTGTGGGTCCTGCTGTCTGTGGGTTCCGACGTCTGTGGGTTCTGACGTCTGTGGGTTTTGACGTCTGTGGGTTTTGACGTCTGTGGGTTTTGACGTCTGTGGGTTTTGACGTCTGTGGGTGCTGCCGTCTGTGGGTTCTGCCGTCTGTGGGTCTTGACGTCTGTGGGTCTTGACGTCTGTGGGTCTAGCCGTCTGTGGGTCCTGCCGTCTGTGGGTCCTGCCGTCTGTGGGTCCTGCCGTCTGTGGGTCCTGTCGTCTGTGGGTTCTGCCGTCTGTGGGTTCTGCCGTCTGTGGGTGCTGCCGTCTGTGGGTGCTGCCGTCTGTGGGTGCTGCCGTCTGTGGATTTTGGCGTTTGTGGGTTCTGCCGTCTGTGGGTCCTGCCATCTGTGGGTGCTGCCGTCTGTGGGTGCTGCCGTCTGTGGGTGCTGCCGTCTGTGGGTCTTGCCGTCTGTGGGTACTGCCGTCTGTGGGTGCTGCCGTCTGTGGGTTCTGCCGTCTGTGGGTTCTGCCGTCTGTGGGTCCTTTCGTCTGTGGGTCTTGCCGTCTGTGGGTCTTTTCGTCTGTGGGTGCTGCCGTCTGTGGGTCCTTTCGTCTGTGGGTTCTGCCGTCTGTGGGTTCTGCCGTCTGTGGGTTCTGCCGTCTGTGGGTTCTGCCGTCTGTGGGTGCTGCCGTCTGTGGGTCCTGTCGTCTGTGGGTTCTGCCGTCTGTGGGTCCTGCCGTCTGTGGGTTCTGCCGTCTGTGGGTTCTGCCGTCTGTGGGTTTTGACGTCTGTGGGTCCTGCCGTCTGTGAGTGCTGTCGTCTGTGGGTGCTGCCGTCTGTGGGTTCTGCCGTCTGTGGGTGCTGCTGTCTGTGGTTCCTGCCGTCTGTGGTTCCTGCCGTCTGTGGGTGCTGCCGTCTGTGGGTTTTGCCGTCTATGGGTTATGCCGTCTGTGGGTGCTGCCGTCTGTGGTTTCTGCCGTCTGTGGTTTCTGCCGTCTGTGGTTTCTGCCGTCTGTGGTTTCTGCCGTCTGTGGGTGCTGCCGTCTGTGGGTCCTGTCGTCTGTGGGTCCTGTCGTCTGTGGGTCCTGTCGTCTGTGGGTCCTTTCGTCTGTGGGTCCTGTCATCTGTGGGTCCTTTCGTCTGTGGGTGCTGCCGTCTGTGGGTGCTGCCGTCTGTGGGTGCTGCCGTCTGTGGTTTCTGCCGTCTGTGGGTCCTGTCGTCTGTGGGTCCTTTCGTCTGTGGGTCCTTTCGTCTGTGGGTCCTTTCGTCTGTGGGTTCTGCCGTCTGTGGGTTCTGCCGTCTGTGGGTCTTGACTTCTGTGGGTCTTGACGTCTGTGGGTCTAGCCGTCTGTGGGTGCTGCCGTCTGTGGGTGCTGCCGTCTGTGGGTGCTGCCGTCTGTGGATTTTGGCGTTTGTGGGTTCTGCCGTGTGTGGGTTTTGCCGTCTGTGGGTCCTGCCGTCTTTGGGTCCTGCCGTCTGTGGGTGCTGCCGTCTGTGGGTTCTGCCGTCTGTGGGTCTTGACGTCTGTGGGTCTTGCCGTCTGTGGGTCCTGTCGTCTGTGGGTCCTTTCGTCTGTGGGTCCTTTCGTCTGTGGGTGCAGCCGTCTGTGGGTGCTGCCGTCTGTGGGTGCTGCCGTCTGTGGGTGCTGCCGTCTGTGTGTCCTTTCGTCTGTGGGTTTTGCCGTCTGTGGGTCCTGTCGTCTGTGGGTCCTTTCGTCTGTGGGTCCTGTCATCTGTGGGTGCTGCCGTCTCTGGGTTCTGCCGTCTGTGGGTCCTGTTGTCTGTGGGTCCTGCCGTCTGTGGGTCCTGCCGTCTGTGGGTCCTGCCGTCTGTGGGTTCTGCCGTCTGTGGGTTCTGACGTCTGTGGGTGCTGCCGTCTGTGGGTTCTGTCGTCTGTGGGTCCTGTCGTCTGTGGGTTCTTTCGTCTGTGGGTCCTTTCGTCTGTGGGTCCTTTCGTCTGTGGGTTCTGCCGTCTGTGAGTTCTGCCGTCTGTGGGTCTTGACGTCTGTGGGTCTTGACGTCTGTGGGTCCTGCCGTCTGTGGGTTCTGCCGTCTGTGGGTCCTTTCGTCTGTGGGTCCTTTCGTCTGTGGGTCCTTTCGTCTGTGGGTCCTGCCGTCTGTGGGTCCTGCCGTCTGTGGGTCCTGCCGTCTGTGGGTCCTGCCGTCTGTGGGTCTTGCCGTCTGTGGGTCTTTTCGTCTGTGGGTGCTGCCGTCTGTGGGTCCTTTCGTCTGTGGGTCCTGCCGTCTGTGGGTCCTGCCGTCTGTGGGTCCTGCCGTCTGTGGGTCTTGCCGTCTGTGGGTCTTTTCGTCTGTGGGTGCTGCCGTCTGTGGGTCCTTTCGTCTGTGGTTTCTGTCGTCTGTGGGTCGTTTCGTCTGTGGGTCGTTTCGTCTGTGGGTCCTTTCGTCTGTGGGTCCTTTCGTCTGTGGGTTCTGCCGTCTGTGGGTTCTGCCGTCTGTGGGTCTTGACGTCTGTGGGTCTTGACGTCTTTGGGTCCTGCCGTCTGTGGGTTCTGCCGTCTGTGGGTTCTGCCGTCTGTGGGTTCTGCCATCTGTGGGTGCTGCCGTCTGTGGGTCCTGTCGTTTGTGAGTGCTGCCGTCTGTGGTTCCTGCCGTCTGTGGTTCCTGCCGTCTGTGGGTACTGCCACCTGTGGGTGCTGCCGTCTGTGGTTCCTGCCGTCTGTGGTTCCTGCCGTCTGTGGGTGCTGCCGTCTGTGGGTTTTGGCGTCTGTGGGTCCTGCCGTCTATCGGTTTTGCCGTCTGTGGGTTTTGCCGTCTGTGGGTTCTGCCGTCTGTGGGTGCTGCCGTCTGTGGGTCCTGTCGTCTGTGGGTTCTGCCGTCTGTGGGTCCTGCCGTCTGTGGGTTCTGCCGTCTGTGGGTCCTTTCGTCTGTGGGTTCTGCCGTCTGTGGGTCCTGCCGTCTGTGAGTGCTGTCGTCTGTGGGTGCTGCCGTCTGTGGGTGCTGCCGTCTGTGGGTCCTGCCGTCTGTGGGTCCTGCCGTCTGTGGGTTCTGTCGTCTGTGGGTCCTGTCGTCTGTGGGTCCTTTCGTCTGTGGGTTCTGCCGTCTGTGGGTTCTGCCGTCTGTGGGTCTTGACGTCTGTGGGTCTTGACGTCTGTGGGTCTTGACGTCTGTGGGTCCTGCCGTCTGTGGGTCCTGCCGTCTGTGGGTTCTGTCGTCTGTGGGTCCTGTCGTCTGTGGGTCCTTTCGTCTGTGGGTTCTGCCGTCTCTGGGTGCTGCCGTCTGTGGGTGCTGCCGTCTGTGGGTCCTGCCGTCTGTGGGTCCTTTCGTTTGTGGGTCCTGTCGTCTGTGGGTACTGCCGTCTGTGGGTGCTGCCGTCTGTGGGTGCTGCCGTCTGTGGGTTCTGCCGTCTCTGGGTTCTGCCGTCTGTGGGTCTTGCCGTCTGTGGGTCTTTTCGTCTGTGGGTGCTGCCGTCTGTGGGTCCTTTCGTCTGTGGGTTCTGCCGTCTGTGGGTTCTGCCGTCTGTGGGTTCTGCCGTCTGTGGGTGCTGCCGTCTGTGGGTCCTGTCGTCTGTGGGTTCTGCCGTCTGTGGGTCCTGCCGTCTGTGGGTTCTGCCGTCTGTGGGTCCTTTCGTCTGTGGGTTCTGCCGTCTGTGGGTCCTGCCGTCTGTGAGTGCTGTCGTCTGTGGGTGCTGCCGTCTCTGGGTCCTGCCGTCTGTGGGTCCTGCCGTCTGTGGGTTCTGCCGTCTGTGGGTTCTGCCGTCTGTGGGTTCTGTCGTCTGTGGGTCCTGTCGTCTGTGGGTTTTGCCATCTGTGGGTTCTGCCGTCTGTGGGTTCTGCCGTCTGTGGGTTCTTCCATCTGTGGGATTTCCCGTCTGTGGTTCCTGCCGTTTTTGGGTTTTGGCGTCTGTGGGTTCTGCCGTCTGTGGGTTCTGCCGTCTGTGGGTTCTGCCGTCTGTGGGTTCTGCCGTCTGTGGATGCTGCCGTCTGTGGTTTGCCGTCTGTGGGTCCTGCCGTCTGTGGGTCCTTTCGTCTGTGGGTCCTTTCGTCTGTGGGTTCTGCCGTCTGTGGGTGCTGCCGTCTGTGGGTCCTTTCGTCTGTGGGTCCTTTCGTCTGTGGGTCCTTTCGTCTGTGGGTCCTTTCGTCTGTGGGTTCTGCCGTCTGTGGGTTCTGCTGTCTGTGGGTCCTGTCGTCTGTGGGTCCTGTCGTCTGTGGGTCCTGTCGTCTGTGGGTCCTTTCGTCTGTGGGTCCTTTCGTCTGTGGGTTCTGCCGTCTGTGGGTCCTGCCGTCTGTGGGTCCTGTCGTCTGTGGGTCCTGTCGTCTGTGGGTCCTGTCGTCTGTGGGTCCTGTCGTCTGTGGGTGCTGCCGTCTGTGGGTGCTGCCGTCTGTGGGTGCTGCCGTCTGTGGGTGCTGCCGTCTGTGGATTTTGGCGTTTGTGGGTTCTGCCGTGTGTGGGTTTTGCCGTCTGTGGGTCCTGCCGTCTGTGGGTCCTGCCGTCTGTGGGTCCTTTCGTCTGTGGGTGCTGCCGTCTGTGGGTGCTGCCGTCTGTGGGTCCTGCCGTCTGTGGGTCCTGTTGTCTGTGGGTCCTGCCGTCTGTGGGTCCTGCCGTCTGTGGGTCCTGTCGTCTGTGGGTACTGCCGTCTGTGGGTGCTGCCGTCTGTGGGTGCTGCCGTCTGTGGATTTTGGCGATTGTGGGTTCTGCCGTCTGTGGGTTTTGCTGTCTGTGGGTGCTGCCGTCTGTGGGTGCTGCCGTCTGTGGGTGCTGCCGTCTGTGGGTGCTGCCGTCTGTGGGTGCTGCCGTCTGTGGGTTTTGGCGTCTGTGGGTCCTGCCGTCTGTGGGTTTTGCCATCTGTGGGTTTTGCCGTCTATGGGTTATGCCATCTGTGGGTGCTGCCGTCTGTGGTTTCTGCCGTCTGTGGTTTCTGCCGTCTGTGGGTGCTGCCGTCTGTGGGTTCTGTCGTCTGTGGGTCCTGTCGTCTGTGGGTCCTGTCGTCTGTGGGTCCTTTCGTCTGTGGGTCCTGTCGTCTGTGGGTCCTGCCGTCTGTGGGTTCTGCCGTCTGTGGGTTCTGACGTCTGTGGGTCCTGCCGTCTGTGGGTCCTGCCGTCTGTGGGTCTTGCCGTCTGTGGGTTCTGACGTCTGTGGGTGCTGCCGTCTGTGGGTGCTGCCGTCTGTGGGTGCTGCCGTCTGTGGGTCCTGCCGTCTGTGGGTCCTGCCGTCTGTGGGTTCTGTCGTCTGTGGGTCCTGTCGTCTGTGGGTCCTTTCGTCTGTGGGTTCTGCCGTCTGTGGGTTCTGCCGTCTGTGGGTCTTGACGTCTGTGGGTCTTGACGTCTGTGGGTCTAGCCGTCTCTGGGTCCTGCCGTCTGTGGGTGCTGCCGTCTGTGGGTCCTGCCGTCTGTGGGTCCTTTCGTTTGTGGGTCCTGTCGTCTGTGGGTACTGCCGTCTGTGGGTGCTGCCGTCTGTGGGTGCTGCCGTCTGTGGGTGCTGCCGTCTGTGGGTTCTGCCGTCTGTGGGTTCTGCCGTCTGTGGGTCTTGCCGTCTGTGGGTCTTTTCGTCTGTGGGTGCTGCCGTCTGTGGGTCCTTTCGTCTGTGGGTTCTGCCGTCTGTGGGTTCTGCCGTCTGTGGGTTCTGCCGTCTGTGGGTTCTGCCGTCTGTGGGTGCTGCCGTCTGTGGGTCCTGTCGTCTGTGGGTTCTGCCGTCTGTGGGTCCTGCCGTCTGTGGGTTCTGCCGTCTGTGGGTCCTTTCGTCTGTGGGTTCTGCCGTCTGTGGGTCCTGCCGTCTGTGAGTGCTGTCGTCTGTGGGTGCTGCCGTCTGTGGGTCCTGCCGTCTGTGGGTCCTGCCGTCTGTGGGTTCTGCCGTCTGTGGGTTCTGCCGTCTGTGGGTCCTGTCGTCTATGGGTCCTGTCGTCTGTGGGTTTTGCCATCTGTGGGTTCTGCCGTCTGTGGGTTCTGCCGTCTGTGGGTTCTTCCATCTGTGGGATTTCCCGTCTGTGGTTCCTGCCGTCTTTGGGTTTTGGCGTCTGTGGGTTCTGCCGTCTGTGGGTTCTGCCGTCTGTGGGTTCTGCCGTCTGTGGGTTCTGCCGTCTGTGGGTCCTGCCGTCTGTGGGTCCTGCCGTCTGTGGGTCCTGCCGTCTGTGGGTCCTGCCGTCTGTGGGTCCTGCCGTCTGTGGGTTCTGCCGTCTGTGGGTCCTGCCGTCTGTGGGTCCTTTCGTCTGTGGGTTCTGCCGTCTGTGGGTGCTGCCGTCTGTGGGTCCTTTCGTCTGTGGGTCCTTTCGTCTGTGGGTCCTTTCGTCTGTGGGTTCTGCCGTCTGTGGGTTCTGCTGTCTGTGGGTCCTGTCGTCTGTGGGTCCTGTCGTCTGTGGGTCCTGTCGTCTGTGGGTCCTGTCGTCTGTGGGTCCTGCCGTCTGTGGGTCCTGCCGTCTGTGGGTCCTTTCGTCTGTGGGTGCTGCCGTCTGTGGGTGCTGCCGTCTGTGGGTCCTGCCGTCTGTGGGTCCTGTTGTCTGTGGGTCCTGCCGTCTGTGGGTCCTGCCGTCTGTGGGTCCTGTCGTCTGTGGGTACTGCCGTCTGTGGGTGCTGCCGTCTGTGGGTGCTGCCGTCTGTGGATTTTGGCGATTGTGGGTTCTGCCGTCTGTGGGTTTTGCTGTCTGTGGGTGCTGCCGTCTGTGGGTGCTGCCGTCTGTGGGTGCTGCCGTCTGTGGGTGCTGCCGTCTGTGGGTTTTGGCGTCTGTGGGTCCTGCCGTCTGTGGGTTTTGCCATCTGTGGGTTTTGCCGTCTATGGGTTATGCCGTCTGTGGGTGCTGCCGTCTGTGGTTTCTGCCGTCTGTGGTTTCTGCCGTCTGTGGTTTCTGCCGTCTGTGGGTGCTGCCGTCTGTGGGTCCTGTCGTCTGTGGGTCCTGTCGTCTGTGGGTCCTGTCGTCTGTGGGTCCTTTCGTCTGTGGGTCCTGTCGTCTGTGGGTCCTGCCGTCTGTGGGTTCTGCCGTCTGTGGGTTCTGACGTCTGTGGGTCCTGCCGTCTGTGGGTCCTGCCGTCTGTGGGTCTTGCCGTCTGTGGGTTCTGACGTCTGTGGGTGCTGCCGTCTGTGGGTCCTGTCGTCTGTGGGTCCTGTCGTCTGTGGGTCCTGTCGTCTGTGGGTCCTTTCGTCTGTGGGTCCTTTCGTCTGTGGGTCCTGTCGTCTGTGGGTCCTGCCGTCTGTGGGTGCTGCCGTCTGTGGATTTTGGCGTCTGTGGGTGCTGCCGTCTGTGGGTTCTGTCGTCTGTGGGTCCTGCCGTCTGTGGGTCCTTTCGTCTGTGGGTTCTGCCGTCTGTGGGTTCTGCCGTCTGTGGGTCTTGACGTCTGTGGGTCTTGACGTCTGTGGGTCTAGCCGTCTCTGGGTCCTGCCGTCTGTGGGTGCTGCCGTCTGTGGGTCCTGCCGTCTGTGGGTCCTTTCGTTTGTGGGTCCTGTCGTCTGTGGGTACTGCCGTCTGTGGGTGCTGCCGTCTGTGGGTGCTGCCGTCTGTGGGTTTTGCCGTCTGTGGGTTCTGCCGTCTGTGGGTCTTGCCGTCTGTGGGTCTTTTCGTCTGTGGGTGCTGCCGTCTGTGGGTCCTTTCGTCTGTGGGTTCTGCCGTCTGTGGGTTCTGCCGTCTGTCGGTTCTGCCGTCTGTGGGTTCTGCCGTCTGTGGGTGCTGCCGTCTGTGGGTCCTGTCGTCTGTGGGTTCTGCCGTCTGTGGGTCCTGCCGTCTGTGGGTTCTGCCGTCTGTGGGTCCTTTCGTCTGTGGGTTCTGCCGTCTGTGGGTCCTGCCGTCTGTGAGTGCTGTCGTCTGTGGGTGCTGCCGTCTGTGGGTGCTGCCGTCTGTGGGTCCTGCCGTCTGTGGGTCCTGCCGTCTGTGGGTTCTGCCGTCTGTGGGTTCTGCCGTCTGTGGGTTCTGCCGTCTGTGGGTTCTGTCGTCTGTGGGTCCTGTCGTCTGTGGGTTTTGCCATCTGTGGGTTCTGCCGTCTGTGGGTTCTGCCGTCTGTGGGTTCTTCCATCTGTGGGATTTCCCGTCTGTGGTTCCTGCCGTCTTTGGGTTTTGGCGTCTGTGGGTTCTGCCGTCTGTGGGTTCTGCCGTCTGTGGGTTCTGCCGTCTGTGGGTTCTGCCGTCTGTGGATGCTGCCGTCTGTGGTTTGCCGTCTGTGGGTCCTGCCGTCTGTGGGTCCTGCCGTCTGTGGGTCCTGCCGTCTGTGGGTTCTGCCGTCTGTGGGTCCTGCCGTCTGTGGGTCCTTTCGTCTGTGGGTTCTGCCGTCTGTGGGTGCTGCCGTCTGTGGGTCCTTTCGTCTGTGGGTCCTTTCGTCTGTGGGTCCTTTCGTCTGTGGGTCCTTTCGTCTGTGGGTTCTGCCGTCTGTGGGTTCTGCCGTCTGTGGGTCCTGTCGTCTGTGGGTCCTGTCGTCTGTGGGTCCTGTCGTCTGTGGGTCCTTTCGTCTGTGGGTCCTTTCGTCTGTGGGTTCTGCCGTCTGTGGGTCCTGCCGTCTGTGGGTCCTGTCGTCTGTGGGTCCTGTCGTCTGTGGGTGCTGCCGTCTGTGGGTGCTGCCGTCTGTGGGTGCTGCCGTCTGTGGATTTTGGCGTTTGTGGGTTCTGCCGTGTGTGGGTTTTGCCGTCTGTGGGTCCTGCCGTCTGTGGGTCCTTTCGTCTGTGGGTGCTGCCGTCTGTGGGTGCTGCCGTCTGTGGGTCCTGCCGTCTGTGGGTCCTGTTGTCTGTGGGTCCTGCCGTCTGTGGGTCCTGCCGTCTGTGGGTCCTGCCGTCTGTGGGTCCTGTCGTCTGTGGGTACTGCCGTCTGTGGGTGCTGCCGTCTGTGGGTGCTGCCGTCTGTGGATTTTGGCGATTGTGGGTTCTGCCGTCTGTGGGTTTTGCTGTCTGTGGGTGCTGCCGTCTGTGGGTGCTGCCGTCTGTGGGTTTTGGCGTCTGTGGGTCCTGCCGTCTGTGGGTTTTGCCATCTGTGGGTTTTGCCGTCTGTGGGTGCTGCCGTCTGTGGTTTCTGCCGTCTGTGGTTTCTGCCGTCTGTGGGTGCTGCCGTCTGTGGGTCCTGTCGTCTGTGGGTCCTGTCGTCTGTGGGTCCTTTCGTCTGTGGGTCCTTTCGTCTGTGGGTCCTTTCGTCTGTGGGTCCTTTCGTCTGTGGGTTCTGCCGTCTGTGGGTCCTGCCGTCTGTGGGTCTCATCGTCTGTGGGTCCTGTCGTCTGTGGGTGCTGCCGTCTGTGGGTGCTGCCGTCTGTGGGTGCTGCCGTCTGTGGATTTTGGCGTTTGTGGGTTCTGCCGTGTGTGGGTTTTGCCGTCTGTGGGTCCTGCCGTCTGTGGGTCCTGCCGTCTGTGGGTCCTTTCGTCTGTGGGTGCTGCCGTCTGTGGGTGCTGCCATCTGTGGGTCCTTTCGTCTGTGGGTCCTGCCGTCTGTGGGTCCTGCCGTCTGTGGGTCCTGCCGTCTGTGGGTCCTTTCGTCTGTGGGTGCTGCCGTCTGTGGGTGCTGCCGTCTGTGGTTTGCCGTCTGTGGGTCCTGCCTTCTGTGGATCCTGCCGTCTGTGGGTCCTGCCGTCTGTGGGTTCTGCCGTCTGTGGGTTCTGCCGTCTGTGGGTTCTGCCGTCTGTGGGTTTTGTTGTCTGTGGGTTCTGCCGTCTGTGGGTTCTGCCGTCTGTGGGTTCTGCCGTCTGTGGGTTCTGCCATCTGTGGGTTTTGCCGTCTGTGGTTCCTGCCGTCTTTGGGTTTTGGCGTCTGTGGGTTCTGCCGTCTGTGGGTTCTGCCGTCTGTGGGTTCTGCCGTCTGTGGGTTCTGCCGTCTGTGGATGCTGCCGTCTGTGGTTTGCCGTCTGTGGGTCCTGCCGTCTGTGGGTCCTGCCGTCTGTGGGTTCTGCCGTCTGTGGGTCCTGCCGTCTGTGGGTCCTTTCGTCTGTGGGTTCTGCCGTCTGTGGGTGCTGCCGTCTGTGGGTGCTGCCGTCTGTGGGTCCTTTCGTCTGTGGGTTTTGCCGTCTGTGGGTTTTTCCGTCTGTGGGTTCTGACTTCTGTGGGTTCTGACGTCTGTGGGTCTTGCCGTCTGTGGGTCTTTTCGTCTGTGGGTCCTGTCGTCTGTGGGTCCTTTCGTCTGTGGGTCCTGTCGTCTGTGGGTCTTGCCATCTGTGGGTTCTGCCGTCTGTGGGTTCTGCCGTCTGTGGGTGCTGCTGTCTGTGGGTCCTGCCGTCTGTGGGTCCTGTCGTCTGTGGGTCCTTTCGTCTGTGGGTCCTTTCGTCTGTGGGTCCTTTCGTCTGTGGGTTCTGCCGTCTGTGGGTTCTGCCGTCTGTGGGTCCTGTCGTCTGTGGGTCCTGTCGTCTGTGGGTCCTTTCGTCTGTGGGTCCTTTCGTCTGTGGGTCCTGTCGTCTGTGGGTCCTGTCGTCTGTGGGTTCTGCCGTCTGTGGGTCCTGCCGTCTGTGGGTCTCATCGTCTGTGGGTCCTGCCGTCTGTGGGTGCTGCCGTCTGTGGGTGCTGCCGTCTGTGGATTTTGGCGTTTGTGGGTTCTGCCGTGTGTGGGTTTTGCCGTCTGTGGGTCCTGCCGTCTGTGGGTTTTGCCGTCTGTGGGTTCTGCCGTCTGTGGGTTTTGCCGTCTGTGGGTTCTGCCGTCTGTGGGTTCTGCCGTCTGTGGGTTCTGCCATCTGTGGGTTTTGCCGTCTGTGGTTCCTGCCGTCTTTGGGTTTTGGCGTCTGTGGGTTCTGCCGTCTGTGGGTTCTGCCGTCTGTGGGTTCTGCCGTCTGTGGATGCTGCCGTCTGTGGTTTGCCGTCTGTGGGTCCTGCCGTCTGTGGGTCCTGCCGTCTGTGGGTGCTGCCGTCTGTGGGTGCTGCCGTCTGTGGGTCCTGCCGTCTGTGGGTTCTGCCGTCTGTGGGTGCTGCCGTCTGTGGGTGCTGCCGTCTGTGGGTGCTGCCGTCTGTGGGTCCTTTCGTCTGTGGGTTTTGCCGTCTGTGGGTTTTTCCGTCTGTGGGTTCTGCCATCTGTGGGTTTTGCCGTCTGTGGTTCCTGCCGTCTTTGGGTTTTGGCGTCTGTGGGTTCTGCCGTCTGTGGGTTCTGCCGTCTGTGGATGCTGCCGTCTGTGGTTTGCCGTCTGTGGTTTGCCGTCTGTGGGTCCTGCCGTCTGTGGGTCCTGCCGTCTGTGGGTCCTTTCGTCTGTGGGTTCTGCCGTCTGTGGGTTTTGCCGTCTGTGGTTCCTGCCGTCTTTGGGTTTTGGCGTCTGTGGGTTCTGCCGTCTGTGGGTTCTGCCGTCTGTGGGTTCTGCCGTCTGTGGATGCTGCCGTCTGTGGTTTGCCGTCTGTGGGTCCTGCCGTCTGTGGGTCCTGCCGTCTGTGGGTCCTTTCGTCTGTGGGTGCTGCCGTCTGTGGGTGCTGCCGTCTGTGGGTGCTGCCGTCTGTGGGTCCTTTCGTCTGTGGGTCCTGCCGTCTGTGGGTTCAGCCTTCTGTGGGTTCTGCCGTCTGTGGGTCCTGCAGTCTGTGGGTTCTGCCGTCTGTGGGTTTTGCCGTCTGTGGGTTTTGCCGTCTGTGGGTTTTGCCGTCTGTGGGTTTTGGTGTCTGTGGGTTCTGCCGTCTGTGGATTCTGCCGTCTGTGGGTTTTGCCGTCTGTGGGTTTTGACGTCTGTGGGTTTTGCCGTCTGTGGGTTTATCCCATCTGTGTGCTTTTCCCCTCTGTGGTTTTTGCCGTCTGTGGTTTAATCCGTCTTTGTTTTGTTCTTTTGTTTTTTTCTGGGTTTTTTCTGTTCTGTTTTTTCCTCTTTTTCTTCTTTTTCAATTTTTCGTTTTTCTATTTTTTCTATTTTCTATTTTTTCTATTTTTGTGTTTTTTCTATTTTTTCGATTTTTGTATTTTGCTATTTTTTCTATTTTTGTATTTTTTCTATTTTTGTATTTTTTCTATTTTTGTATTTTTTCTATTTTTGTGTTTTTTCTATTTTTGTATGTTTTCTAATTTTTCTATTTTTTCTATTTTTTCTATTTTTTCTATTTTTTCTATTTTTTCTATTTTTCTTTTTTTTTCTATTTTTTCTCTTTTTTTCTATCTTTTGTATTTTTTCTATTTTTTCTTTTTTTCTATTTTTTTCTACTTTTTCCTGGTTTTTTTCTAAAATAGAAAAATATTAATAATAGAAAAAAAGAAAAAGAATAAAAAAGTAGAAAAAATAGAATAGAAAAAAAATCAGAAAAAATAGAAAAAATCGAAAAAATAGAAAAAATAGAAGGAATAAAATAGAAAAAATAGAAAAAGTTAATGGAAAAAATAGAAAAAATAAAATAGAAAAAATATCAAGAAATAGAAAAAATAGAAAAAATAGAAAAAAATAAAATAGAAAAAATTGCAAAAATTAGATAAATAGAAAAATACAAAAAATAGAAAAATTAAAAGAGAAAAAATAGAAAATGTAGAAAAAAATTGAAAAAAAATAGAAAATATAGAAAAATTATATAGAGAAAATAATAGGATATAAAAGAAAAATATAGAAAAAACAGAAAAAAAAGAAAAAATAGAAAAAAGTGGAAAAAATAATATAGACTAAAATAGAAAAAATTAAAATAGAAAAAAAAATAGAAAAAATTAGAAAAAAATAAAATAGAAAAAAAAAAACCTACCCCAAAAACCCAAAAAAACCTCAAAAGCACCCCTCAAAAAACCCGGAAACCCAAAAAAAACCCAACCCCCTTCCCAAAATTAATAAGAATTTTATGGGAATTAATATATATATATAATTTTTTTTTTTCTATGTTTTTCTATATTTTGCCAGTCCTGACTGTTCCGAGTTCTGGGAGCATGTAGTGAAATGAGGCAATCAGGACTGGCTAATTACAAGGTGGGAGGACTTAGCTTGTCCCAAGCCCACCTGTGCCCAATTAAGGCCAAACCCCAGCTGTGCATTAGCAGGATTGGGCAACCAATAAAAGGTGAGCTTCAGAGGGCATATTCGGCTCACTCTGGAGCAGCCAGAGGGGGAGGAGAGCAGAGTCCCAAGCACAAGCATTGAACAAGGCAAGCCAAGTCCAAAGGTGACAAGATGGGAGCATTGTTTGTGCACCCCCAACAACAATACCTGCTTGACTTCAAAGCGCCGTCCCTCAAGTAAAGTTCCTTCTGCTACAGGAGCCCCGTCGATCAACAGTGGAGACAGGCCGCCGAGGGCTTCTGAATTCAAGGTTTGTGATAAAACCAAAACCCATAACCCAATTGTTGGTCGTGCTGTGGGTAGGGCACCATGGCCAACAAATGCAAAGAGTGACCACTGAAAACTTTGGGTGGCCCCTTCTTCCTTCTTGTCATTGTGACTCTAGCTCGCTCTCGCTCTGAGCCTTCTCCCAACTCTGCTGGGATTTTTGAGAAGCCTAAATGAACCTTTTCCTGCCTTCAGAGTGCCCTGGGGGGAGTAGGGGTGGTGGGCTGTGGTTGTGGGTTGTTGGCAGACCCTGGGAACTGAGCTCCCAGCTGTGGCAGGAGCAGGGGATGATGTTCTCTGAAGGGCTTCAGCTGGGGCTGGGGTAGCCTAGGTGTGGCCAGTCAGGTTGATGAGGGGGCTTTCCCAAAGGACTCTGGGGAGGGTATAGAAGCCTGCACCTCTACTCAAGGGCTCAGTCTGCTTGGCAGTTGTGGTGTGCTTGGAGCTCTTCAAGGTAAGAGGAGGAGGGCTGGGGGCTTTTGGCTGGTGCAGTGGTTGTTTCCTCCGTCTTGGTATTTTTTGGTTCCCCAAGTGGTAATGCCTGCAGTGTTCAACTCTAGAATGAGAGGGAACACCCGGGGGCCCTTTGGAGGAGTTCAGCATTCTCTAAGAGGTCAGTGTTTACTGATGTGGGACTTGCTGGTGGTTCTGTTGGTTGGAATTTTTTCGTGGCACATGATGAAGAGGAACCCTGTGGCTACAGGAACATCCTAGCCCCCTGACGTGGCTTTCCTTGTTGACCATGGCTTCAGGTGCCAACCCCCCTAAAGATAAGAGGAACCAGGTGTGAGGCAGGGCTGGGCAGGGAGGGGGAAAGTTGAGAATTGCAAGAAAGGGGTTGGAAGTTAGTGTAGGGGAGAAGGCTGTCCAGGAGCAGCCCCCTTTGGTCAGGTGAAGGGACCAGGTTAGATTCCAACACGATGCAAACATGGGCAGGGCAGCTCCAGCCTTTGTGTGTTTTGGTGTGTAGTTTCTGCTGTTTCTTTGTTGTCTTAGAGCTTTCTACGGCCTTAGTGTCCTCGTTGTGCTCACAGAGCAAGTCTTGCACCTTGGGCACCATCCCTAGGGTCTAAAACACCTTATCAGCACATTCAGTAATGCTTTGTCTTGCATAACAAATTCACAACATGGAACAGTCTTGTGTATCGTAGCTTTCTCAAAGGTTGTCTTCTGACATGTTCTTCCTAACTCCATCAGAATCTCTAATTGTGGATTTTCTTAAACTGGGACCGGTTCCCTGTGTCCTTAGGTCTCGAATCCAGGCTTCTCATTTACCTGTCATCTAAGCTTAGAAAGTAGCTTCTTTAAAAGGCGATGTTGTTCGACACTCTTGGGGCCACAATGGAGCCTCCATGCGTCACTGTTGCATCCCTGGATGTCTTCCAGCCGAGCTGTCTTGGATCCTGGAATCATTCATCTTACTGTGAGTTTCCTCTTGAGGTCGAGTCTTGTGGTTTGCAGCGCTGTGTATTGGGTTGGCCTCAGTATTGAGAGTTTGGCTTGGAGCTGTCCTGCCCACATTGTAGGGTCAAGGGCCCTTGGAAGAGTCTCAGAGGAATTGTCCATGTGTTGAGCAGCATTCCGTAGACCAAAGGTTGGTGGGCTGCAGGAGCAGTTATTTCTCAGATGTTGTATTGCTGTGGAAGGCATTCGCATCCCCTGCTTTTTGTGCTTTTTGGGAGCCCTCCAAACCTCATTTTGGCACCCCACAAGGCTGGCAGGCAGACGGGCGAGGGGCCAAGGTAAAGGAGCAAGCGGGAGGTGGATATCACAGTGGGCTGCCTGTTGTTTTAGGCATTATCTCGGCATGTGCTTTTCCTTTGACTTTTGCAGGTGCCACGCAAAGCCACGGGTTGAGGAGCAGCCAGAGAAGGTGAGACGGTTGCGGGCCGGCTCATCCAGAGATTTTACTTCAACGCGGGTAAGTGTTTCCCTTTGTTTTTGCAGGAGCTGTGTGTGCCACCTTTGGAGGGGGAAGAGCGCTGGAGGTGAGACGGGATGGTAACGAGGAGGCTCGATCTCACAAGCAGAACAGGGCAAGTCGGGGGTTATGAGGAGCTTGTGGAAGAGGTTGGTATTTAGCTGATATCCTATTTCTGCTGGCATTGCTGTTTGTTATTGCAGATGGTGAGGAGGAACTTTGTGGTTTTGGGAAGATTCCAGTCAGCCGATGTGGGTTACTTTTCTGTCCAATGCTTCAGAACCCCAGCCGTTTGAAAGGTAAGAGAAAGGGAGGATGGTTGGGGAGGGTCTGTGTAGAGGGGTCAAGGTTAGGAATCGCTGGCTCGGGTTTTAAAGGTACTGTAGGGGAGCGAGCTGTTCAGAAGCGGTGCCCTTTGGGTGGTTGATGGGAGCCTGTCCCTCCCTGGCATGATGCTAGCAAGTTGCAGGAACTGAATGAGCATTGGAGGTGAGGTGGTAGTGCAGGGCTTGTGGAGCTAGTGTCTTCTCTCAAGCAGAAAAATAGTTTTGTGCCTTTTAGTTGCCCTGAATGACGAACCCTAACCCAAACCTGGAAAGCGTAGGTGAGTGGGACCCCGGAGGGCTCTTCTGAGAAGCTGGGCCATTTGGAAGAGAACGGGGCTGGCTGATGTTGGACTTACTGCCGAATATTCTGGTAGGTGTTTTGGTGTTGTGGTTATGTGTGTGTGGGTGGGTTTTTTGGTTCATTTTTTTGGTATTGTGGTGTGATTGTTTTTTTTTTTTTTTTTTTTTTTTTTTTTAAATGCAGGTGGTGAAGGGGAACCTAGCAAGTTGAGGATTATCCTGAGCCGCTCCTATTTTTTTTTTCTGGGCTAACTATGGCTTTGGAGTGCCAGTTCTCTGAAAGATAAGTTGAGGGCCCAGGGGGGGGGGTGGGGAGGGGCTGAGCAGAGGAGTCGAGGCTGGGAATTGCAGGTAGTGTTTTGAAGTTAGTGTAGGGGAGAGGATTGTCTGGGAGCAGCAACCTTTGGGTGGGTGAAGGGAACAGGTTACTTTTCAGTACGATTCCAGCATGGGCAGGGCAGCTCCAGCTTCGGTGTGTGGGGTTGTGTGTTTTGTGTTGTCAGTCTTTGCTGTCTTAGAGCTTCCTCAGGCCTTGATGGTCCTCTGTGTCCTCACAGAGCAAGTCCAGCATCTTGGGCATCCTCCCTGGAAAGCCTTTCCTGATCAGCACGGTGCTAATCAGCAGCGTGTTATTCTGCACGACGAGTCTAAATTGCAGATCGGTCTCTTGACTTGGAAGTTTCTTGATGATTGTCTTCTGCAATGTCATTCTCAATTGCATTGTCACCTGATCTCTGTCCATCCAGTTTCCCCGAGGGGGACTCATTCCCCGCATCCTTGCGTCCTCAGGTCTTGAAGGGGGCTTTTCGGGCATCCGTCGCTTCATTCCCTCGCTTTGCAGACGCATCGCTGTAGGTCTTATTGCCCACAAGTCTTGGATTCCAGAGTCCCTCTTCTTGCTGCGAGTTTTATCTTGAGCTCAGGTCTTGTGACTCACACGGCTGTGTCTTTGGTCAGTCTGTGCCTGTGAGTGTTTGGCTGGGAGCTGCCCTGCCTGCTGCGTAGGATCAGGGGCCATGGGAAGTGCCATTAAGTGACCGACTCTGTGCTGAGCACCTTCCAAGTGATTTGCATAATCCTGTTTTTCAGATCCCACGTGTCAATGACCATCAAGAAACAGATGGAGGAGGAGAGGAAGCCGCCACCCAAAGGTCGGTTAGGGCGTGGAGTTGGTGGGAAGGTGCCTCCTTTGGCTGCTTCACCGCATTATGTTTTGTTGTCATTTTGAAGGGGGAGGCGGCGAGCGAAGCAAGATACGGGTACCGGAGGTGGCTGTGGCAAGGTGAGCAAAGGCCGGTGGGCTGCAGGAGCAGTTATTCTCAGGTGTTGTATTATTGGCTGGTCATGAACATCCCTTGTTGTTTGTGTTTTTTTTCAGGTGCGCTCCTAACCTTGTTTTGGCACCCCAGAGAGATGGCAGGCAGAGGGGTGAGAGGCCGAGGTAAAGAAGCAGGAGATGGACGTCACAGTGGCCTGGGTGTTTTTGGGGGCAGTATCTCAGCGTGTGCCCTTTGCTTTGACTTTTGCAGGTGTCACACACAGTGCTGGAGTGACAAAGCCGTGTCTTGAGGAACAGTTGGAGAAGGCGAGATGGCTGTGGGCTGGGTCAGCCATGTGTTAACGTCAACTCTGTTAAAGGTTTCCCTTACGTTTCAGGTGCTGTGCGTGCCACCTTTGGAACCGGATCAGCACTGAAGGTGAGCTGGGGTGGTAGAGAGTGGGTTCTTGGAGCTGGTGGCTACTGATCAGCAGAACAGTAACTCTTCCTCTTGGTCTTCTAGGTGTCCAAAGCAGTGGTGGACACAGCATTCAAGTCTGGATCACGGAGGTGAGTGGAACTGGGTGGGGCCCTTTTGAGGTGGTGGGTGTAGTATAAGTGGTGGTTGATGGCTGAAGTGCACCTTATTGGTGACACTGTTTCTGATTTTCCTTTTTTTCTGGTTGCAGGTGATGAAGAGGAACATGCCTGTCAGACAGCGTGGTGTTTTGCTGGAAGTAGATGCAAAACCACCATCCCTCAGGAAGATAAGTTGAGGGACTGAACTGAAGTGCTGAGGTTGGGAGTTGTTGCAGAAGGGATGTTGAAGTTTTCTGAGCAAAGGCTGGTGTGGGCTGCCTGTTGACTGGGGCAATATCTCAGCATGTGGCTTTTGCTTTGACTTTTGCAGGTGCCACCCACTGCCTTGGAGGTACAAAGCCACGTGTAGAGGAGCAGTTGGGGCAGGCGAGATGGTTGTGGGCCAGGTCAGCCAGGTGTTTAATATCAATTCAGTTAAGTGTTTCTCTTTGTTTTGCCAGGGTTTTTTTGGTGTGGGGTTGGTTGTTTTTGTTGGTTTTTTTGTGTGTTTCGTTTGTTTTATTTTGTTTTGTTTGTTTTTTGTCACCTTTGGAGCTGAGTGTTGTAGGTAAGCTGGGGTGGTAATTTAGGAGGTTCATGTATGTAGTGACTTCATTCAAGCCAAACAGTGGTTTTGTGTATTTTAGGTGCCCTTCATTGAGTCCTGCAGTGCCTAATTCTGTGATGAGCAGGTGGGTGAGACCTCACAGGACTCTTGAGAAGCTGGGTCTTCTCTAAGAGGTTGGTGCTGGCTCATGTTGGAATTTCTGGTGAAAATTATTATGTGTGGTGATGTGTTTTTTTTGTTTGGTTGTTTTTTTCTTTTTCAGCAGATGATGAACGGGAAATGTGTGGCTGCAGGAACATCCCTGTGGATGGTTTTGTCTTTCTGTGATGACCATGGCTTTGGACCCCTACCACCAAAGATAAGTGGAGGGACTGGGGATGGGCAGAAGGGACAAAGCTGGGAACGGCAGGGAGTGGTTTTGAAGTGAGAATCGGGGAGAGGGTTGTCTGGGAGCAGCTTGCTTTGGTCAGGTGAAGGGGGCAGATGAGTTTACAGCATTGGTTTGGCCTGGGCAGGGCAGCTCCAGTCTTTGTGTGTGGTGGTGTGTACTTTGTGCTGTCTGTCTTGAGTGTTTTATAACTTCCTCATCCCTCAATGTCCTCTTTGTCCTCGCAGAGCCAGTCCCTCATCTTGGGCATCATCCCTGGAAGGTCTTCTCTCATCAGCACAGTCCTAGTCAGCAGCATCTTTTTCTTTCATGACAAGTTAAACACATGGATTATTCTTGCATCTGGGAAGTTTCTTGATGGTGGTATTCTGAAACACTTTTCCATATTAATCAGCATCTCTGGTCATGGATTTTTGCAGAGCAGCACTTGTTCTCTACATCCTTAGGTCTTGAAGCCCGGCTTGGTGGGCATCTGTTGCTTCAGCCCCTCGCTTCACAGCTGCATCGCAGTAGGTCATCTTGCCCAACAGTCTTGGATCCCAGAGATATTCTTTTTGCTTGGTGTTCTCTTGAGATCAAGTCTCATGATTTTCAGGGGTGTGTTTTGTAGTGGTCTGAGTGTTTGGCTTGGAGCTGCTTTTCCCAGAGTTACAGGTTTGGGGTTTTTTGGAAGAGCCCTAAAGGACTAGTCCAGCACTGTTGGGCAGTGTTCTAGTGCCTTGTGTATCACCATTTTTCAGATCCCATGTGACAAGGATGTACATGACAGAGCAGGAGGAGAGAAGAGCACCATCCAAAGGTTAGTTGGTGTTGGAGTGAAGGTCCCTCTCCTGGCTACCTGACCCCATTATGGTTTGTTTGTCCTTTTGAAGGTGAGAGCAGCCAAGGAAGCAGAATATCTGTTCCGGAGGTGGCTCTGGCAAGGTGAGCAAAGGCTGGCGTGCTGGAGGAGCAGTTATTTCTCAGGTGTTTTATTTTCGTTGAAGGCATTGGCATCCCCTGTTTTTTGTGTTTTCCAGGTGTCCTCCAAACCTACTTTTGGCACCCCACAAGAGTGGCAGGCGGATGGGTGAGAGGCTGAGGTAAGGGGGCAGGAGGTGGACATGACAGTGGGCTGCCTGTTGTTGGAGGCACTACCTCAGCACGTGCCTTTTGCTTTGGCTTTTGCAGGTGCCACAACCATCCTCGGAAGGACAAAGACACACATTTAGGAGCTGTTGGAGAGGGTGAGATGGTGGTGGGGTGGGTCAGCCATGTATTTTACATCAAGTCACTTAAACGTTTCCTTTTGTTTTTGCAGGCGCTGTGCGTGCCACCTTTGGAACCGGATGAGCATCGAAGTTGAGTTGAGTTGGTAGTGAGGGGGTTCATGGGGCTGGTGACTTCTGATCAGCAGAACAGGAACTCTTTCTCTTGGTGTTTCAGGTGCCTCAAGCAATCGTGGTGATAGCGTTCAACTCTGGAACGAGAAGGTGTGTGGTATACCATGGGGCTCCCTCGAGGAGGTGAGTGCAGCAGAAGTAGCGTGCATTGGCTTAGGTGGGACTTGTGCCAGCACTGTGGGTGACCTGTGGGTTGTGTTTTTTCCTTTTTTACGTATAGGGGATGAAGAGGAACCGTGCGACTGGAAGCACATCCCATTCAAACAATGTGGTTTTCATTACTGACCATGGCTTTGTGCTGCTGTCGCTCTTGAAGATAAGTTGAGGGCCCAGGGGTGGGTGGGGAGGGGCTGAGCAGAGGAGTCGAGGTTGGGAATTGCAGGTGGTGTTTTGAAGTTAGTGTAGGGGAGAGGACTGTCTGGAAGCAGCCCCCTTTGGGTGGGTGAAGGGAACAGGTTACTTTTCAGTACGATTCCAGCATGGGCAGGGCAGCTCCAGCCTAGGTGTGTGGGGTTGTGTGTTTTGTGTTGTCAGTCTTTGTTGTCTTAGAGCTTCCTCAGGCCTTGATGGTCCTCTGTGTCCTCACAGAGCAAGTCCAGCATCTTGGGCATCCTCCCGGGAAAGCCTTTCCTGATCAGCACGGCGCTAATCAGCAGCGTGTTATTCCGCACGACGAGTCTAAATTGCAGATCGGTCTCTTGACTTGGAAGTTTCTTGATGGCTGTCTTCTGCAATGTCATTCTCAATTGCATTGTCATCTGATCTCTGCCCATCCAGTTTCCCCGAGAGGGACTCGTTCCCCGCATCCTTGCGTCCTCAGGTCTTGAAGGGGGCTTCTCGGGCACCCGTCGCTTCATTCCCTCGCTTTGCAGACGCATCTCTGTAGGTCTTATTGCCCACAAGTCTTGAATTCCAGAATCCCCTACAGGACAAGTAATATTGAACATCATCCCCATGGTGTTGAACACATTTAGTCATCATCATCATAGTGCCATCTGGATCCTTCTTTTCTCGCATCTTGCAAATTTCTTGATAGGCATCTTTTGAAATCTTCTTTATGAACGAATGAGCATCTCTGGTCATAAATTTTCCACATTTGCAACCTTGTCTCTGCATCCTTAGGTCTTGATGCTAGTCTTGTACATCTGATATGTTATTTTGAAGAGTAATTATTGTAAGAGGAAGTGTTCTATGACACTCGATGTCACCATGGGGCCTCCTTGCCTCACCCTTGCATCCCTGTAGATCTTCTTGGCCAACTTCTTGGAGCCCAGAGTAATTCTTTTTGGGAGTTTTCTATTAATGTTTAATCTTGTAGTTTGCAGTGGTGTGTCTTGGGTTGGTCTGTGTTTGTGTGTTTGGCCTGGGGCTGCTCTGCCCAGATTGTAGAGTTGGGGATATTGAAGAGCCATAAGGGTCTCTGGTGATGTTTGCCTTGAGTTTTTAGGCCACAATTTTACAGTGATCTTAGGTGGAGCAGCCATAGTCAGGCTGGGTGAGCAGTTGCTTTGATGGTGATGAAGGTGATGGGACCTTCATGAGAGTGCAGGAGATTGACCCTCTCAGTAGTTAACAGTTGTATGTGTATGGGTTTAAAGTTTTGGGGCTGTGTTTATTAATGGCATGAGGGTAGTAGTACACTAGATGGGTTTCCTAACTAGGATTGAGATGTCTGGAATTGTCTGTCCATTGTTCAGCATTTCAGTGACTTGTGTAACGCTTTCTTTCAGATGCAAAGGACAAATATGCGCTTGTAAGAAGAAACGAGGGAGCAGAGTGCAGTCAGGTCAGTCAGTGTGTAGTGCTGGAGGGATTGTGCTTCTGGTAGCTATCTGATTACAGTGTGTGTTTAAGTCATTTTGAAGGTAGAAGCAGTAAGCGAAGTGGGATAGTCACTGAAGGTGACTGGGGTGAGGTGAGTGATGACTAGTGGGACCAAAGAGCAGTTATTTTTCGGGTGTGTTGTTGAAGTTAGAAGCATCAGTTGATGTTTATAGGTTCTATTGTAGTCACCGTGTGACAATAAGAAAATTGCAGAGGCTGGATATGCAAATTGCCAAGGTAAAGGAGTAAGAGATGGGGATTGTTGCAGGCAGGGTGCTGTTTGAGGCAGCATCTTGGTACATTCGTTTTGTTTTTTGCAAATATCGTAAGCAGGCTCACTGGGACAAAGCTGCTGACTATAGCAAGTAGTCCGAGGTAAGGTCATTGTCAAAGAGCAGAGAATAATGTGGCTACTCTGTGAAGCAGTTACTTTTTTGCGTGAACTTTAGGCCACTTTTGGGACTGGATGAGCATTTGAGGTGAGCTGGGGTAGTAGTGAGGATGAACATGGAGCTGGTGACTCCCTTCAAGTATAACTGTCATTTTGTCTCTTGATGTAGCTTGGGTTCTACAAACAATGACAGATGCAGTATCTGACACTGAATGGGTACAGAGCAGGTGAGGGAAAGCCCATGGTGCTAATCACAGAATTACCTCTATTAGAAAAGACCTTCAAGATCATTAGAGTCCAACCATTAACCCAACACTGACAAGAACTTAAGCCATATCCCTAAGTGCTATTTCTATATGACTTGGGGGGTGTCTTTAGGGATGATGAGTACTTCAAGGGATGGTGAAGGAGGTTGAAGCAGAAGAGGTTTGCCAACCCATAGGATTCTTTCAGATGCTTCCTGCTGGCACTCTGCTTTTTTTTTTTTTTTTTTTTTGCCTGGTGACTGCAGAAATATACCAGTTACCTGATGTGCCTTTTCTTGAGGAAGGAATCTGATCCCTGGCCTGCTGCAAGCTAAGCTGGGAGACCAGGAACAACTGCCCTTCAGCATGAATATTGATAGAAGATGGGAAGAGAGAGTCCAAAACAGAAATGCCTCTCATTCAAAGATGTTGCATTTTGGAAACTCCCCATCAGAGCAGATCCCAAAAGAGTCTGCGGAAGTCACCGGCAACAAGACTCTTTCCTCCTCCTTCAAAAAAAGAAAAAGTCATTCTCAAGATGGAAGCACAGCACATCTTTCTCAAGTTGATGGTGTTTCTGGCTTTGTGGGTCACAATTGCAGCAGTTGAGATGATGAAAATGCATTCCTCTGCACGTTTTGGTACATCCAGATGTATTAACAAATCAGAGAGTCCTTTTTGGTAAGTTTATATACTGCAGCAGTGGGGATTTGTTTGACTCCTGCAGTTTTACCCTCCCTTCTCTCCATCATCCTTCAAAAATTAAAGCCAAAGAGTTATCACAGACTTTTTTTGTATCATAAATGTAACAAAAACAGTTGTGTAAAGTACAAACTGCATTGTTTAGATGCTAACAGCCCTTGCTAACATGCTTTAGATCTCGTATTACCTAGTTTAGCTAATTATCTATTCTAAATCTTTGAACAGAGAGACAGCTGGATGCTGCAGGTATCTTTTGCTGGTGTTTTGATGGAGTGCTCTGAAGTACTATGTTTCTGTCTCCCTCTAAATGGGATATTTCCCTGGGGGTTTGGTAGCATCTCCTTTGGGCAGCTATCCCGGTTGTGTAACACACAAAAAATACCTGGTCAAATTATCCCTGTGTTTGAGATAGAAAATGTAATGGTATCAGTGAACAGTTGTACAAGTTACATGAATGCAGAAAGGAAGTGAAATACTTGCCTATAGAAGTATTTAAATAGGATATGTATAAACATGTGGACACCTCATGAGCAGATGGTGAATTTATTTTTTTACTTTCAGGAGTCATTTTTTACTTTCAGCTTTGCTGTCTAAGCAGGATGCGAGGCCGCTACTGTTGCAGTGTGTGTGTAGGTGTCTCTTGTGATACAAGTAGAGGCAGCCATACAGGGTTCTCTACGCCAGCAATGGAGTAGGGAAGGATGGAAGCTTTTTCTGCCCCCAGCAAGAGCGTTGCTTTGATGTTACGAATGTAATGACAAATCCTGCCTAATAGTCCTCATAGATGTGTTTTAAGCACTGGAGTTACAGTGGGGAGGGGTAAAGGGCTGTGAGGGCTGTCAGGGTGTATGGTAGAGGTGAGGGGGGAGTGTGGGACCAGGAGGGACAGAGGATATTTTGCTCCAGGGATTCTGTGTGAGTGTATCAAAGCTGATGTATAGGTCAAAGCAGATATTAGATGTGTAAATGGGTATTTAAATGCTTGCTGGCTTGCTGACAGACACCAGTCCTCCAGCAACTGGAAACAGCATGTGAAGCAGCCAAACAAACTCTCTATTTTGGACCTTTAGAAACCAGATGTTCCCCATTACTCAGCTGCACTCTATGTTCTTTTTTTGTCCTCGTGTAACCAGAAGGAGCCAGACAGTCAGCTGCTCACTGTTCTCTGTAGTGAAATGAGGCAACCAGGTGCCACTAATTGCCAGGTAGTGGGCATGAGCTTGTGTTAAACCCACCTGTGCCTGATTAGGGCAGGCCCCAACTGCGCACGAGCAGGATTAGGGGGCCAATAAAAGGTGAGGCCTGGAGCACAATCTCACTCAGCTCATTCCTGAGCAAGCCAGGAGATAGGTTAGCTGATTCCAGAGCAGTAGCTCCGAGCCAGGCTCGGCAACCCTGAGGGCAATAAACTCAGAGCACTATTCGTGAGTTTCTGCTGAAACGCCTGTTTGGACCTCAGAGCGCCGTGCCCTAAGAGAGGTTCGTCTTGCAACAGTTCTCTCTTTTGGTCCTCCAGCAACAAGGTAAGGTGGGGCTTAATGGATAAGAGGTAATGGAGAAATTCTGATTGGACGTAAGTTCATTTTTCACCATGTGGACAGTAAAAGATTGGAATGGTCTCCCAGGAGAAGCGGTAGATTCCTCCCGTTGCAGAAAGTGTTAAGACATCGAATCCATAGTATTAGGTAGAGGGATTGGACCAGATGGTCTTTGAGGGCCCCTTCCAACACGAGTGATTAAATGAATCTATGAAGTAAGAGAGAAAATTGACAGGTTTTGGCGAAGATCAGAGGATCTCCCAGATGGTGTGCTTCTACGCTCAGGGGACATTGGGGGCTCTTAAATTTTTAATTTTCAGTTTGTCCGATTTCCGGAGACTCATTTGTAGTTTTTCGTTAAAAAGATGGCCGACTTCCGGTAACAAAATGGCCGGCTTCCGGAGACTCATTTGTAGTTTTCCGCTAAAAAGATGGCCGACTTCCGGTAAGAAAACGGCCGACTTCCGGAGACTCATTTGTAGTTTTCCGGTAACAAGATGGCCGACTTCCGGAGACTCATTTGTAGTTTTCCGGTAAAAACATGGCCGACTTCCGGTAGCAAAATGGCCGACTTCCGGAGACTCATTTGTAGTTTTTCGCTAAAAAGATGGCCGACTTCCGGTACCAAGGTGGGCGACTTCCGGAGACTCATTTGTAGTTTTTCGCTTAAAAGATGGCCGACTTCCGGTGACAAGATGGCCGACTTCCGGAGACTCATTTGTAGTTTTTCGGTAAAAAGATGGCCGACTTCCGGAGACTCATTTGTAGTTTTCCGCTGAAAAGATGGCCGACTTCCGGTAACAAAATGGCCGACTTCCGGAGACTCATTTGTAGTTTTTCGCTCAAAAGATGCCCGACTGCCCGTCAATGGTTTTGTATCTTCTTGTATTCAGTGCGTGGCAGCGTGTATTGCGGTGTTCAATTTTTAGCAGTCATCGGATTGTTCCGTTTTTGGAGACAGCGCATCTGACACGTAGGACCAATCGTAACCCTGTTATGTGAGGTAACAAGGCAAAAGTGTGAGTTTGCAGAAGTGAACAGCAGGCTGATTTGGAATTAACAGAAGAGGCTTAACAACAGGTTTTGGATTTATGATCCTCACAAATAAGAAGAGATCTCAAACGAATCTGTAAACGGGTTACACAGAACTTGGAGCCCGGGGGAGAAAATTACCAGAAGCAGAAAACAACTCCACTTTGAGAGTTATCAGTGTTATAAATGACTGGGACTCAATATTCTGTGAATAGTTTAATTTAATAAATAAAATCGCAACAAGCAAAATAGCGCTGGGTGTGTGGGGAGTCTCCGCTCCACTCGCACACATGCCTTAAAGTTTAATCTTTTGTCTTACATTTCATACCTTAATATTCATAACTATTCTAATACATATTCATGACTGTTCTAGAACAGGCTGGATTATGTTTATTAGTTCTTGGAAGAGGTGGCCTTCAAAGGCACGTGCCCACTTTATCTCTGAGGGTCTTTTTGACCCCCATCTGGTGGTCGTTGGATGAAGTCAGTGTCTGCCTCAGTTTCCCCTCTCGTTACCCTTCGATTCCGCACATGCGCTCCTTCGCTCTTTCCTGTGCAACAATCTGCAGTCAGCAGTAAAACCACCTTAAATTCAATGCTATGTGGTGAGCAGCAAAATCAGCTTAGATTAGCACAACAGGATGTATGTTGTAGTGTTTTCAGGGTACAGAAACTGTGGATGTCTTGTTTCTTGTTCCCTTATGTTTTGTAGTTACACAAAGAACAGTTATATTTCATTTTAACGAATTCCTATGTTTGCATATTTCACAATGTTGAAGACAGATATATTATTAGTACTCTCAAAGTTGGGTTAGCAAACACTTCATAATTATTTAACATGAATTCACAAACATCTACTACATTAGCACGTTTTTGGGCTGCGCTAGAACTAGAACAACTCACAGTAGGATATTAAGTGGCTCTGTCTGCCATAATTCCTATCATGCAATGGGTCAAATATATTCAAGATAGAGCCAAAGCGGGAGGCTATGGTGTGGCTGCCTTCCACTAGCAGCTAGCCACTGCCCCCCATGAGTAATCAAGAAGTAAACCCTGATTTTGCACTCAAAAATGAATCTTTAATGAGGTTTGAAAAAAATTTGGATCTATTAACTCATCCTGAGACGGAGCACATTTGGTTTACTGGGAGATCAGCTAAGTATGTAGGAGGAAAAAGGTTTGTGAAAGCAGTAGCTTACCCTCCCCATTCTGAGAAATTTTTTTCAAACCATGAGAGAGTGCAAAAGCAGCCAATATACTGAATTGTCTGGGCAGATATTTTAGGCAACCACCAGTAACATGTCTAGGGGAGATAGTTTAGGCAGCCCTACGATCTGCGACTTGAGCCCCAGCCAGGCCCCGGTTTCGGTCATTAGGGGGCGTAAGACCGGACGTTTTCACGTTAAGAAAAGCGCAAGTCCTTCGGACTAGCGGCAACGGGATACTCGAAAAACTGGACCCTTTCTGCCGTCCTCACCTACAAGAGGATGCACCGTGTAGGATTTCCCAACTGCTGGGAAGGGTTCTCCGTGTCCTCGTAACAACCAGGGCTCCCCAGCAACCGCAGATCCAGGCAAAGTCGAACCATTACGGCAATCGGCGACACGTCTTTCTTATTCTTTATCGCTGCGTCTGTATAGTAACAATTAGATGAGTTGGTGTGTTTTGCTTTGACTTTGCTATCGCACTTCAGTTTTGTTGTTTGTTTCTGCACTTGTTCTCTTATAATTTAATACGTCAGTAAATATAAACTAACTTCTTTATTTGGGTGCCTGTGTCTTTTGCGCTGACCCCACCCATCTGGCAAAGTATCATATTAAGTAGCAGATCTATATAGACCTCAGGACACTCTCAACTGTCCTTGAAATCTAGTGAAACCGATGCCACGTGAAACACCAAGGACAGACTAATAGAAAAGCAGTGCAGCAAGCCCCTCCCCCCTCGAGAGCCAGATAAGTCCACAGGACACGGAGACGGCAAAATGAAAGCTGAATTTCAGGAATTAGAGTTCCATATGGAGACCAGGAAGCAAACGGATCAATTTATTTGGGGATGGCAGCAAACCGTCAGAACTTCAGGTTCAGATGAAACAACCAGTGAAATCAAAGGCACGTGCAGAAGAGCCAAGAGACCAATCACCCTGGGGTAAGATGCATTTTAAAGAAACCCTCTATACAACGGGACGGGTGCACATCATGCAGACAGGTAGCGAGGTATTAAAAGGCAGAGACAAAATACACCAACTCTGGGGCAGAGGGAGACTATGAACTCCGCTTTACTGCCAGGGGCAAAGACCACATCCAGCCACACCTAGGGTCCTCTCCGAGGAAGCGTTCAGAAAGGGACGGGGGTCCGGTCTCCCCCTCAAGACTCTGCCAGAGGGTCTTCCCGGACTCTTCTTCAACATTATTGCCCATCAGAGCCCTCTCATTCAGGGCACCGCTCCTTACGAGACCATCCTCACGCCGCCCCACACCCTTCGATCTCTGTGGTGCTCTTTTTAGCTCTCTTACTGAGACAGAATCCTTCTTCAGGCTCTCTTTGCACCCCAGAACCCTTCCTTCATTTGTTGTGATCTTAGACATCTGTTCAGTCCCTCAGCCCCCGAGGTCATCCGTACATCAACTGGACACATACGGTTTTTCCTCGTGTCCCAGAGCCGCCTTTTACCTCTCTCACGGCACCCTTCTCTCACCACCACACCTCCGGAGGCCAACCTCACGCCCCCCTGTCGGCGTCCCACAGCCACCATCCGGCTCCGTTGCGCATTTTACGCCTTTTTCGCTCCACGAGAAGCTCTTCTGACGCCGTCTGTCATTCGGTTCCCAACATCCCAGGGATGCCTGTACTCTATTAAAATCCCCTCTAGACTGCTGCTTGTGCCCCTCAGCTTTCTTCAGTGTCTTTGATCCAAAAATGACCCCTCTAACAGAACACTGCCTTCCACTTTTAGCTTTGTTGCAGAGCTCTCACCCCCCCTGAGTCTTTCAGGAGACTTTGTGAGTCCGTATCTGTGACCCCCCGCCCTTGTTCTTTCTTCTTTTCTGTCTGATACAAGCCTCCAATGACCTTTACTCTGTTAAGGTTCCCTTTGGGTTGAATTCTTACCTGGTCACGTCGCTGAAGTAACAAGGAGAGAGAAAAAAAACCCAAATTCCTCAGCCAGTATCACGGAGTTTCTCTGCTTGTCCTGTAAACTGAAGAAAGAGGAGAAAACTGACTGCTTTTCCTCTGGCTGCTTTTATACCTCATGGTAATTGCCACCTCCCCTTTCTCAGGGGATTGTGGGAAAAGCTGTGGGCGGTGCCTGTGGTATATAAGCCGCAGCCTTTGGCTAGGGGCTTCAGTCAGAGCTCTCCTACTCCTGGAGCTGACTGCAGCTGTTGAGCTGTCTGGGCTGTTTGAGAAGACTCTTTAAGGTAAGAACTTTAAAACCACCAAAAGTTAGAGCTCTTTATAGCAAGAATATGCTTGCATACAAGTTTTTTTTTCTATTTGTGGTTTTTTTTTTTTTGTTTTTTTTTTTTTTTTTAATGCAGTTGTTGAAGAGGAACCTTAAAACTGCAGGAACGTGCTAGTCAGACAACGTGGTTTCGTTGCTGGACATAAATTTAGACCCACAGCCCTCTGAAAGCTAAGTACAGGAACTTGGTTGCAGAGGGGCTGAGGCTTGGAGTTGCAGGAGGGATTTTGAAGATGGCATCTGGGAGAGGGCTGTCTACAATTAGCCCCCTTTGAGTGGGTGAATAGAGCATGTTAGTTTCCAGGGCAGGGCAGGGCAGCTCCAGCCTTGGTGTGTGGGGTTGTGTATTTTGTGTTGTCTGTCTTTGTCTTAGAGCTTCCTCCGGTCTTGATGGTCTTCTCTGTGTCCTCACAGAGCAAGTCTCGCATCTTGGGCATCATCCCTGCGAAGCCTTTCCCGATCATCATGGTGCTGATCAGCAGCATCATCTGTATGACAAGTCAAAGTTGCAGATCGGTCTCTTGACTTGGAAGTTTCTTGATGGTTGTCTTCTGCAATGTCATTCTCAATTGCGTTGTCATCTGATCTCTGTCCATCCAGTTTCCCTGAGAGGGACTCATTCCCCGCATCCTTGCGTCCTCAGGTCTTGAAGGCGGCTCCTCGGGCATCCGTCGCTTCGTTCTCTCGCTTTGCAGACGCATCACTGTAGGTCTTATTGCCCACAAGTCTTGGATTCCAGAGTCCCTCTTCTTGCTGCAAGTTTTATCTTGAGCTCGAGTCTTGTGACTCACGTGGCTGTGTCTTTGGTCAGTCTGTGCCTGTGAGTGTTTGGCTTGGAGCTGCCCTGCCCGCTGGGTAGGTTCAGGGGCCATGGAAAGCGACACAACCTAACCGACTCGGTGCTGAGTAGCTTCCCAGTGATTTACGTAATCCTGTTTTTCAGATCCCACATGTCAATGACCATCAAGAAACAGATGGAGGAGGAGAGGAGGCTGCCATCAGAAGGTTGGTCAGGGTGTGGAGTTGGCGGGAAGGTGCCTCCTTTGGGTGCTCGACCGCATTATGTTTTGTTGTCATTTTGAAGGCGGAAGCGGCGAGCGAAGCCGGATACGGGCACCGGAGGTGGCTGTGGCAAGGTGAGCAAAGGCTGGTGGGCTGGAGGAGCAGTTATTCTCAGGTGTTGTATTATTGGCTGGTCATGAACATCCCTTGTTGTTTGTGGTTTTTTTCAGGTGCACTCCTAACCCTGTTTTGGCACCCCAAAGAGATGGCCGGCAGATAAGTGAGAGGCCGAGGTAAGGAAGCAGGAGACAGACGTCACAGTGGGCTGCCTGTTGTTGGGGACAATATCTCGGCGTGTGCCTTTTGCTTTGTCTTTTGCAGGTGTCACACACAGTGCCGGAGTGACAAAGCCATGTCTTGAGGAACAGTTGGAGAAGGCGAGATGGCTGTGGGCTGGGTCAGCCATGTATTAACGTCAACTCTGTTAAAGGTTTCCCTTACGTTTCAGGTGCTGTGCGTGCCACCTTTGGAACCGGACGAGCACTGAAGGTGAGCTGGGGTGGTAGAGAGTGGGTTCATGGAGCTGGTGGCTACTGATCAGCAGAACAGTAACTCTTTCTCTTGGTCTTCTAGGTGTCCAAAGCAGTGGTGGACACAGCATTCAAGTCTGGATCACGGAGGTGAGTGGAACTGGGTGGGGCTCTTTTGAGGCGGTGGGTGTAGTATAAGTGGTTGTTGATGGCTGAAGTGCACCTTATTGGTGACACTGCTTCTGATTTTCCTTTTTTTCTGTTTGCAGGTGATGAAGACGAACATGCCCCTCAGACAGCGTGGTGTTTTGCTGGACATAGATCCAAAACCACCCTCCCTCAGGAAGGTAAGTTGAGGGACTGAACTGAAGTGCTGAGGTTGGGAGTCGTTGCAGAAGGGATTTGGAAGTTTTCTGAGCAAAGGCTGGCGTGGACTGCCTGTTGTTTTAGGCAGTATCTCGGCACGTGCTTTTGCTTTGACTTTTGCAGGTGCCACGCAAAACCACGCGTTGAGGAGCGGTCAGAGAAGGTGAGATGGTTGCGGGCTGGCTCATCCAGAGATTTTACTTCAACTCGGTTAAGGGTTTCCCTTTGTTTTTGCAGGAGCTGCGCGTGCCACCTTTGGAGGGGGACGAGCGCTGGAGGTGAGATGGGATGGTAACGAGGAGGTTCGGTCTGACAAGCAGAACGGGAATTTTGTGTCTCCTGGTATTTCAGGTGCCAGAAGCGATGGTGGCCATAACGAGTGGAAGGAGAAGGTGAGCAGGGCGAGTCGGGGGTTATGAGGAGCTTGTGGAAGGGGTTGGTATTTAGCTGACGTCCTATTTCTGGTGGCACTGCCGTTTGTTGTTGCAGATGATGAGGAGGAACTTGGTGGTTTTGGGAAGATTCCTGTCAGCCAATGTGGGTTACTTTTCTGTCCAGTGCTTCAGAGCCCCAGCTGTTTGAAAGGTAAGAGAAAGGGAGGATGGTTGGGGAGGGTCTGCGTGGAGGGGTCAAGGTTAGGAATCGCCGGCTCGCATTTTAAAGTTACTGTAGGGGAGCGAGCTGTCCAGAAGCGGTGCCCTTTGGGTGGTTGATGGGAGCCTGTCCCTCCCCGGCCTGATGCTAGCAAGTGCCAGGAACTGAGTGAGCACTGGAGGTGAGGTGGTAGTGCAGGGCTCCTGGACCTAGTGTGTTCTCTCAAGCACAGCAATAGTTAATAGTTTTTTGTGCTTTTTAGGTGCCCAGAATGATGATGCCTGCGGTGTCCCACTCTGGAAAGCGTGGGTGAGTGGACCCCGTATGACTCTTCTGTGAAGCTGGGTTATTTGGAAGAGAACAGAGCTGGCTGATTTTTTTTTTTTCATTTATTCCTTTATTTATTTATTTATTTTAAATGCAGGTGGCAAAGGGGAACCTTGGAAGTCGAGGATTATTCTGGGCTGCTCCTGTCTATTTTCCTGGCTAACCACGATTTTGGAGAGCCAGTCCTCTGAAAGATAAGTTGAGGGACCAGTGGTGTAGAGGGGTCAAGGCTGGTGGGAGTTGTGGAAGGGGTTTTGAAGTTAGTGTAGGGGAGAGGGCAGTCTGGGAGCAGGCTCCTTTGGTCAGGTGAAGGAAGTGGGTTAATTTCTGATGTGATGCCAGTGTGGGCAGGGCAGCTCCAGCCTTGGTGTGTGGTGGTGTGTAGTTTGTGTTGTATGTCTTTGTCTTAAAGCTTTCTCAGGCCTTGATGTCCTCTCAGAGCAAGTCCTGCATCTTGGGCATCATCCCTGGCAGGCCTTTACTCATCAGTACTAGTCAGCAGCATCTTCTTCTTGCATGACAACTTTGAAGCGTAGATAAGTCTTTCATCTGGGAAGTTTCCTGTTGGTCATCTTCTGAAACATCATCTCCAGTGGCATCAGTATCATCTCTGGTCGTGGATTTTCCTAGAGTGGGACTTTGTTCCCCGCATCCTCGTGTCATCAGGTCTTGAAGCCCGGGTTCTTCGGCATCCTTTGATTCAGCCTCTCGTTTTGCAGTTGCATTGCCGTAGGTCTTCTTGCCCAACAGTCTTGGATCCCAGAGATATTCTTTTTGCTTGGTGTTCTCTTGAGATCAAGTCTCTTAATTTGGAGGGCTGTGTCTCGAACTGGTCTGAGTGTTTGGCTTGGAGCTGCCCTTCCCGGAGTTGTAGGGTTAGGGTTTGCTGGAAGAGCCATAACTGAATAGTTCAGCTGTTGGGCAGTATTCCAGTGACTTGTGTATCACTGTTTTTCAGATCCCATGTGACAAGGATGTACATGACAGAGCAGGAGGAGAGAAGAGCACCATCCAAAGGTTAGTTGGTGTTGGAGTGAAGGTCCCTCTCCTGGCTACCTGACCCCATTATGGTTTGTTTGTCCTTTTGAAGGTGAGAGCAGCCAAGGAAGCAGAATATCTGTTCCGGAGGTGGCTCTGGCAAGGTGAGCAAAGGCTGGTGTGCTGGAGGAGCAGTTATTTCTCAGGTGTTTTATTTTCGTTGAAGGCATTGGCATCCCCTGTTTTTTGTGTTTTCCAGGTGTCCTCCAAACCTGCTTTTGGCACCCCACGAGGACGGCAGGCAGATGGGTGAGAGGCTGAGGCACTACCTCAGCACGTTCCTTTTGCTTTGACTTTTGCAGGTGCCAAAACCATCCTTGTAGGGACAAAGACACACATTTAGGAGCAGTTGGAGAAGGTGAGACGGTGGTGGGGTGGGTCACCCATGTATTTAACATCAAGTCACTTAAACGTTTCCTTTTGTTTTTGCAGGCGCTGTGCGTGCCACCTTTGGAACCGGATGAGCGTTGAAGTTGAGTTGAGTTGGTAGTGAGGGGGTTCATGGGGCTGGTGACTTCTGATCAGCAGAACAGGAACTCTTTCTCTTGGTGTTTCAGGTGCCCCAAGCAATGGTGGCAATAGCGTTCAACTCTGGAAGGAGAAGGTGCATGGTATACCATGGGGCTCCCTCGAGGAGGTGAGTGCAGCAGAAGTAGCGTGCGTTGGCTTAGGTGGGACTTGTGCCAGCGCTGTTTGCGATCTGTGGGTTGTGTTTTTTCCTTTTTTACGTATAGTGGATGAAGAGGAACCGTGCGACTGGAAGCACATCCCAGTCAAGCAATGTGGTTTTCATTACCAACCATGGCTTTGTGCTGCTGTCGCTCTTGAAGATAAGTTGAGGGCCCAGGGTGGGTGGGGAGGGGCTGAGTGTCACGATCCGAACACCACTGAGCAGAGGAGTCGAGGTTGGGAATTGCAGGTGGTGTTTTGAAGTTAGTGTAGGGGAGAGGACTGTCTGGGAGCAGCCTCCTTTGGGTGGGTAAAGGGAACAGGTTACTTTCCAGTATGATTCCAGCATGGGCAGGGCAGCTCCAGCTTCGGTGTGTGGGGTTATGTGTTTTGTGTTGTCAGTGTTTGTTGTCTTAGAGCTTCCTGAGGCCTTGATGGTCCTCTGTGTCCTCACAGAGCAAGTCCTGCATCTTGGGCATCCTCCCTGGAAAGCCTTTCCTGATCAGCACGGTGCTAATCAGCAGCGTGTTATTCCGCACGACGAGTCTAAATTGCAGATCTGTCTCTTGACTTGGAAGTTTCTTGATGGCTGTCTTCTGCAACGTCATTCTCAATTGCGTTGTCATCTGATCTCTGTCCACCCAGTTTCCCCGAGGGGGACTCATTCCCCACATCCTTGCGTCCTCAGGTCTTGAAGGCAGCTTCTCGGGCATCCGTCGCTTCGTTCCCTCGCTTTGCAGATGCATCGCTGTAGGTCTTATTGCCCACAAGTCTTGAATTCCAGAATCCCTCACAGGACAAGTAATATTGAACATCATCCCAATGGTGTTGAACACATTTAGTCATCATCATCATCATAGTGCCATCTGGATCCTTCTTTTCTTGCATCTTGCAAATTTCTTGATAGGCATGTTTTGTAATCTTCTTTATGAACAAATGAGCATCTCTGGTCGTAAATTTTCCACATTTGCAACCTTGTCTCTGCATCCTTAGGTCTTGATGCTAGTCTTCTTGTACATCTGATATGTTATTAGAAGAGTAATTATTGTAAGAGGAAGAGTTCTATGACACTCGATGTCACCATGGGGCCTCCTTGCCTCACCCTTGCATCCCTGTAGATCTTCTTGGCCAACTTCTTGGAGCCCAGAGTAATTCTTGTTGGGAGTTTTCTATTAATGTTTAATCTTGTAGTTTGCAGTGGTGTGTCTTGGGTTGGTCTGTGTTTGTGTGTTTGGCCTGGAGCTGCTCTGCCCAGATTGTAGAGTTGGGGATATTGAAGAGCCATAAGGGTCTCTGGTGATGTTTGCCTGTAGTTTTTAGGCCACAATTTTACAGCGATCTTAGGTGGAGCAGCCATAGTCAGGCTGGGTGGGCAGTTGCTTTGGTGGTGTTTGAAGGTGATGGGACCCTCATGAGAGGGTTTTTCCTGTGCAGCGCAGGAGATCGACCCTCTCAGTAGTTAACGGTTGTATGTGTATGGGTTTAAAGTTGTGGGGCTGTGTTTATTAATGGCATGAGGGTAGTAATACTCTAGATGGGTTTCCTAACTAGGATTGAGATGTCTGGAATTGTCTGTCCATTGTTCAGAGTTCCAGTGACTTGTGTAATACTTTCTTTCAGATGCAAAGGACAAATATGCGCTTGTGAGAAGAAATGAGGGAGCAGAGTGCAGTCAGGTCAGTCAGTGTGTAGCGCTGGAGGGATTGTGCTTCTGGTAGCTACCTGATTACAGTGTGTGTTTAACTCATTTTGAAGGTAGAAGCAGTAAGGGAAGTAGGATAGTCACTGAAGGTGACTGGGGTGAGGTGAGTGATGACTAGTGGGACCAAAGAGCAGTTATTTTTTGGATGTGTTGTTGAAGTTCGAAGCATCAGTTGATGTTTATAGGTTCTATTGTAGTCACCATGTGACAACAAGAAAATTGCAGAGGCTGGGTATGCAAATTGCCAAGGTAAAGGAGTAAGAGATGGGAATTGTTGCAGGCAGGGTGCTGTTTGAGGCAGCATCTTGGTACGTTCCTTTTGTTTTTTGCAAATATCCTAAGCAGGCTCACTGGGACAAAGCTGCTGACTATAGCAAGTAGTCCGAGGTAAGGTCAGTGTCAAAGAGCAGAGAATAATGTGGCTAATCAGTGAAGCAGTTACTTTTTTGCATGAACTTTGTAGGCCACTTTTGGGACTGGATGAGCATTTGAGGTGCGCTGGGGTAGTAGCGAGGATGAACATGGAGCTGGTGACTTCCTTCAAGTATACCTGTCATTTTGTCTCTTGGTGTAGCTTGGGTTCTACAAACAATGACAGATGCAGTATCTGGCATCGAATGGGTACAGAGCAGGTGAAGGGAAGCCCATGGTGCTAATCACAGAATTACCTCTATTAGAAAAGACCTTCAAGATCATAGAGTCCAACCGTCAACCTTACACTGACAAGAACTTAAGCCATATCCCTAAGTGCTATTTCTATATGACTTTGGGGGGTGTCTTTAGGGGTGATGAGTACTTCAAGGGATGGCGAAGGAGGTTGTCGCAGAAGAGGTTTGCCAACCCATAGGATTCTTCCGGATGCTTCCTGCTGGCATTTTGCTTTTGCTTTTTTTTTTTTTTTTTTTATGAAGACGAGCCTGGTGATTGCAGAAATATACCAGTTACCTGATGTGCCTTTTCTTGAGGAAGGAATCTGATCCCTGGCCTGCTGCATGCTAAGCTGGGAGACCAGGAACAACTGCCCTTCAGCATGAATATTGATAGAAGATGGGAAGAGAGAGTCCAAAACAGAAATGCCTCTCATTCAAAGATGTTGCATTTTGGAAACTCCCCATCAGAGCAGATCCCAAAAGAGTCTGTGGAAGCCACCGGCAACAAGACTCTTTCCTCATTCAAAAAAAAAAAAAAAAGAGGTGGTCATTCCCAAGATGGAAGCACAGCACATCTTTCTCAAGTTGATGGTGTTTCTGGCTTTGTGGTTCACAATTGCAGCAGCTGAGATGATGAAAATGCATTCCTCTGCACGTTTTGGTACATCCAGATGTATTAACAAAGCAGAGAGTCCTTTTTGGTAAGTTTATATACTGCAGCAGTGGGGATTTGTTTGACTCCTGCAGTTTTACCCTCCCTTCTCTCCATCATCCTTCAAAAATTAAAGCCAAAGAGTTATCACAGACTTTTTTTGTATCACAAATGTAACAAAAACAGTTGTATAAAGTACAAACTGCATTGTTTAGACGCTAACAGCCCCATAATGCTTTAGATCTCATATATTACCTAGTTTAGTTAATTATCCTAAATCTTTGAACAGAGAGACAGCTGGATGCTGCAGGTGTTTTGCTGGTGTTTTGATGGAGTGCTCTGAAGTACTATGTTTCTGTCTCCCTCTAAATGGGGTATTTCCCTGGGGGTTTGGTAGCATCTCCTTTGGGCAGCTCTCCCTCCCAGTTGTGTAACACACAAAAAATTCCTGGTCAAATTATCCCCGTGTTTGAGATAGAAAACGTAATGGTATCGGTTAACAGTTGTACAAGTTACATGAATGCAGAAAGGAAGTGAAATACTTGCCTATAGAAGTATTTAAATAGGATACATATAAACATGTGGACACCTCATGAGCAGACGGTGAATTTATTTTTTTACTTTCAGGAGTCGTTTTTTACTTTCAGCTTTGCTGTCTAAGCAGCATGCAAGGCTGCTACTGTTGCAGTGTGTGTGTAGGTGTCTCTTGTGATACAAGTAGAGGCAGCCATACAGGGTTCTCTACCCCAGCAATGGAGTAGGGAAGGATGGAAGCTTTTTCTGCGCCCAGCAAGAGCGTTGCTTTGATGTTACGAATGTAATGACAAATCCTGCCTAATAGTCTTCAGAGATGTCTTTTAAGCACTGGAGTTACAGTGGGGAGGGGTAAAGGGCTGTGAGGGCTGTCAGGGTGTCTGGTAGAGGTGAGGGGGGAGTGTGGGACCAGGAGGGACAGGGGATATTTTGCTCCAGGGAGTCTGTGTGAGTGTATCAAAGCTGATGTATAGGCCAAAGCAGATATTAGATGTGTAAATGGGTATTTAAATGCTTGCCGGCTTGCTGACAGACACCAGTCCTCCAGCAACTGGAAACAGCATGTGAAGCAGCCAAACACACTCTCTATTTTGGACCTTTAGAAACCAGATGTTCCCCATTACTCAGCTGCACTCCATGTCCTTTTTTTGTCCTCCTGTAACCAGAAGCAGCCAGACAGTCACTGTTCTCTGTAGTGAAATGAGGTAACCAGGTGCCACTAATTGCCAGGTAGAGGGCATGAGCTTGTGTTAAGCCCACCTGTGCCTGCTTAGGGCAGGCCCCAACTGGGCATGAGCAGGATTAGGGGGCCAATAAAAGGTGAGGCCTGGAGCCCAATCTCAGCTCATTCCTGAGCAAGCCAGCAGAGAGGTTAGCCGATTCGGGAGCAGTAGCTCCGAGCCAGGCTAGGCAACCCTGAGGGCAATAAACTCAGAGCACTATTCGTGAGTTTCTGCTGAAACGCCTGTTTGGACCTCGGAGCGCCGTGCCCTAAGAGACATTCACCTTGCAACAGTTCTCATTTTTGGTCGTGCAGCAACAAGGTAAGGTGGGGCTTAATGGATAAGAGGTAATGGGGAAATTCTGATTGGACATAAGAAGTTCATTTTTCACCATGTGGACAGTAAAAGATTGGAATGGTCTCCTCGGAGAAGCGGTAGATTCCCCCCGTTGTAGAAAGTGTTAAGACATCGAATCCATAGCATTAGGTAGAGGGATGGAGCAGATGCTCTTTGAAGGCCCCTTCCAACACGAGTGATTAAATGAATCTATGAAGTAAGAGAAAAGTGACAGGTTTTGGCGAAGATCAGAGGATCTGCCAGATGGTGTGTTTCTACGCTCAGGGGACATTGGGGGTTCTTAAATTTTTAACTTCCAGTTTGTCCGAGTTGCGGAGACTCGTTTGTATTTTTTCGCTGAAAAGATGGCCGACTTCCGGTAACAAAACGTTCGACTTCCGGTAACAAGATGGCCGACTTCCGGAGACTCGTTTGTAGTTTTCCGAAAAAAGATGGCCGACTTCCGGAGACTCGTTTGTAGTTTTCCGGTAAAGGGATGGCCGACTTCCGGAGACTCGTTTGTAGTTCCCCGGTAAAAAGATGGCCGACTTCCGGTAACAAAATGGCCGACTTCCGGAGACTCGTTTGTAGTTTTTCTCTAAAAAGATGCCCGACCGCCGGTCAATGGTTTTGTATCTTCTTATATTCAGTGCGTGGCAGCGTGTATTGGGGTGTTCAATTCTTAACACGCATCGGATTGTTTCGTTTTTGGAGACAGCGCATCTGACACGTAGGACCAATCGTAACCTTGTTATGTGAGGTAACAAGGGAAAAGTGTGAGTTGGCAGAAGTGAACAGCAGGCTGATTTGGAATTAACAGAAGAGGCTTAACAAAAGGTTTTGGATTTATGATCCTCACAAATAAGAAGAGATCTCAAACAAATCTGTAAACGGGTTACACAGAACTTGGAGCCCAGGGGAGAAAATTACCAGAAGCAGAAAACAACTCCACTTTGAGAGTTATCAGTGTTATAAATTACTGACTCAATATTCTGTTAATAGTTTAATTTAATTAATAAAATTGCAATAAGCAAAACAGCGCTGGGTGCGTGGGGAGTCTCCGCTCCACTCGCACGCATGCCTTAAAGTTTAATCTTTTATCTTACCTTCCATACCTTAATACACATCCATATCTATTCTAATGCGTATTCATGACTGTTCTAGGAATAGGCTGGATTATGTTTATTAGTTCTTGTGAGAAGCAGGCCTTCAAAGGCGCATGCCCGCTTTATCTCTGGGGATCTTTTTGACCCCCATCTGGTGGTCGTTGGATGAAGTCAGTGTCTGCCTCAGTTTCCCCTCTCATTACCCTTCGATTTCGCACATGCGCTCCTTTGCTCTTTCCTGTGCAACGCTCTGCAGTCAGCAGTAAAACCACCTTAAATTGCAACGCTATGTGGTGAGCAGCAAAATCAGCTTAGATTAGCACAACAGGATGTACGTTGTAGTGTTTTCAGGGTACTGAAACTGTGGATGTCTTGTTTCTTGTTCCCTTAAGCTTTGTAGTTACACAAAGAACAGTTATATTTCATTCCAACGAATTCCTACGTTTGCATATTTCACAATATTGAAGACAGATATATTATTAGTACTCTCAAAGTTGGGTTAGCAAACACTTCATAATTATTTAACACGAATTCACAAACATCTACTACATTAGCACGTTTTTGGGCTGCGCTAGAACTAGAACAACTCACAGTAGGATATTAAGTGGCTCTGTCTGCCATAATTCCTATCATGCAATGGGTCAAATATATTCAAGATAGAGCCAAAGTGGGAGGCTATGGTGTGGCTGCCTTCCACTAGCAGCTAGCCACTGCCCCCCATGAGTAATCAAGAAGTAAACCCTGATTTTGCACTCAGAAATGAATCTTTGATGAGGTTTGAAAAAAACTTGGATCTATTAACTCATCCTGAGACGGAGCACATTTGGTTTACTGGGAGATCAGCTAAGTATGTAGGAGGAAAAAGGCTTGTGAAAACAGTAGCTTACCCTCCCCATTCTGAGAAATTTTTTTCAAACCACGAGAGAGTGCAAAAGCAGCCAATATACTGAATTGTCTGGGCAGATATTTTAGGTAACCACCACTAACATGTCTAGGGGAGATAGTTTAGGCAGCCCTACGATCTGCAACTTGAGCCCCAGCCAGGCCCCGGTTTCGGTCATTACAGGGCGTAAGACCGGACGTTTTCACGTTAAGAAAAGCGCAAGTCCTTCGGACTAGCAGCAACGGGATACTCAAAAAAATGGACCCTTCCTCACCTACAAGAGGACGCACCGTGTAGGATTTCCCAACTGCTGGGAAGGGTTCTCCGTGTCCTCGTAACAACCAGGGCTCCCCAGCAACCGCAGATCCAGGCAAAGTCGAACCATTACGGCAATCGGCGACACGTCTTTCTTACTCTTTATCGCTGCGTCTGTATAGTAACAATTAGATGAGTTGCTGTGTTTTGCTTTGACTTTGCTATCGCACTTCAGTTTTGTTGTTTGTTTCTGCACTTGTTCTCTTATAATTTAATACATCAGTAAATATAAACTAACTTCTTTATTTGGGTGCCTGTGTCTTTTGCGCTGGCCCCGGCCATCTGGCAAAGTATCATATTAAGTAGCAGATCTATATAGACCTCAGGACAGTCTCAACTAACCTTGAAATCTAGAGAAACCGATGCCACGTGAAACACCAAGGACAGACTAATAGAAAAGCAGCGCAGCAAGCCCCTCCCTCCTCGAGAGCCAGATAAGTCCACAGGACAGGGAGACGGCAAACTGAAAGCTGAATTTCAGGAACTAGAGTTCCATATGGAGACCAGGAAGCAAATAAATCAATTTATTTGGGGATGGCAGCAAACCGTCAGAACTTCAGGCTCATATGAAACAACCAGTGAAATCAAAGGCACATGCAGAAGAGCCAAGAGACCAATCACCCTGGGGTAATATGCATTTTAAAGAAACCCTTTATACAACGGGACGGGTGCACATCATGCCGACAGGTAGCGAGGTATTAAAAGGCAGAGATAAAATACACTAACTCTGGGGCAGAGGGAGAGTATGAACTCCGCTTTACTGCCAGGGGCAAAGACCACATCCAGCCACACCCAGGGTCCTCTCCGAGGAAGCATTCAGAAAGGGACGGGGGTCCGGTCTCCCCCTCAAGGCTCTGCCAGAGGGTCTTCCTGGACTCTTTTTCAACACTATTGCCCCATCAGAGCCCTCTCATTCAGGGCACCGCTCCTTACGAGACCATCCTCACGCCGCCCCACACCCTTCGATCTCTGTGGTGCTCTTTTTAGCTCTCTTACTGAGGCAGAATTCTTCTTCAGGACATCTGTACATCAACTGAACACATAGAGTTTTTCCTCATATCCCAGAGCCGCCTTTTACCTCTCTCACAGCACCCTTCTCTCACCACCATACCTCCGGAGGCCAACCTCACGCCCCCCCTCTCGGCGTCCCACAGCCACCTTCCGGCTCCGTTGCGCATTTTACGCCTTTTTCGCTCTACGAGAAGCTCTTCTGATGCCGTCTGTCATTCGGTTCCCAACATCCCAGGGATGCCTGTACTCTATTAAAATCCCCTCCAGACTGCTGCTTGTGCCCCTCAGCTTTCTTCAGTGTCTTCGATCCAAAAATGACCCCTCTAACAGAACGCTGCCTTCCACTTTTAGCTTTGTTGCAGAGCTCTCACCCTTCTGAGTCTTTCAGGAGACTTTGTGAGTCCATATCTGTGACCCACCCCACTTGTTCTTTCCTCTCTTCTGTCTAATCCAAGCCTCCAATGACCTTTACTCTGTTAAGGTTCCCTGTGGGTTAAATTTTTACCTGGCCGTGTCGCTGAAGTAACAACGAGAGAGAAAAAAAACCCAAAATTCCTCAGCCGGCATCACGGAGTCTCTCTGCTTGTCCCGCAAACTGAAGAAAGAGGAGAAAACTGACTGCTTCTCCTCTGGCTGCTTTTATACCTTGTGGTAATCACCACCTCCCCTTTCCCAGGGGACTGTGGGAATAGCTGTGGGCGGTGCCTGTGGTATATAAGCCACAGCCTTTGGCTAGGGTCTTCAGTCAGCTCTTGGGCTTCTCTGAGGTCAGAGCTCTCCTACTCCTGGAGCTGACTGCAGCTGTTGAGCTGTCTGGGAAGACTCTTTAAGGTAAGAACTTTAGAACCACCGAAAGTTAGAGCTCTTTATAGCAAGAATGTGGCTGCATGCAAATTTTTTTTTCTATTTGTGATTCTTTTTTTTTTTTTTTTTTTTTTTTTAATGCAGTTGTTGAAGAGGAACCTTAAAACTGCAGGAACGTGCTAGTCAGACAACGTGGTTTTGTTGCTGGACATAAATTTAGACCCACAGGCCTCTGAAAGCTAAGTACAGGAACTTGGTTGCAGAGGGGCTGAGGCTTGGAGTTGCAGGAGGGATTTTGAAGATGGCATCTGGGAGAGGGCTGTCTACAATCAGCCCCCTTTGAGTGGGTGAATAGAGCATGTTAGTTTCCAGGGCAGGGCAGCTCCAGCCTTGGTGTGTGGGGTTGTGTATCTTGTGTTTTCTGTCTTTGTCTTAGAGCTTCCTCCGATTTTGATGGTCTTCTGTGTGTCCTCACAGAACAAGTCTCGCATCTTGGGCATCATCCCTGCACAGCCTTTCCCGATCATCATGGTGCTGATCAGCAGCATCATCTGTCAAAATTGCAGATCGGTCTATGTACTTGGAAGTTTCTTGATGGTTGTCTTCCGCAATGTCATTCTCAATTGCATTGTCATCTGATCTCTGTGCACCCAGTTTCCCTGAGGGGGACTCATTCCCCGCATCCTTGCATCCTCAGGTCTTGAAGGTGGCTCCTCGGGCATCCGTCGCTTCGTTCCCTCGCTTTGCAGACACATCGCTGTAGGTCTTATTGCCCAAAAGTCTTGGGTTCCAGTGTCCGTCTTCTTGCTGCGAGTTTTATCTTGAGCTCGAGTCTTGTGACTCACATGGCTGTGTCTCGGGTCAGTCTGTGCCTGTGAGTGTTTGGCTTGGAGCTGCCCTGCCCGCTGGGTAGGTTCAGGGGCCATGGAAAGCGACACAACCTGACCGACTCGGTGCTGAGCAGCTTCCCAGTGACTTGCATAATCCTGTTTTTCAGATCCCACATGTCAATGACCATCAAGAAACAGATGGAGGAGGAGAGGAGGCCACCATCCGAAGGTTGGTCAGGGTGTGGAGTTGGCGGGAAGGTGCCTCCTTTGGGTGCTCGACTGCATTATGGTTTGTTGTCATTTTGAAGGCGGAGGCGGCGAGCGAAGCGAGATACGGGCACCGGAGGTGGCTGTGGCAAGGTGAGCAAAGGCTGGTGGGCTGGAGGAGCAGTTATTCTCAGGTGTTGTATTATTGGTTGGTCATGAACATCCCTTGTTGTTTGTGGTTTTTTTCAGGTGCACTCCTAACCTTGTTTTGGCACCCCAAAGAGATGGCAGGCAGATGGGTGAGAGGCCGAGGTAAAGAAGCAGGAGATGGACATCACAGTGGGCTGCTTGTTGTTGGGGACAATATCTCGGCGTGTGCCTTTTGCTTTGACTTTTGCAGGTGTCACACACAGTGCCGGAGTGACAAAGCCATGTCTTGAGGAACAGCTGGAGAAGGTGAGATGTCTGTGGGCTGGGTCAGCCATGTGTTAACATCAACTCTGTTAAAGGTTTCCCTTATGTTTCAGGTGCTGTGCGTGCCACCTTTGGAACCGGATGAGCATTGAAGGTGAGCTGGGGTGGTAGAGAGTGGGTTCGTGGAGCTGGTGGCTACTGATCAGCAGAACAGTAACTCTTTCTCTTGGTCTTCTAGGTGCCCAAAGCAGTGGTGGACACAGCATTCAACTCCGGATCAAGGAGGTGAGTGGAACTGGGTGGGGCTCTTTTGAGGTGGTGGGTGTAGTGTAAGTGGTTGTTAATGGCTGAAGTGCACCTTATTGGTGACACCGTTTCCGATTTTCCTCTTTTAGTGTTTGCAGGTGATGAAGAGGAACATGCCCGTCAGACAGCGTGGTGTTTTGCTGGACATAGATCCAAAACCACCATCCCTCAGGAAGATAAGTTGAGGGACTGAAGTGAAGTGCTGAGGTTGGGAGTTGTTGCAGAAGGGATCTGGAAGTTTTCTGAGCAAAGGCTGGCGTGGGCTGCCTGTTGTTTTAGGCAGTATCTCGGCACGTGCTTTTGCTTTGACTTTTGCAGGTGCCACGCAAAACCACGCGTTGAGGAGCAGTCGGGGAAGGTGAGATGGTTGCAGGCCGGCTCATCCCGAGATTTTACTTCAACTCGGTTAAGGGTTTCCCTTTGTTTTTGCAGGAGCTGCGCGTGCCCCCTTTGGAGGGGGAAGAGCGCTGGAGGTGAGATGGGATGGTAACGAGGAGGCTCGATCTGACAAGCAGAACGGGAATTTTGTGTCTCCTGGTATTTCAGGTGCCAGAAGCAATGGTGGCCATAACAAGTGGAAGGAGACGGTGAGCAGGGCGAGTCGGGGGATATGAGGAGCTTGTGGAAGGGGTTGGTATTTAGCTGACGTCCTATTTCTGGTGGCACTGCCGTTTTGTTGTTGCAGATGATGAGGAGGAACTTGGTGGTTTTGGGAAGATCCCCGTCAGGCGATGTGGGTTACTTTTCTTTCCAGTGCTTCAGAGCCCCCGCCGTTTGAAAGGTAAGAGAAAGGGAGGATGGCTGGGGAGGGTCTGTGTAGAGGGGTCAAGGTTAGGAATCGCCGGCTCGGGTTTTAAAGTTACTGTAGGGGAGCGAGCTGTCCAGAAGCGGTGCCCTTTGGGTGTTTGATGGGCGCCTGTCCCTCCCTGGCCTGATGCTAGCAAGTGTATGAGAACTGTATGAGGACTGGAGGTGAGGTGGCAGTGCAGGGCTTGTGGAGCTAGTGTCTTCTCTCAAGCACAACAATAGTTTTGTGCCTTTTAGGTTCCCTGAATGACGATGCCTACAGCGTCCAACTCTGGAAAGCGTGGCGAGTGGGACCCCGCAGGGCTCTTCTGCGAAGCTGGGACATTTGGAAGGGAATGGGGCTGGCTGATGTTGGACTTATTGCTGAATATTCTGGTAGGCGCTTCGGTGTTGTGGTTATGTGTGTGGAGTTTTTTTTGTTTGCTTGTTTTGGTGTTGTGGTGTGACTTTTTTTTTTTTTTTAATGTAGGTGGCAAAGGGGAACCTTGCAAGTTGAGGATTATTCTGGGCTGCTCCTGTCTATTTTCCTGGCTAACCACGACTTTGGAGAGCCAGTCCTCTGAAAGATAAGTTGAGGGACCAGTGGTGTAGAGGGGTCAAGGCTGGTGGGAGTTGTGGAAGGGGTTTTGAAGTTAGTGTAGGGGAGAGGGCAGTCTGGGAGCAGGCTCCTTTGGTCAGGTGAAGGAAGTGGGTTAATTTCTGATGTGATGCCAGTGTGGGCAGGGCAGCTCCAGCCTTGGTGTGTGGTGGTGTGTAGTTTGTGTTGTATGTCTTTGTCTTAAAGCTTTCTCAGGCCTTGATGTCCTCTCAGAGCAAGTCCCACATCTTGACCCTCATCCCTGCAAGGCCTTTACTCATCAGCACAGTCCTAGTCAGCAGCATCTTCTTCTTGTGTGACAAGTTTGAAGTGTAGATAGGTCTTTCATCTGGGAAGCTTCCTGATGGTCATCTTCTGAAACATCATCGCCACCTGCATCAGCATCATCTCTGGTCATGGATTTTCCCAGAGTGGGACTTTGTTTCCCGCATCCTCGTGTCATCAGGTCTTGAAGCCCGGGTTCTTCGGCGTCCCTTGATTCAGCCTCTCGTTTTGCAGTTGCATTGCCGTAGGTCTTCTTGCCCAACAGTCTTGGATCCCAGAGATATTCTTTTTGCTTGGTGTTCTCTTGAGATCGAGTCTCGTAATTTGGAGGGCTGTGTCTCGAACTGGTCTGAGTGTTTGGCTTGGAGCTGCCCTTCCCGGAGTTTGCTGGAAGAGCCATAACTGAATAGTTCAGCTGTTGGGCAGTGTTCCAGTGACTTGTGTATCACTGTTTTTCAGATCCCGTGTGACAAGGATGTACATGAAAGAGCGGGAGGAGAGAAGAGCGCCGTCCAAAGGTTAGTCGGTGTTGGAGTGAAGGTCCCACTCCCGGCTACCTGGCCACATTATGGTTTGTTTGTCCTTTTGAAGGTGAGAGCAGCCAAGGAAGCAGAATATCTGTTCCGGAGGTGGCTCTGGCAAGGTGAGCAAAGGCTGGTGTGCTGGAGGAGCAGTTATTTCTCGGGTGTTTTATTTTTGTTGAAGGCATTGGCATCCCCTGTTTTTTGTGTTTTCCAGGTGTCCTCCAAACCTACTTTTGGCACCCCCACGAGGACGGCAGGCAGATGGGTGAGAGGCTGAGGCACTACCTCAGCATGTTCCTTTTGCTTTGACTTTTGCAGGTGCCACAACCATCCTTGTAGGGACAAAGACACACATTTAGGAGCGGTTGGAGAAGGTGAGATGGTGGTGGGCTGGGTCAGCCGTGTATTTTACATCAAGTCACTTAAACGTTTCCTTTTGTTTTTGCAGGCGCTGTGCGTGCCACCTTTGGAACCGGATGAGCGTTGAAGTTGAGTTGAGTTGGTAGCGAGGGGTTCATGGGGCTGGTGACTTCTGATCAGCAGAACAGAAACTCTTTCTCTTGGTGTTTCAGGTTCCCCGAGCAATGGTGGTGCTAGCGTTCAACTCTGGAAGGAGAAGGTGCGTGGTATACCATGGGGCTCCCTCGAGGAGGTGAGTGCAGCAGAAGTAGCGTGCGTTGGCTTAGGTGGGACTTGTGCCAGCGCTGTTTGCGATCTGTGGGTTGTGTTTTTTCCTTTTTTACGTCTAGGGGATGAAGAGGAACCGTGCGACTGGAAGCACATCCCAGTCAAACGATGTGGTTTTCGTTACCGACCATGGCTTTGTGCTGCTGTCGCTCTTGAAGATAAGTTGAGGGCCCAGGGGCGGGTGGGGAGGGGCTGAGCAGAGGAGTCGAGGCTGGGAACTGCAGGTGGTGTTTTGAAGTTAGTGTAGGGGAGAGGGTTGTCTGGGAGCAGCCCCCTTTGGGTGGGTGAAGGAACAGGTTACTTTCCAGTGTGATTCCAGCGTGGGCAGGGCAGCTCCAGCTTCGGTGTGTGGGGTTGTGTGTTTTGTGTTGTCAGTCTTTGCTGTCTTAGAGCTTCCTGAGGCCTTGATGGTCCTCTGTGTCCTCGCAGAGCAAGTCCTGCATCTTGGGCATCCTCCCGGGAAAGCCTTTCCTGATCAGCACGGCGCTAATCAGCAGCGTGTTATTCCGCACGACGAGTCTAAATTGCAGATCGGTCTCTTGACTTGGAAGTTTCTTGATGGCTGTCTTCTGCAACGTCATTCTCAATTGCATTGTCATCTGATCTCTGTCCACCCAGTTTCCCTGAGGGGGACTCGTTCTCCGCATCCGTGCGTCCTCAGGTCTTGAAGGCGGCTTCTCGGGCATCCGTCGCTTGGTTCCCTCGCTTTGCAGACGCACCGCTGTAGGTCTTATTGCCCAAAAGTCTTGGGTTCCAGAGTTCCTCCTCTTGCTGCAAGTTTTATCTTGAGGTCATGTCTTGTGACTCACATGGCTGTGTCTTTGGTCAGTCTGTGCCTGTGAGTGTTTGGCTTGGAGCTGCCCTGCCTGCTGTGTAGGTTCAGGGGCCATGGGAAGCGCTGTTAACTGACTGACTCGGTGCTGAGCAGCTTCCCAGTGACTTGCATAATCCTGTTTTTCAGATCCCACGTGTCAATGACCATCAAGAAACGGATGGAGGAGGAGAGGAGGCCGCCATCCGAAGGTTGGTCAGGGTGTGGGGTTGGTGGGAAGGTGCCTCCTTTGGGTGCTTGACCGCGTTATGGTTTGTTGTCATTTTGAAGGTGAAAGCGGCGAGCGAAGCGGGATACGGGCACCGGAGGTGGCTGTGGCAAGGTGAGCAAAGACTGGTGAGCTGGAGGAGCAGTTATTCTCAGGTGTTGTATTATTGGCTGGTCATGAACATCCCTTGTTGTTTGTGGTTTTTTTTCAGGTGCACTCCTAACCCTGTTTTGGCACCCCAAAGAGATGGCAGGCAGATGGGTGAGAGGCCGAGGAAGGAAGGAAGCAGGAGATGGACATCACAGTGGGCTGCTTGTTGTTGGGGACAATATCTCAGCGTGTGCCTTTTGCTTTGACTTTTGCAGGTGTCACACTCAGTGCCGGAGTGACAAAGCCATGTCTTGAGGAACAGCTGGAGAAGGTGAGATGTCTGTGGGCTGGGTCAGCCATGTGTTAACATCAACTCTGTTAAAGGTTTCCCTTATGTTTCAGGTGCTGTGCGTGCCACCTTTGGAACCGGATGAGCATTGAAGGTGAGCTGGGGTGGTAGAGAGTGGGTTCGTGGAGCTGGTGGCTACTGATCAGCAGAACAGTAACTCTTTCTCTTGGTCTTCTAGGTGCCCAAAGCAGTGGTGGACACAGCATTCAACTCCGGATCAAGGAGGTGAGTGGAACTGGGTGGGGCTCTTTTGAGGTGGTGGGTGTAGTATCAGTGGTTGTTAATGGCTGAAGTACGCCTTCTTGGTGACACTGCTTCTGATTTTCCTCTTTTAGGGTTTGCAGGTGATGAAGAGGTGATGATGATGAACATGCCCGTCAGACAGCGTGGTGTTTTGCTGGACATAGATCCAAAACCACCATCCCTCAGGAAGATAAGTTGAGGGACTGAAGTGAAGTGCTGAGGTTGGGAGTTGTTGCAGAAGGGATCTGGAAGTTTTCTGAGCAAAGGCTGGCGTGGGCTGCCTGTTGTTTTAGGCAGTATCTCGGCACGTGCTTTTGCTTTGACTTTTGCAGGTGCCACGCAAAACCACGCGTTGAGGAGCGGTCGGAGAAGGTGAGATGGTTGCGGGCCGGCTCATCCAGAGATTTTGCTTCAACTCGGTTAAGGGTTTCCCTTTGTTTTTGCAGGAGCTGCGCGTGCCCCCTTTGGAGGGGGAAGAGCGCTGGAGGTGAGACGGGATGGTAACGAGGAGGCTCGATCTGACAAGCAGAACGGGAATTTTGTGTCTCCTGGTATTTCAGGTGCCAGAAGCAATGGTGGCCATAACAAGTGGAAGGAGACGGTGAGCAGGGCGAGTCGGGGGATATGAGGAGCTTGTGGAAGGGGTTGGTATTTAGCTGACGTCCTATTTCTGGTGGCACTGCCGTTTGTTGTTGCAGATGACGAGGAGGAACTTGGTGGTTTTGGGAAGATTCCCGTCAGCCGATGTGGGTTACTTTTCTGTCCAGTGCTTCAGAGCCCCCGCCGTTTGAAAGGTAAGAGAAAGGGAGGATGGCTGGGGAGGGTCTGCGTGGAGGAGTCAAGGTTAGGAATCGCCGGCTCGGGTTTTAAAGTTACTGTAGGGGAGCGAGCTGTCCAGAAGCGGTGCCCTTTGGGTGTTTGATGGGCGCCTGTCCCTCCCTGGCCTGATGCTAGCAAGTGTATGAGAACTGTATGAGGACTGGAGGTGAGGTGGCAGTGCAGGGCTTGTGGAGCTAGTGTCTTCTCTCAAGCACAACAATAGTTTTGTGCCTTTTAGGTTCCCTGAATGACGATGCCTACAGCGTCCAACTCTGGAAAGCGTGGCGAGTGGGACCCTGCAGGGCTCTTCTGCGAAGCTGGGACATTTGGAAGGGAATGGGGCTGGCTGAATATTCTGGTAGGCGTTTCGGTGTTGTGGTTATGTGTGTGGAGTTCTTTTGTTTGCTTGTTTTGGTGTTGTGGTGTGACTTTTTTTTTTTTTTAATGTAGGTGGCAAAGGGGAACCTTGCAAGTTGAGGATTATTCTGGGCTGCTCCTGTCTATTTTCCTGGCTAACCACGACTTTGGAGAGCCAGTCCTCTGAAAGATAAGTTGAGGGACCAGTGGTGTAGAGGGGTCAAGGCTGGTGGGAGTTGTGGAAGGGGTTTTGAAGTTAGTGTAGGGGAGAGGGCAGTCTGGGAGCAGGCTCCTTTGGTCAGGTGAAGGAAGTGGGTTAATTTCTGATGTGATGCCAGTGTGGGCAGGGCAGCTCCAGCCTTGGTGTGTGGTGGTGTGTAGTTTGTGTTGTATGTCTTTGTCTTAAAGCTTTCTCAGGCCTTGATGTCCTCTCAGAGCAAGTCCCACATCTTGACCCTCATCCCTGCAAGGCCTTTACTCATCAGCACAGTCCTAGTCAGCAGCATCTTCTTCTTGTGTGACAAGTTTGAAGTGTAGATAGGTCTTTCATCTGGGAAGCTTCCTGATGGTCATCTTCTGAAACATCATCGCCACCTGCATCAGCATCATCTCTGGTCATGGATTTTCCCAGAGTGGGACTTTGTTTCCCGCATCCTCGTGTCATCAGGTCTTGAAGCCCGGGTTCTTCGGCGTCCCTTGATTCAGCCTCTCGTTTTGCAGTTGCATTGCCGTAGGTCTTCTTGCCCAACAGTCTTGGATCCCAGAGATATTCTTTTTGCTTGGTGTTCTCTTGAGATCGAGTCTCGTAATTTGGAGGGCTGTGTCTCGAACTGGTCTGAGTGTTTGGCTTGGAGCTGCCCTTCCCGGAGTTTGCTGGAAGAGCCATAACTGAATAGTTCAGCTGTTGGGCAGTGTTCCAGTGACTTGTGTATCACTGTTTTTCAGATCCCGTGTGACAAGGATGTACATGAAAGAGCGGGAGGAGAGAAGAGCGCCGTCCAAAGGTTAGTCGGTGTTGGAGTGAAGGTCCCACTCCCGGCTACCTGGCCACATTATGGTTTGTTTGTCCTTTTGAAGGTGAGAGCAGCCAAGGAAGCAGAATATCTGTTCCGGAGGTGGCTCTGGCAAGGTGAGCAAAGGCTGGTGTGCTGGAGGAGCAGTTATTTCTCGGGTGTTTTATTTTTGTTGAAGGCATTGGCATCCCCTGTTTTTTGTGTTTTCCAGGTGTCCTCCAAACCTACTTTTGGCACCCCCACGAGGACGGCAGGCAGATGGGTGAGAGGCTGAGGCACTACCTCAGCATGTTCCTTTTGCTTTGACTTTTGCAGGTGCCACAACCATCCTTGTAGGGACAAAGACACACATTTAGGAGCGGTTGGAGAAGGTGAGATGGTGGTGGGCTGGGTCAGCCGTGTATTTTACATCAAGTCACTTAAACGTTTCCTTTTGTTTTTGCAGGCGCTGTGCGTGCCACCTTTGGAACCGGATGAGCGTTGAAGTTGAGTTGAGTTGGTAGCGAGGGGTTCATGGGGCTGGTGACTTCTGATCAGCAGAACAGAAACTCTTTCTCTTGGTGTTTCAGGTTCCCCGAGCAATGGTGGTGCTAGCGTTCAACTCTGGAAGGAGAAGGTGCGTGGTATACCATGGGGCTCCCTCGAGGAGGTGAGTGCAGCAGAAGTAGCGTGCGTTGGCTTAGGTGGGACTTGTGCCAGCGCTGTTTGCGATCTGTGGGTTGTGTTTTTTCCTTTTTTACGTCTAGGGGATGAAGAGGAACCGTGCGACTGGAAGCACATCCCAGTCAAACGATGTGGTTTTCGTTACCGACCATGGCTTTGTGCTGCTGTCGCTCTTGAAGATAAGTTGAGGGCCCAGGGGCGGGTGGGGAGGGGCTGAGCAGAGGAGTCGAGGCTGGGAACTGCAGGTGGTGTTTTGAAGTTAGTGTAGGGGAGAGGGTTGTCTGGGAGCAGCCCCCTTTGGGTGGGTGAAGGAACAGGTTACTTTCCAGTGTGATTCCAGCGTGGGCAGGGCAGCTCCAGCTTCGGTGTGTGGGGTTGTGTGTTTTGTGTTGTCAGTCTTTGCTGTCTTAGAGCTTCCTGAGGCCTTGATGGTCCTCTGTGTCCTCGCAGAGCAAGTCCTGCATCTTGGGCATCCTCCCGGGAAAGCCTTTCCTGATCAGCACGGCGCTAATCAGCAGCGTGTTATTCCGCACGACGAGTCTAAATTGCAGATCGGTCTCTTGACTTGGAAGTTTCTTGATGGCTGTCTTCTGCAACGTCATTCTCAATTGCATTGTCATCTGATCTCTGTCCACCCAGTTTCCCTGAGGGGGACTCGTTCCCCGCATCCGTGCGTCCTCAGGTCTTGAAGGCGGCTTCTCGGGCATCCGTCGCTTCGTTCCCTCGCTTTGCAGATGCACCGCTGTAGGTCTTATTGCCCAAAAGTCTTGGGTTCCAGAGTCCCTCACAGGACAAGTAATATTGAACATCATCCCCATGGTGTTGAACACATTTAGTCATCATCATCATCATAGTGCCACCTGGATCCTTCTTTTCTTGCATCTTGCAAATTTCTTGATAGGCATCTTTTGTAATCTTCTTTATGAACGAATGAGCATCTCTGGTCATAAATTTTCCACATTTGCAACCTTGTCTCTGCATCCTTAGGTCTTGATGCTAGTCTTCTTGTACATCTGATATGTTGTTTTGAAGAGTAATTATTGTAACAGGAAGTGTTCTATGACACTTGATGTCACCATGGGGCCTCCTTACCTCACCCTTGCATCCCTGTAGATCTTCTTGGCCAACTTCTTGGAGCCCAGAGTAATTCTTGTTGGGAGTTTTCTATTAATGTTTAATCTTGTAGTTTGCAGTGGTGTGTCTTGGGTTGGTCTGTGTTTGTGTGTTTGGCCTGGAGCTGCTCTGCCCAGATTGTAGAGTTGGGGATATTGAAGAGCCATAAGGGTCTCTGGTGATGTTTGCCTGTAGTTTTTAGGCCACAATTTTACAGCGATCTTAGGTGGAGCAGCCATACTCAGGCTGGGTGGGCAGTTGCTTTGATGGTGTTTGAAGGTGATGGGACCCTCATGAGAGGGTTTTTCCTGTGCAGCGCAGGAGATCGACCCTCTCAGTAGTTAACGGTTGTATGTGTATGGGTTTAAAGTTGTGGGGCTGTGTTTATTAATGGCATGAGGGTAGTAATACTCTAGTAATACCTAGTTTCCTAACTAGGATTGAGATGTCTGGAATTGTCTGTCCATTGTTCAGCGTTCCAGTGACTTGTGTAACACTTTCTTTCAGATGCAAAGGACAAATATGCGCTTGTGAGAAGAAATGAGGGAGCAGAGTGCAGTCAGGTCAGTCAGTGTGTAGCGCTGGAGGGATTGTGCTTCTGGTAGCTACCTGATTACAGTGTGTGTTTAACTCATTTTGAAGGTAGAAGCAGTAAGGGAAGTGGGATAGTCACTGAAGGTGACTGGGGTGAGGTGAGTGATGACTAGTGGGACCAAAGAGCAGTTATTTTTCGGGTGTGTTGTTGAAGTTCGAAGCATCAGTTGATGTTTATACGTTCTATTGTAGTCACCATGTGACAACAAGAAAATTGCAGAAGCTGGGTATGCAAATTGCCAAGGTAAAGGAGTAAGAGATGGGAATTGTTGCAGGCAGGGTGCTGTTTGAGGCAGCATCTTGGTACGTTCCTTTTGTTTTTTGCAAATATCCTAAGCAGGCTCACTGGGACAAAGCTGCTGACTGTAGCAAGTAGTCCGAGGCAAGGTCAGTGTCAAAGAGCAGAGAATAATGTGGCTACTCAGTGAAGCAGTTACTTTTTTGCATGAACTTTGTAGGCCACTTTTGGGACTGGATGAGCATTTGAGGTGCGCTGGGGTAGTAGCGAGGATGAACATGGAGCTGGTGACTTCCTTCAAGTATACCTGTCATTTTGTCTCTTGGTGTAGATTGGGTTCTACAAACAATGACAGATGCAGTATCTGACATCGAATGGGTACAGAGCAGGTGAGGGGAAGCCCATGGTGCTAATCACAGAATTACCTCTATTAGAAAAGACCTTCAAGATCATAGAGGCCAACCATTAGCCTTACACTGACAAGAACTTAAGCCATATCCCTAAGTTAAGCTATTTCTATATGACTTGGGGGGTGTCTTTAGGGATGATGAGTACTTCAAGGGATGGCGAAGGAGGTTGTCGCAGAAGAGGTTTGCCAACCCATAGGATTCTTCCGGATGCTTCCTGCTGGCACTCTGCTTTTGCTTTTTTTTTTTTTTTTTTTCATGAAGACAAGCCTGGTGATTGCAGAAATATACCAGTTACCTGATGTGCCTTTTCTTGAGGAAGGAATCTGATCCCTGGCCTGCTGCAAGCTAAGCTGGGAGACCAGGAACAACTGCCCTTCAGCATGAATATTGATAGAAGATGGGAAGAGAGAGTCCAAAACAGAAATGCCTCTCATTCAAAGATGTTGCATTTTGGAAACTCCCCATCAGAGCAGATCCCAAAAGAGTCTGCGGAAGTCACCAGCAACAAGACTCTTTCCTCCTCCTTCAAAAAAAGAGAGAGTCATTCTCAAGATGGAAGCACAGCACATCTTTCTCAAGTTGATGGTGTTTCTGGCTTTGTGGGTCACAATTGCAGCAGTTGAGATGATGAAAATGCATTCCTCTGCACGTTTTGGTACATCCAGATGTATTAACAAATCAGAGTCCTTTTTGGTAAGTTTATATACTGCAGCAGTGGGGATTTGTTTGACTCCTGCAGTTTTACCCTCCCTTCTCTCCATCATCCTTCAAAAATTAAAGCTAAAGAGTTATCACAGACTTTTTGTATCATAAATGTAACAAAAACAGTTGTGTAAAGTACAAACTGCATTGTTTAGACGCTAACAGCCCCTGCTAACATGCTTTAGATCTCGTATTACCTAGTTTAGCTAATTATCTATTCTAGATCTTTGAACAGAGAGACAGCTGGATGCTGCAGGTATCTTTTGCTGGTGTTTTGATGGAGTGCTCTGAAGTACTATGTTTCTGTCTCCCTCTAAATGGGATATTTCCCTGGGGGTTTGGTAGCATCTCCTTTGGGCAGCTATCCCGGTTGTGTAACACACAAAAAATTCCTGGTCAAATTATCCCTGTGTTTGAGATAGAAAATGTAATGGTATCAGTGAACAGTTGTACAAGTTACATGAATGCAGAAAGGAAGTGAAATACTTGCCTATAGAAGTATTTAAATAGGATATGTATAAACATGTGGACACCTCATAGAATCATAGAATTAGCTGGGTTGGAAGGGACCTCAGAGATCATCAAGTCCAACCCTTGACCCACCGGTGCGGTTGCTAGACCATGGCACTGAGTGCCACATCCAGTCTCTTTTTAAATGTGTCTAGGGATGGAGAATCCGCCACCTCACCGGGCAGTCCATTCCATTGCCTGATCACCCTCTCCGTAAAAAAATTCTTTCTGATATCCAGCCTAAATCTCCCCTGGCACAACTTAAGACTGTGTCCTCTTGTCTTGTTGAAAGTCGTCTGGGAAAAGAGACCAACTCCCGCCTGGCTCCAACCTCCTTTCAGGTAGTTGTAGAGAGCGACGAGGTCTCCCCTGAGCCTCCTCTTCTTCAGGCTGAACAGCCCCAGCTCTCTCAGCCTCTCTTCATAGGGCCTGTGCTCGAGTCCCTTCACCAGCCTGGTTGCCCTCCTTTGGACCTGTTCCAGGACCTCGATATCCTTCCTGAACTGAGGGGCCCAGAACTGGACACAGTACTCGAGGTGTGGCCTCACCAGGGCTGAGTACAGAGGCAGAATCACCTCCTTGGACCTGCTGGCGACGCTGTTCCTGATACAGGCCAGGATGCCATTGGCCTTCTTGGCCACCTGGGCACACTGCTGGCTCATGTTCAGCTTCCTGTCAATCCAGACTCCCAGGTCCCTTTCTGCCTGGCTGCTCTCCAACCACTCTGTGCCCAGCCTGTAGCGCTGCATGGGGTTGTTGTGGCCAAAGTGCAGGACCCGGCACTTGGCCGTGTTGAACCTCATCCCGTTGGAGTCAGCCCAACTCTCCAGTCTGTCCAGGTCCCTCTGCAGAGCCCTCCTGCCTTCTGGCTGGTCCACACTTCCTCCCAGCTTGGTGTCGTCTGCGAACTTGCTGATGATGGACTCAATCCCTTCATCTAAGTCATAGATAAAGATATTAAACAGTACTGGGCCCAACACTGATCCCTGGGGGACACCACTGGTGACCGGCCGCCAACTGGATGCAGCCCCGTTCAGCACCACTCTCTGGGCCCGGCCTTCCAGCCAGTTTTTAACCCAGCACAGGGTGCTCCTGTCCAAGCTGCGGGCAGACAGCTTTTTCAGGAGAATGCTGTGGGAGACGGTGTCAAGCAGATAGTGAATTTATTTTTTTACTTTCAGGAGTCATTTTTTACTTTCAGCTTTGTCTAAGCAGGATGCAGCGCCACTACTGTGGCAGCGTGTGTGTAGGTGTCTCTCATGATACAAGTAGAGGCAGCCATACAGGGTTCTCTACCCCAGCAGTGGAATAAGGAAGGATGGAAGCTTTTTCTGCCCCCAGCAAGAGCGTTGCTTTGATGTTACGAATGTAATGACAAATCCTGTCTAATAGTCTTCATAGATGTGTTTTAAGCACTGGAGTTACAGTGGGGAGCGGTAAAGGGCTGTGAGGGCTGTCAGGGTGTATGGTAGAGGTGAGGGGGGAGTGTGGGACCAGGAGGGACGGGGGATATTTTGCTCCGGGGATTCTGTGTGCGTGTATCAAAGCTGATGTATAGGTCAAAGCAGATATTAGATGTGTAAATGGGTATTTAAATGCTTGCTGGCTTGCTGACAGACACCAGTCCTCCAGCAACTGGAAACAGCATGTGAAGCAGCCAAACTAACTCTCTATTTTGGACCTTTAGAAACCGGATGTTCCCCATTACTCAGCTGCACTCTATGTTCTTTTTTTGTCCTCGTGTAACCAGAAGGAGCCAGACAGTCAGCTGCTCACTGTTCTCTGTAGTGAAATGAGGCAACCAGGTGCCACTAATTGCCAGGTAGTGGGCATGAGCTTGTGTTAAACCCACCTGTGCCTGATTAGGGCGGGCCCCAACTGCACATGAGCAGGATTAGGGGGCCAATAAAAGGTGAGGCCTGGAGCACAATCTCACTCAGCTCATTCCTGAGCAAGCCAGGAGATAGGTTAGCTGATTCCAGAGCAGTAGCTCCGAGCCAGGCTCGGCAACCCTGAGGGCAATAAACTCAGAGCACTATTCGTGAGTTTCTGCTGAAACGCCTGTTTGGACCTCGGAGCGCCGTGCCCTAAGAGAGGTTCGTCTTGCAACAGTTCTCTCTTTTGGTCCTCCAGCAACAAGGTAAGGTGGGGCTTAATGGATAAGAGGTAATGGAGAAATTCTGATTGGACGTAAGTTCATTTTTCACCATGTGGACAGTAAAAGATTGGAATGGTCTCCCAGGAGAAGCGGTAGATTCCTCCCATTGTAGAAAGTGTTAAGACATCGAATCCATAGTATGAGGTAGAGGGATGGACCAGATGGTCTTTGAGGGCCCCTTCTAACATGAGTGATTAAATGAATCTATGAAGTAAGAGAGAAAATTGACAGGTTTTGGCGAAGATCAGAGGATCTCCCAGATGGTGTGTTTCTACGCTCAGGGGACATTGGGGGCTCTTAAATTTTTAACTTTCAGTTTGTCCGATTTCCGGAGACTCATTTGTAGTTTTCCGGTAAAAAGATGGCCGACTTTCGGTAGCAAAATGGCCGACTTCCGGTGACTCATTTGTAGTTTTCCGGTAAAAAGATGGCCGACTTTCGGTAGCAAAATGGCCGACTTCCGGAGACTCATTTGTAGTTTTCCGGTAACAAGATGGCCGACTTCCGGTAACAAGATGGCCGACTTCCGGTGACTCATTTGTAGTTTTTCGCTAAAAAGATGGCCGACTTCCGGTAATAAGATGGCCGACTTCCGGAGACTCATTTGTAGTTTTCCGGTAACAAGATGGCCGACTTCCGGAGACTCATTTGTAGTTTTCCGGTAAAAAGATGGCTGACTTCCGGTAACAAAATGGCCGACTTCCGGAGACTCCTTTGTAGTTTTCCGCTAAAAAGATGGCCGACTTCCGGTAACAAAATGGCCGACTTCCGGAGACTCATTTGTAGTTTTCCGCTAAAAAGATGGCCGACTTCCGGTAACAAAATGGCCGACTTCCGGAGACTCATTTGTAGTTTTCCGGTAAAAAGACGGCCGACTTCCGGTAACAAGATGGCCGACTTCCGGAGACTCATTTGTAGTTTACCGGTAAAAAATGGCCGACTTCCGGTAACAAAATGGCCGACTTCCGGAGACTCATTTGTAGTTTTCCGGTAGAATGATGGCCGACTTCCGGTGACAAGATGGCCGACTTCCGGAGACTCATTTGTAGTTTTTCGGTAAAAAGATGGCCGACTTCCGGAGACTCATTTGTAGTTTTCCGGTAAAAAGATGGCCGACTTCCGGTAACAACATGGCCGACTTCCGGAGACTCATTTGTAGTTTTTCGCTCAAAAGATGCCCGACTGCCCGTCGATGGTTTTGTATCTTCTTATATTCAGTGCGTGGCAGCGTGTATTGCGGTGTTCAATTCTTAGCAGTCATCGGATTGTTTCGTTTTTGGAGACAGCGCATCTGACACGTAGGACCAATCGTAACCTTGTTATGTGAGGTAACAAGGGAAAAGTGTGAGTTTGCAGAAGTGAACAGCACGGTGATTTGGAATTAACAGAAGAGGCTTAACAAAAGGTTTTGGATTTATGATCCTCACAAATAAGAAGAGATCTCAAACAAATCTGTAAATGGGTTACACAGAACTTGGAGCCCAGGGGAGAAAATTACCAGAAGCAGAAAACAACTCCACTTTGAGAGTTATCAGTGTTATAAATTACTGACTCAATATTCTGTTAATAGTTTAATTTAATTAATAAAATTGCAATAAGCAAAACAGCGCTGGGTGCGTGGAGAGTCTCCGCTCCACTCGCACACATGCCTTAAAGTTTAATCTTTTATCTTACATTCCATACCTTAATACATATTCATAACTATTCTAGTACGTATTCATGACTGTTCTAGGAATAGGCTGGATTATGTTTATTAGTTCTTGGGAGAAGCAGGCCTTCAAAGGCGCATGCCCGCTTTATCTCTGGGGATCTTTTTGACCCCCATCTGGTGGTCGTTGGATGAAGTCAGCGTCTGCCTCAGTTTCCCCTCTCGTTACCCTTCGATTCCGCACGTGCGCTCCTTCGCTCTTTCCTGTGCAACGCTCTGCAGTCAGCAGTAAAACCACCTTAAATTGCAACGCTATGTGGTGAGCAGCAAAATCAGCTTAGATTAGCACAACAGGATGTACATTGTAGTGTTTTCAGGGCACAGAAACTGTGGATGTCTTGTTTCTTGTTCCCTTAAGCTTTGTAGTTACGCAAAGAACAGTTATATTTCATTTTAACGAATTCCTACGTTTGCATATTTCACAATGTTGAAGACAGATATATTATTAGTACTCTCAAAGGTGGGTTAGCAAACACTTTATAATTATTTAACATGAATTCACAAACACATCTACTACATTAGCACATTTTTGGGCTGCGCTAGAACTAGAACAACTCACAGTAGGATATAAAGCGGCTCTGTCTGCCATAATTCCTATCATGCAATGGGTCAAATATATTCAAGATAGAGCCAAAGTGGGAGGCTATGGTGTGGCTGCCTTCCACTAGCAGCTAGCCACTGCCCCCCACGAATAATCAAGAAGTAAACCCTGATTTTGCACTCAAAAATGAATCTTTAATGAGGTTTGGAAAAAACTTGGATCTATTAACTCATCCTGAGACGGAGCACATTTGGTTTACTGGGAGATCAGCTAAGTATGTAGGAGGAAAAAGGCTTGTGAAAGCAGTAGCTTACCCTCCCCATTCTGAGAAATTTTTTTGAAACCCTGAGAGGGTGCAAAAGCAGCCAATATACTGAATTGTCTGGGCAGATATTTTAGGTAACCACCAGTAACATGTCTAGGGGAGATAGTTTAGGCAGCCCTACGATCTGCGACTTGAGCCCCAGCCAGGCCCCGGTTTCGGTCGTTAGGGGGCGTAAGACCGGACGTTTTCACGTTAAGAAAAGCTCAAGTCCTTCGGACTAGCGGCAACGGGATACTCGAAAAACTGGACCCTTTCTGGCTTCCTCACCTACAAAAGGACGCACCGTGTAGGATTTCCCAACTGCTGGGAAGGGTTCTCCGTGTCCTCGTAACAACCAGGGCTCCCCAGCAACCGCAGATCCAGGGAAAGTCGAATCATTACGGCAATCGGCGACACGTCTTTCTTACTCTTTATCGCTGCGTCTGTATAGTAACAATTACATGAGCTGGTGTGTTTTGCTTTGACTTTGCTATCGCACTTCAGTTTTGTTGTTTGTTTCTGCACTTGTTCTCTTATAATTTAATACATCAGTAAATATAAACTAACTTCTTTATTTGGGTGCCTGTGTCTTTTGCGCTGACCCCGCCCATCTGGCAAAGTATCATATTAAGTAGCAGATCTATATAGACCTCAGGACAGTCTCAACTAACCTTGAAATCTAGTGAAACTGATGCCACGTGAAACACCAAGGACAGACTAATAGAAAAGCAGCGCAGCAAGCCCCTCCCCCCTCGAGAGCCAGATAAATCCAGAGGACACGGAGACGGCAAAATGAAAGGTGAATTTCAGGAATTAGAGTTCCATATGGAGACCAGGAAGCAAACGGATCAATTTATTTCGAGATGGCAGCAAACCGTCAGAACTTCAGGTTCAGATGAAACAACCAGTGAAATCAAAGCACATGCAGAAGAGCCAAGAGACCAATCACCCTGGGGTAAGATGCATTTTAAAGAAACCCTTTACACAACAGGACGGGTGCACATCATGCAGAAAGGTAGCGAGGTATTAAAAGGCAGAGACAAAATACACCAGCTCTGGGGCAGAGGGAGAGTATGAACTCCGCTTTACTGCCAGGGGCAAAGACCACATCCAGCCACACCCAGGGTCCTCTCCGAGGAAGCGTTCGGAAAGGGACGGGGGTCCGGTCTCCCCCTCAAGACTCTGCCAGAGGGTCTTCCCGGACTCTTCTTCAACATTATTGCCCATCAGAGCCCTCTCATTCAGGGCACCGCTCCTTATGAGACCATCCTCACGCCGCCCCACACCCTTCAATCTCTGCGGTGCTCTTTTTAGCTCTCTTACTGAGACAGAATCCTTCTTCAGGCTCTCTTTGCACCCCAGAACCCTTCCTTCATTTGTTGTGATCTTAGACATCTGTTCAGTCCCTCAGCCCCCGAGGACATCCGTGCATCAACTGGACACATACGGTTTTCCCTCGTGTCCCAGAGCCGCCTTTTACCTCTCTCACAGCACCCTTCTCTCACCACCACACCTCCGGAGGCCAACCTCACGCCCCCTGTCGGCGTCCCACAGCCACCTTCCGGCTCCGTTGCGCATTTTACTCCTTTTTCGCTCCACGAGAAGCTCTTCTGACGCTGTCTGTCATTCGGTTCCCAACATCCCAGGGTCGCCTGTACTCTATTAAAATCCCCTCCAGACTGCTGCTTGTGCCCCTCAGCTTTCTTCAGTGTCTTTGATCCAAAAATGACCCCTCTAACAGAATACTGCCTTCCAGCTTGCCTTTAGTGCACTTTTAGCTTTGTTGCAGAGCTCTCACCCCTCTGAGTCTTTCAGGAGACTTTGTGAGTCCGTATCTGTGACCCACCCCACTTGTTCTTTCCTCTTTTCTCTCTAATACAAGCCTCCAATGACCTTTACTCTGTTAAGGTTCCCTTTGGGTTGAATTCTTACCTGGTCACGTCGCTGAAGTAACAACGAGAGAAAAAAAACCCCAAATTCCTCAGCCGGCATCACGGAGTTTCTCTGCTTGTCCCGCAAACTGAAGAAAGAGGAGAAAACTGACTGCTTCTCCTCTGGCTGCTTTTATACCTCGTGGTAATCCCACACGCCCCTTTCCCAGGGGATTGTGGGAAAAGCTGTGGGCGGTGCCTGTGGTATATAAGCCGCAGCCTTTGGCTAGGGGCTTCAGTCAGCTCTTGGGCTTCTCTGAGGTCAGAGCTCTCCTACTCCTGGAGCTGACTGCAGCTGTTGAGCTGTCTGGGCTGTTTGAGAAGACTCTTTAAGGTAAGAACTTTAAAACCACCGTAAGTTAGAGCTCTTTATAGCAAGAATATGCTTGCATGCAAATTTTTTTTTTTTCTATTTGTTAGTTTTTTTTTTTTTTTTTTTTCTACTTATTACTTTTCTTTCTTTTTTTTTTTTTTTTTTTTTTTTTTTTTTTTTAATGCAGTTGTTGGAGAGGAACCTTAAAACTGCAGGAACGTGCTAGTCAGACAGCGTGGTTTTGTTGCTGGACATAAATTTAGACTCACAGCCCTCTGAAAGCTAAGTACAGGAACTTGGTTGCAGAGGGGCTGAGGCTTGGAGTTGCAGGAGGGATTTGGAAGATGGCATCTGGGAGAGGGCTGTCTACAATTAGCCCCGTTTGAGTGGGTGAACAGAGCATGTTAGTTTCCAGCACAATGCTAGGGTGGGCAGGGCAGCTCCAGCCTTGGTGTGTGGGGTTGTGTATCTTGTGTTGTTTGTCTTTGTCTTAGAGCTTCCTCCGGTCTTGATGGTCTTCTCTGTGTCCTCACAGAGCGAGTCTCGCATCTTGGGCATCATCCCTGCAAAGCCTTTCCTGATCAGCACGGTACTGATCAGCAGCGTGTTATTCTGCACAATGAGTTTAAATTGCAGATCCGTCTCTTGACTTGCAAGTTTCTTGATGGTCGTCTTCCGCAATGTCGTTCTCAATTGCATTGTCATCTGATCTCTGTCCTCCCAGTTTCCCTGAGGGGGACTCATTCCCCACATCCTTGCATCCTCAGGTCTTGAAGGCGGCATCTTGGGCATCCATCGCTTCGTTCCCTCGCTTTGCAGACGCATCGCTGTAGGTCTTATTGCCCAAAAGTCTTGGATTCCCGAGTCCCTGTTCTTGCTGCGAGTTTTATCTTGAGCTCAAGTCTTGTGACTCACGTGGCTGTGTCTCGGGTCAGTCTGTGCCTGTGAGTGTTTGGCTTGGAGCTGCCCTGCCTGCTGGGTAGGATCAGGGGCCACAGAAGCACCACAACCTGACCGACTCGGTGTTGAGCGGCGGTGCGGTAACTTGCGTAATCCTGTTTTTCAGATCCCGCAAGTCAAGGATGAGCGAGAAACGGATGGAGGAGGAGACAAGGGAACCAGCTGAAGGTTAGTCAGGGTGTGCAGTTGGTGGCAAGCTGCCTCCCTTGGCTACCTGACCACATTACGGTTTGTTGTCATTTTGAAGGTGGAAGCGGCGAGCGAAGCGGGGTACGGACACCAGAGGTGGCTGTGGCAAGGTGAGCGATGGCCGGTGGGCTGGAGGAGCAGTTATTCTCAGGTGTTGTATTATTGGTTGGTCATGAGCATCCCTTGTTGTTTTGTGGGTTTTTTTTGTTTTTCAGGTGCCTTCCTAACCTCATCGTGGTACCCCAAAGAGATGGCAGACAGATGGGCGAGGGGCAAAGGTAGTGGAGCAGGAGATAGATGTCCCAGTGGCCTGGGTGTTGTTGGAGACAATATCTCAGCGTGTGCCTTTTGCCTTGACTTTTGCAGGTGTCACACACAGTGCCGGAGTGACAAAGCCACGTCTTGAGGAACAGTTGGAGAAGGTGAGATGGCTGTGTGCAGAGTCGTTCACGTGTTTTATATCAATTCGGTTAAAAGTTTCCTCTTTTTTTTGCAGGCGGTGTGCCTCCTACTGTTGAGAACAGATGACTCTTAAAGGTGAGGTGGTACAGGGGGGGTTCATGGAGCTCGTGATGATCAATCATCAGAACAATAACTCTCTCTTGTTCTTTTTAGGTGCCCAAAGCAGTGGTGTAGACAGGATTGAACTCTGGATCAAGAAGGGGAGAAGAATGCTGTGGGACTCTTCTGAGGCCTCTTTTTTGTAGTGTAAGTGTTTGGAGACAGCTGAAGCGGTCCTAACTGGTGACATGGATTCTGATTTTTTCCTTTTTTTTTTTTTCTGATTGCAGATGGTGAACAGGAATGTGTGTACTGAAGGAACGTGCCTGTCACGGAGTGGTGTTTGCCTATGGACATAGATTCCGAACCCCAGCTCTCGGAAAGATAAGTCGAGGGACTGAATTGTTGGGGGGTTGAGGTTGGGAGTTGCAGGAGGGATTTTGAAGTTTGCTTTCTGGGAGAGGGCTGTCTGGGAGTAGCCCCCTTTGCGTGGATAAGCGGAGCCAGTTAGTTTCCAGCACGATGCTAGTGTGGGCAGGGCAGCTCCAGCCTTGGTGTCTGGGGTTGTGTGTTTTGTGTTGTCCGTCTTTGTCTCGGCGCTTCCTCAGGCCTTGATGGTCTTCTGTGTGTCATCACAGAACGAGTCCTGCGTCTTGGGCATCATCCCTGGAAAGCATTTCCTGGTCAGCAGCATCTTTTTCTTGTGTGACAGATGTAAACCATAGATTGGTCTTTCATCTTGGAAGTTTCTTGACGGTCATCTTCTGAAACATCATTGCCACCTGCATCGGCATCTCTGGTCTTAGATTTTCCCAGAGTGGGAATCGATCCACACGTCCTTGTGTCCTCAGGTCTTGAAGTCCATGTTTTTTGGCATCCATCGCTTCATCTCCTAGCTTCGCAGTCACATCGCCGTAGGTCTTCTTGCCAAGCAGTCTCGGATGCCGGAGATACGCTTCTTGCTTGGTGGTCTCTTGACATAGTCTCATGGTTTGCAGGGTTGTGTCTTGAGTTTGTGTTTGGGTTGGAGCTGCCCTGCCTGGAGTTGTAGGGTCAGGGTTTGTTGGAAGAGCCCTAAGGGAATATTCCAGCTGTTGAGCAGCATTTCAGTGACTTGCATAATACTGTTTTTCAGATGCTGTGTGACAAAGACGAGCAGAAAAAGGCTGGAGGAGGCGAGAAAGATGGCACCTGAAGGTTAGTCAGTGTTTGGTGTTGGTGGGGAGGTGCTTTCAATATTTATTAGAATCCCTGAGATTAGTTTGATTTATTTCTTACAGATGCAGAAGTCCAGGACGTGGAACAAAAAGCAAAGCAGGTGGGTAGCTGAATGTCATAGCAAGGCTTGGTAAAGTCTGTCACAGGGCAGGTGGATGTAGTTGCTCTGAGCAGCATTAATGTATTTTTTTTTTTTTTTTTCTTTTTTTTTAGGTTGCAAAGCTGTGTAGAGCAGGCAGTTCATCTCAATGGGACATGACATTTGGAAGGTGAGCACTGTGAAATTGCCTGCTGGAAGTGTTAAATGTTATGAGTAGTATTGAAGTAAAAAACATTACCTGTGTATTTTTTCAGGTGGTGCCTCGGTATCCAGTTCAGACTAACATGCCTGAGGGGCATCTGGCGAAGGATTAAGGTAAAGGAGATTGGGCAATTCTCTGGGAGGGTTTTGTTGGAAGCAGCAGTATATTACAAATTGCCTTGCTCTTTTCAGGTGCCCTGTAGAGCCATTGAGGTGTCAGGAAGTACACCCATCAACTGCTTAAGAAGGTGAGATGCTAATAAGCTCTTTCAGTAAGATCAAAGTCCTTGACCACTCGCTAAAGCATTTGCCTTTTTTTTTTGCAGATGCTGTCCTGGCCATTGTTGGACTTGGCTGAGCATTTGAGGTGAGGTGAGGTGGAGCGGTGGGAATGACGAGGATCATTTTATGGAGCAGAACAGTAATTTTGTCTCTTGGTCTTCTAGGTGACAGAAGCACGGTGTCTCCGATGAGCGTGTCGTACGAGGAGGGCGTGCTGTGGGACAGTCGGTGCCGGTAGACGGGACGCTCTAGGATTCTGCACGGTTTACGGAGAACCGTCTTCGGGGAGACCATCCGAACCTGCGCCTTTTCGTCTAGCAAACTGTGTTTCCACGGCAGCGCTATGTTGTATTTCATCTGTGCCTCCTTCAGGGTTTCAGTCTCAAAGCCCATCAGGTAACAAATGTGTTGTTCTGGTGTTTGGTTTTGTAGGGCTCTGTATCTGCTGTTTGGCAGTATACTGACTTTGTACTGTAGGTTTCCAGATATACATTATATGTGTGATTTAGTTCTCAGTGCCTTGCAATGCTTTGTAATTGAATTGCCATGGCTTTGTGGCCACGTGCCACAAAGGTGCTAGGTTCTGTGTCTTCAGTCCCTCCTTGTATTTCTGTATTAGAACATTTACTGCATTGTACAGTATGGTTCATGTTGGTGTCGCGCCGTACTTGACCTGGTGTCGCGCCGTACTTGACCTGGTGTCGCGCCGTACTTGACCTGGTGTCGCGCCGTACTTGACCTGGTGTCGCGCCGTACTTGACCTGGTGTCGCGCCGTACTTGACCTGGTGTCTGAGTTGTTACTCTATTTTTTTACTCAAGTGCACCAAAATAGGCTGTATTACTGTCTGTGGTTCCATTGGTGTTTTCCATGTGTGGTTGTATTGTTCTGTGAAGCCTTATGTGTGTGTTAGGGTGGCTTTGTTACAGCATGTTGTACTGTATTAGATTACAGTGCCCTATATTTGAGTGCTTATTTGAGTTTTTATTGCACTGTATTGCTATGTAATGTAATGGCGTTTGAATCTGTAGTGTGCTACATTTGCCTGTATGGGACTGTATTAGTGTGCCAGTGAGCCTATAGCATTGTAGGGGACTAGGTACACGACCCGGTGTTGCAATGTACGTGAAGGATTGATTTTGCATAGCTTTTTATTTGAATATATACTTCTACTGCCTTACTTCATTGTTTGACTTTTACAGCCCTACTTTAGAGCGGTAGATTTAGTCTGTAGTGGCTTTTGTTTGACTTTGTGATGCCTTGCAGTTTAATCCTAATTTGAGTCTGTGCTGAAATTGAGTTTGTGTAGTTGTAGTACTTGACGGAGTCATTGAAGTATTTGCCTGTAAGTAGTCTGTAATGCAGACTTAAGCAGAAGTCTGTAATGCCTTCTTTGTCTGTCTTTGTGTATAGTCCTGAATATTTGTTTACCTCCCCGCTGGACTCTGTACTTGAATACGTACTGTATTTTCAATAATGGTTTTTGACTGCATTGTGAGCGTACTCGTGTGTGTAATGTGATGGAACTGGCTGTAATTGACCGAGTATAGCGTTGTAACAATCTAGTGGTATGCATTGCCACTGCATGTGTATTGATTTGTAATGATGTATGTGTATTGCCTTGAAACCAACTGTGTACTGCCTTGTAGTGATGTACTTGAAGCTTGGACCTGGGTGTGGGTAGACTTGGACCTGGGTGTGGGTAGCCTTGGACCTGCCTTGTACCTGTGTGTGTGTTGCCTTGTACCTGTGTGTGTGTTGCCTTGTACCTGTGTGTGTGTTGCCTTGTACCTGTGTGTGTGTTGCCTTGTACCTGTGTGTGTGTAGTGCTGTACTTGTATTGCCTTAATTGAGTGTCTGTTTCTTTGTACTGATGTACTTATATTGCCTTATACCTGAAAGTGTATTGCCTTGTATTGAAATGTGAATTGCCTTGTATTGAAATGTGAATTGCCTTGTATTGAAATGTGAATTGCCTTGTATTGAAATGTGAATTGCCTTGTATTGAAATGTGTATTGCCTTGTATTGAAATGTGTATTGCCTTGTAGTGATGTACTTGAAGCTTGGACCTGGGTGTGGGTAGCCTTGGACCTGGGTGTGGGTAGCCTTGGACCTGGGTGTGGGTAGCCTTGGACCTGTGTGTGTGTAGTGCTGTACTTTTATTGCCTTAATTGAGTGTCTGTTTCTTTGTACCGATGTACTTATATTGCCTTATACCTGAAAGTGTATTGCCTTGTATTGAAATGTGAATTGCCTTGTATTGAAATGTGAATTGCCTTGTATCGAAATGTGAATTGCCTTGTATCGAAATGTGAATTGCCTTGTATCGAAATGTGAATTGCCTTGTATCGAAATGTGAATTGCCTTGTATCGAAATGTGAATTGCCTTGTATCGAAATGTGAATTGCCTTGTATCGAAATGTGAATTGCCTTGTATCGAAATGTGAATTGCCTTGTATCGAAATGTGAATTGCCTTGTATCGAAATGTGAATTGCCTTGTATCGAAATGTGAATTGCCTTGTATCGAAATGTGAATTGCCTTGTATCGAAATGTGAATTGCCTTGAAACCAACTGTGTACTGCCTTGTAGTGATGTACTTGAAGCTTGGACCCTGGTGTGGGTAGCCTTGGACCCTGGTGTGGGTAGCCTTGGACCCTGGTGTGGGTAGCCTTGGACCTGTGTGTGTGTTGCCTTGTACCTGTGTGTGTGTTGCCTTGTACCTGTGTGTGTGTTGCCTTGTACCTGTGTGTGTGTTGCCTTGTACCTGTGTGTGTGTTGCCTTGTACCTGTGTGTGTGTTGCCTTGTACCTGTGTGTGTGTTGCCTTGTACCTGTGTGTGTGTAGTGCTGTACTTGTATTGCCTTAATTGAGTGTCTGTTGCTTTGTACTGATGTACTTATATTGCCTTATACCTGAAAGTGTATTGCCTTGTATTGAAATGTGTATTGCCTTGTATTGAAATGTGTATTGCCTTGTATTGAAATGTGTATTGCCTTGTATTGAAATGTGTATTGCCTTGTCCTAGAATGTGTATTGCCTTGTCCTAGAATGTGTATTGCCTTGTATTGAAATGTGTATTGCCTTGTCCTAGAATGTGTATTGCCTTGTATTGAAATGTGTATTGCCTTGTCCTAGAATGTGTATTGCCTTGTATTGAAATGTGTATTGCCTTGTCCTAGAATGTGTATTGCCTTGTATTGAAATGTGTATTGCCTTGTCCTAGAATGTGTATTGCCTTGTCCTAGAATGTGTATTGCCTTGTCCTAGAATGTGTATTGCCTTGTATCGAAATGTGAATTGCCTTGTATCGAAATGTGAATTGCCTTGTATCGAAATGTGAATTGCCTTGTATCGAAATGTGTATTGCCTTGTCCTAGAATGTGTATTGCCTTGTCCTAGAATGTGTATTGCCTTGTCCTAGAATGTGTATTGCCTTGAAACCAACTGTGTACTGCCTTGTAGTGATGTACTTGAAGCTTGGACCTGGGTGTGGGTAGCCTTGGACCCTGGTGTGGGTAGCCTTGTACCTGTGTGTGTGTTGCCTTGTACCTGTGTGTGTGTTGCCTTGTACCTGTGTGTGTGTAGTGCTGTACTTGTATTGCCTTAATTGAGTGTCTGTTGCTTTGTACTGATGTACTTATATTGCCTTATACCTGAAAGTGTATTGCCTTGTACTGAAATGTGTATTGCCTTGTCCTAGAATGTGTATTGCCTTGTCCTAGAATGTGTATTGCCTTGTCCTAGAATGTGTATTGCCTTGTCCTAGAATGTGTATTGCCTTGTCCTAGAATGTGTATTGCCTTCTCCTAGAATGTGTATTGCCTTGAAACCAACTGTGTACTGCCTTGTAGTGATGTACTTGAAGCTTGGACCTGGGTGTGGGTAGCCTTGGACCCTGGTGTGGGTAGCCTTGGACCCTGGTGTGGGTAGCCTTGGACCCTGGTGTGGGTAGCCTTGGACCCTGGTGTGGGTAGCCTTGTACCTGTGTGTGTGTTGCCTTGTACCTGTGTGTGTGTTGCCTTGTACCTGTGTGTGTGTAGTGCTGTACTTGTATTGCCTTAATCGAGTGTCTGTTGCTTTGTACTGATGTACTTATATTGCCTTATACCTGAAAGTGTATTGCCTTGTATTGAAATATGAATTGCCTTGTATTGAAATGTGTATTGCCTTGTATTGAAATGTGTATTGCCTTGTATTGAAATGTGTATTGCCTTGTATTGAAATGTGTATTGCCTTGTATTGAAATGTGTATTGCCTTGTATTGAAATGTGTATTGCCTTGTATTGAAATGTGTATAGCCTTGTATTGAAATGTGTATTGCCTTGTATTGAAATGTGTATTGCCTTGTATTGAAATGTGTATTGCCTTGTCCTAGAATGTGTATTGCCTTGTCCTAGAATGTGTATTGCCTTGTATTGAAATGTGTATTGCCTTGTATTGAAATGTGTATTGCCTTGTCCTAGAATGTGTATTGCTTTGTCCTAGAATGTGAATTGCCTTGTATTGAAATGTGAATTGCCTTGTATTGAAATGTGAATTGCCTTGTATTGAAATGTGAATTGCCTTGTATTGAAATGTGTATTGCCTTGTATTGAAATGTGTATTGCCTTGTCCTAGAATGTGTATTGCCTTGTATTGAAATGTGTATTGCCTTGTCCTAGAATGTGAATTGCCTTGTATTGAAATGTGTATTGCCTTGTATTGAAATGTGTATTGCCTTGTACTGAAATGTGTATTGCCTTGTACTGAAATGTGTATTGCCTTGTAATTTTTTGATTTTTTAAATGTAGTTCTTAGTCATTTATTGTGCTATAGTGGTAGCTGCAGGTTCTTGTAGGGTAGATGGCTTGGTTTTTGTGGGCTAGCTTGCTTGTATCATAGTGATTTAGGTGTAGCCTCTGCTTGTACATTGTATGTTGAGGTAACCATTGTTTCCCTTTCAGGTACTTAAAAAAATTACTTAGAATAAAAAAGCCCCAGCTGGGGGATTTTTTTTTCGCTCCCCTGGCTGGGGTTTTTTTTCCCGGGTCCCGGTCGGTCTGCGAGGCGATGTTCATCGCCTATGTTTGGATGCAGAAAGGCCTGGGACCTGGGTTTTGGCAGGCAGGATGATTTTGGAGGCTTCCAGGAGCACAGCTCCTGAGGAGCACGGTGGATGAAGGGTGTAGGCGGATAGAAGCAGTGAAACTAGAGCTGGTAGCTGAGAGCTGGTAGTGGCTTGTGCAGCAGTGGAATGAGGGTTGAGGAATTTTATTGGCAGTGTTGTGTCATAATAATAGGCTTGGGGGGTAGGTGTTGTCTGTGTTGTATATGTGGAGATGACAATTTTTTCCCTTTCAGGTACTTAAAAAAATTACTTAGAATAAAAAAGCCCCAGCTGGGGGATTTTTTTTTTCGCTCCCCCGGCTGGGGTTTTTTTTTCCCGGGTCCCGGTCGGTCTGCGAGGCGATGTTCATCGCCTATGTTTGGATGCAGAAAGGCCTGGGACCTGGGTTTTGGCAGGCAGGATGATTTTGGAGGCTTCCAGGAGCACAGCTCCTGAGGAGCACGGTGGATGAAGGGTGTAGGCGGATAGAAGCAGTGAAACTAGAGCTGGTAGCTGAGAGCTGGTAGTGGCTTGTGCAGCAGTGGAATGAGGGCCGAGGAATTTTGTTGGCAGTGTTGTGTAATAATAGGCTTGGGGGGTAGGTGTTGTCTGTGTTGTATATGTGGAGGTAACCATTGTTTCCTTTTCAGGTACTTAAAAAAAAATACTTAGAATAAAAAAGCCCCAGCTGGGGGATTTTTTTTTCGCTCCCCCGGCTGGGGTTTTTTTTCCCGGGTCCCGGTCGGTCTGCGAGGCGATGTTCATCGCCTATGTTTGGATGCAGAAAGGCCTGGGACCTGGGTTTTGGCAGGCAGGATGATTTAGGAGGCTTCCAGGAGCACAGCTCCTGAGGAGCACGGTGGATGAAGGGTGTAGGTGGATAGAAGCAGTGAAACTAGAGCTGGTAGCTGAGAGCTGGTAGTGGCTTGTGCAGCAGTGGAATGAGGGCCGAGGAATTTTGTTGGCAGTGTTGTGTAATAATAATAGGCTTGGGGGGTAGGTGTTGTCTGTGTTGTATATGTGGAGGTAACCATTGTTTCCTTTTCAGGTACTTAAAAAAAAATACTTAGAATAAAAAAGCCCCAGCTGGGGGATTTTTTTTTCGCTCCCCCGGCTGGGGTTTTTTTTTCCCGGGTCCCGGTCGGTCTGCGAGGCGATGTTCATCGCCTATGTTTGGATGCAGAAAGGCCTGGGACCTGGGTTTTGGCAGGCAGGATGATTTAGGAGGCCTCCTGGAGCACAGCTCCGGGGGAGCGTTGTGGATTCATGGCAGAAGTGAGTACCAACGATAGTAAAATGTAATTGGGATCTTTGCAGGAGAGGACGGCATAGTTGTGTCAGAGGGGTAGTTTGGAGAATTGAAAGGCAACACTGAGATAGTAAGCCAGGCAGATGTTGTGAAGGGTCCTTAGTTATTTCTGTAAGTCACTTGTTTAGAGAAGGGGATTCTAAAGATGATATATTAGGTGTGTGGAACAAATTTGAGCTAGTATATAAAGGCATTTTTTCTGGTTTTGTGTACTGTGTCATTTCCTCGGTTAGGTACCAATAAAACTCAAATAAGTCTGTGTTTTGCCATGCTGTGTCTCGTCATTGTTTCCTTGGTTAGGTATCAATAAAACTTGAATAAATCTGTGTTTTGCTATGCAATGTCTCGTGTCATTGTATCCTTGGTTAGGGACCAATAAAACTTGAATAAAGCTGTGTTTTGCCTTGCTTTGTCTCGTGTCATTGTTATCTCAGTTAGGGACCAATAAAACTTGAATAAAGCTGTGTTTTGCTTTGCTGTGTCCTGTCTCATTGTTATCTCAGTTAGGGACCAATAAAACTTGAATAAAGCTGTGTTTTGCTTTGCTGTGTCCTGTCTCATTATTTCTTAAGGTAGGTTTTGTATGTTGTCTCTTTGTAGTGACTGGATTGGCTGTGTATGTCTGTGTTGGTGTGTCTGTGTCTGCCTGTGTCAAATTCTATTTGTCTGTCTCTTCTGTCTTGAGTTGGCCAACTCATTCTCTACTGTCCACTTTGTTCCTGTGTCTCCCTCTTCTACTGTCTGTTCATGTCTTCTACTGTCTTTCTCTTTCTCTCTTCTATTGTCTTTAATCTACTGTCATTCTCTCTTCTATTTTGTCTTTCTCCTTGTCTTTTCTCTTCTACTCTTCTCTGTTTCTCTTCTACTCTTCTCTGTTTCTCTTCTACTCTTCTCTGTTTCTCTTCTACTCTTCTCTGTTTCTCTTCACTTTTCTCTGTTTCTCTTTACTTTTCTGTTTCTCTTTACTTTTCTCTGTTTCTCTTTACTTTTCTCTGTTTCTCTTTACTTTTCTCTGTTTCTCTTTACTTTTCTCTGTTTCTCTTTACTTTTCTCTGTTTCTCTTTACTTTTCTCTGTTTCTCTTTACTTTTCTCTGTTTCTCTTTACTTTCTCTGTTTCTCTTTACTTTCTCTGTTTCTCTTTACTTTCTCTGTTTCTCTTTACTTTCTCTGTTTCTCTTTACTTTCTCTGTTTCTCTTTACTTTCTCTGTTTCTCTTTACTTTCTCTGTTTCTCTTTACTTTCTCTGTTTCTCTTTACTTTCTCTGTTTCTCTTTACTTTCTCTGTTTCTCTTTACTTTCTCTGTTTCTCTTTACTTTCTCTGTTTCTCTTTACTTTCTCTGTTTCTCTTTACTTTCTCTGTTTCTCTTTACTTTCTCTGTTTCTCTTTACTTTCTCTGTTTCTCTTTAAACTTGTCACAAATTTAGTGACAAGTTTTAAAATTTAAATTAAATTATTTAATTTAAAAAAAAAACCCCACCAGCCCCTTGGGAGGAAAAAAAAAAAAAAAAATTTAAAAAAAAAAATAAAATTTTTTTTTTCCTCCCAAGGGGCTGCTGGGGCTGCACCGGACATATTATTTTTAATTTTTTATATACTAGTATATACGGAAATTAGCATAAATTAGCATAACCCCACCCCCTCCCCACCCACCACCTAGCCCATCCCACCTACTCCCACCCCCCCAACCCCACCCCCTCCCACCCCTAACCCCTCCCACCCCCCCGACCCCACCCCCTCCCACCCCTAACCCCTCCCACCCCCCCGACCCCACCCCCTCCCACCGCCAGCCCCTCCCACCCCCCCGACCCCACCCCCTCCCACCCCCAGCCCCTCCCACCCCCCCAACCCCGCCCCCTCCCACCCCTAACCCCACCCCCTACCACACCCCCAACCATAACCACACCCCTAACCCTAACCCTACCACGCCCCTAACCCCGCCCCCGGCCACACCCCCAACCCCACCCCTTACCACACCCCCAACCCCACCCCCTGCCACGCCCATAACCCCACCCCCAGCCACACCCCCAACCCTAACCCCACCCCCCTGCCACACCCCCAACCCCACCCCCTCCCACCCCTAACCCCTCCCACCCCCCCGACCCCACCCCCTCCCACCCCTAACCCCTCCCACCCCCCCGACCCCACCCCCTCCCACCGCCAGCCCCTCCCACCCCCCCGACCCCGCCCCCTCCCACCCCCAGCCCCTCCCACCCCCCCAACCCCGCCCCCTCCCACCCCTAACCCCACCCCCTACCACACCCCCAACCATAACCACACCCCTAACCCTAACCCTACCACACCCCTAACCCCACCCCCCACCACGCCCCCAACCGTAACCACGCCCCTAACCCCGCCCCCGGCCACACCCCCAACCCCACCCCCTGCCACGCCCATAACCCCACCCCCAGCCACACCCCGAACCCTAACCCCACCCCCCTGCCACACCCCCAACCCCACCCCCTACCCCACCCCCTGCCACACCCCTAACCCCACCCCCGGCCACACCCCCAACCCCGCCCCCTACCACACCCCCAACCCTAGCCACGCCCCTAACCCCACCCCCCACCACGCCCCCAACCGTAACCACGCCCCTAACCCCGCCCCCGGCCACACCCCCAACCCCACCCCCTGCCACACCCATAACCCCACCCCCAGCCACACCCCGAACCCTAACCCCACCCCCCTGCCACACCCCCAACCCCACCCCCTACCCCACCCCCTGCCACACCCCTAACCCCACCCCCGGCCACACCCCCAACCCCGCCCCCTACCACACCCCCAACCCTAGCCACGCCCCTAACCCCACCCCCCACCACGCCCCCAACCGTAACCACGCCCCTAACCCCGCCCCCGGCCACACCCCCAACCCCACCCCTTACCACACCCCCAACCCCACCCCCTGCCACGCCCATAACCCCACCCCCAGCCACACCCCCAACCCTAACCCCACCCCCCTGCCACACCCCCAACCCCACCCCCTACCCCACCCCCTGCCACGCCCCTAACCCCACCCCCGGCCACACCCCCAACCCCACCCCCTGCCACACCCCCAACCCTAGCCCCACCCCCTGCCACGCCCCTAACCCCACCCACTACCACACCCCCTACCACACCCGCAACCCTAGCCACGCCCCTAACCCCAACCCTAGCCACACCCCTAACCCCAACCCTAACCCCACCCCCAACCCTAACCCCACCCCCCACCACGCCCCCAGCCACGCCCCCAACCGTAACCACGCCCCTAACCCCGCCCCCTGCCATTAGGGTTAGGGTTAGGGTTAGGGTTAGGGTTAGGGTTAGGGTTAGGGTTAGGGTTAGGGTTAGGGTTAGGGTTAGGGTTAGGGTTAGGGTTAGGGTTAGGGTTAGGGTTAGGGTTAGGGTTAGGGTTAGGGTTAGGGTTAGGGTTAGGGTTAGGGTTAGGGTTAGGGTTAGGGTTAGGGTTAGGGTTAGGGTTAGGGTTAGGGTTAGGGTTAGGGTTAGGGTTAGGGTTAGGGTTAGGGTTAGGGTTAGGGTTAGGGTTAGGGTTAGGGTTAGGGTTAGGGTTAGGGTTAGGGTTAGGGTTAGGGTTAGGGTTAGGGTTAGGGTTAGGGTTAGGGTTAGGGTTAGGGTTAGGGTTAGGGTTAGGGTTAGGGTTAGGGTTAGGGTTAGGGTTAGGGTTAGGGTTAGGGTTAGGGTTAGGGTTAGGGTTAGGGTTAGGGTTAGGGTTAGGGTTAGGGTTAGGGTTAGGGTTAGGGTTAGGGTTAGGGTTAGGGTTAGGGTTAGGGTTAGGGTTAGGGTTAGGGTTAGGGTTAGGGTTAGGGTTAGGGTTAGGGTTAGGGTTAGGGTTAGGGTTAGGGTTAGGGTTAGGGTTAGGGTTAGGGTTAGGGTTAGGGTTAGGGTTAGGGTTAGGGTTAGGGTTAGGGTTAGGGTTAGGGTTAGGGTTAGGGTTAGGGTTAGGGTTAGGGTTAGGGTTAGGGTTAGGGTTAGGGTTAGGGTTAGGGTTAGGGTTAGGGTTAGGGTTAGGGTTAGGGTTAGGGTTAGGGTTAGGGTTAGGGTTAGGGTTAGGGTTAGGGTTAGGGTTAGGGTTAGGGTTAGGGTTAGGGTTAGGGTTAGGGTTAGGGTTAGGGTTAGGGTTAGGGTTAGGGTTAGGGTTAGGGTTAGGGTTAGGGTTAGGGTTAGGGTTAGGGTTAGGGTTAGGGTTAGGGTTAGGGTTAGGGTTAGGGTTAGGGTTAGGGTTAGGGTTAGGGTTAGGGTTAGGGTTAGGGTTAGGGTTAGGGTTAGGGTTAGGGTTAGGGTTAGGGTTAGGGTTAGGGTTAGGGTTAGGGTTAGGGTTAGGGTTAGGGTTAGGGTTAGGGTTAGGGTTAGGGTTAGGGTTAGGGTTAGGGTTAGGGTTAGGGTTAGGGTTAGGGTTAGGGTTAGGGTTAGGGTTAGGGTTAGGGTTAGGGTTAGGGTTAGGGTTAGGGTTAGGGTTAGGGTTAGGGTTAGGGTTAGGGTTAGGGTTAGGGTTAGGGTTAGGGTTAGGGTTAGGGTTAGGGTTAGGGTTAGGGTTAGGGTTAGGGTTAGGGTTAGGGTTAGGGTTAGGGTTAGGGTTAGGGTTAGGGTTAGGGTTAGGGTTAGGGTTAGGGTTAGGGTTAGGGTTAGGGTTAGGGTTAGGGTTAGGGTTAGGGTTAGGGTTAGGGTTAGGGTTAGGGTTAGGGTTAGGGTTAGGGTTAGGGTTAGGGTTAGGGTTAGGGTTAGGGTTAGGGTTAGGGTTAGGGTTAGGGTTAGGGTTAGGGTTAGGGTTAGGGTTAGGGTTAGGGTTAGGGTTAGGGTTAGGGTTAGGGTTAGGGTTAGGGTTAGGGTTAGGGTTAGGGTTAGGGTTAGGGTTAGGGTTAGGGTTAGGGTTAGGGTTAGGGTTAGGGTTAGGGTTAGGGTTAGGGTTAGGGTTAGGGTTAGGGTTAGGGTTAGGGTTAGGGTTAGGGTTAGGGTTAGGGTTAGGGTTAGGGTTAGGGTTAGGGTTAGGGTTAGGGTTAGGGTTAGGGTTAGGGTTAGGGTTAGGGTTAGGGTTAGGGTTAGGGTTAGGGTTAGGGTTAGGGTTAGGGTTAGGGTTAGGGTTAGGGTTAGGGTTAGGGTTAGGGTTAGGGTTAGGGTTAGGGTTAGGGTTAGGGTTAGGGTTAGGGTTAGGGTTAGGGTTAGGGTTAGGGTTAGGGTTAGGGTTAGGGTTAGGGTTAGGGTTAGGGTTAGGGTTAGGGTTAGGGTTAGGGTTAGGGTTAGGGTTAGGGTTAGGGTTAGGGTTAGGGTTAGGGTTAGGGTTAGGGTTAGGGTTAGGGTTAGGGTTAGGGTTAGGGTTAGGGTTAGGGTTAGGGTTAGGGTTAGGGTTAGGGTTAGGGTTAGGGTTAGGGTTAGGGTTAGGGTTAGGGTTAGGGTTAGGGTTAGGGTTAGGGTTAGGGTTAGGGTTAGGGTTAGGGTTAGGGTTAGGGTTAGGGTTAGGGTTAGGGTTAGGGTTAGGGTTAGGGTTAGGGTTAGGGTTAGGGTTAGGGTTAGGGTTAGGGTTAGGGTTAGGGTTAGGGTTAGGGTTAGGGTTAGGGTTAGGGTTAGGGTTAGGGTTAGGGTTAGGGTTAGGGTTAGGGTTAGGGTTAGGGTTAGGGTTAGGGTTAGGGTTAGGGTTAGGGTTAGGGTTAGGGTTAGGGTTAGGGTTAGGGTTAGGGTTAGGGTTAGGGTTAGGGTTAGGGTTAGGGTTAGGGTTAGGGTTAGGGTTAGGGTTAGGGTTAGGGTTAGGGTTAGGGTTAGGGTTAGGGTTAGGGTTAGGGTTAGGGTTAGGGTTAGGGTTAGGGTTAGGGTTAGGGTTAGGGTTAGGGTTAGGGTTAGGGTTAGGGTTAGGGTTAGGGTTAGGGTTAGGGTTAGGGTTAGGGTTAGGGTTAGGGTTAGGGTTAGGGTTAGGGTTAGGGTTAGGGTTAGGGTTAGGGTTAGGGTTAGGGTTAGGGTTAGGGTTAGGGTTAGGGTTAGGGTTAGGGTTAGGGTTAGGGTTAGGGTTAGGGTTAGGGTTAGGGTTAGGGTTAGGGTTAGGGTTAGGGTTAGGGTTAGGGTTAGGGTTAGGGTTAGGGTTAGGGTTAGGGTTAGGGTTAGGGTTAGGGTTAGGGTTAGGGTTAGGGTTAGGGTTAGGGTTAGGGTTAGGGTTAGGGTTAGGGTTAGGGTTAGGGTTAGGGTTAGGGTTAGGGTTAGGGTTAGGGTTAGGGTTAGGGTTAGGGTTAGGGTTAGGGTTAGGGTTAGGGTTAGGGTTAGGGTTAGGGTTAGGGTTAGGGTTAGGGTTAGGGTTAGGGTTAGGGTTAGGGTTAGGGTTAGGGTTAGGGTTAGGGTTAGGGTTAGGGTTAGGGTTAGGGTTAGGGTTAGGGTTAGGGTTAGGGTTAGGGTTAGGGTTAGGGTTAGGGTTAGGGTTAGGGTTAG